>NW_024582073.1:25368862-25688612 GCF_017639235.1 Corvus kubaryi
ACCAGGTACACCTTCCACTAGACCAGATCGCTCAGGTTCCCATCCAGCCTGACCTTAAAGGTTTCTAAGGATGTGGCAGCCACAGCTTCTCTGGGCAACCCTTTCCAGTGTTTCACCACCCTCATAATAAAATTATTTTCTTTAGATCTATTCTGTACCTAGCCTCCTTTATTTTAAAACCACTACCCTTTGACCTGTCACAACAGGCCTTCCTAAAAGGTCTGTCCCCATCTTTCTCATAGGCCCCCTTTAAGCGCTGGAAGGTGCTCTAAGGTCTCCTGGATCCTTCTCCTCTCCAGGCTGAACACCCCCAGCTCTCCCAGCCTGTCTCCATAGCAAAGGGGCTCCAGCCCTCAGAGCATCTTTATGTCCATCCTCTGGACTCACTGCAACAGGTTCATGTCCTTCCTGTGCTGGGGACCCCAGAGCTGGACACAGCACTGCAGGCGGGGTGTCAAAAGGGCAGAGGGGCAGGATCCCCTCCCTCACCTGCCCACACTGCTGGGGATGCAGCCTGGGGCACGTTTGGTTTTTCAGGCTGTAAACATAAATATGTAAAAGCAGAAATCAAGTCCCAACTCCACACTTCAGGGCTGCCCTTCCTTCTCCATACTCTGCTCTACTAGATCACCTATCGATCAATACCCATTATCAAGCCTGTGGGGAGCACTCATGGAACAGGAAATCATCACGGAGAGATCCAAGCTTCTGGAAGTAAAAGGATGCAGGTCCCCAAGTGTTCAGGCTACTTATGGAGTATATGCAAGGAGCACATTTTGTAGCTCAAGTTTCAGGAATCACCTTGGATTCTGAACTGAATGAAGCTCAAATTAAAAAAAAAAATCTTCCATGCATGAGTTAGAGAGGAAACAACACAAATGTCATTTAATTTACATGACAAAGTGCTGCCATTATTTCAGTATGACAGAATGCCACTAAGGGCAATTTCTGAAAATTATTTAAACAATGTAATGAGTTAAATGTCAACATCAGCTAATTATGTTTATGCTAATTGTTAATTAGCCCCATAATGGAGACAGTCTTAATTAACAATAGTTATGTGTATGTATATGTGTGCACGTAAAGGAGTGTGTATTAAGAGTGAGAGACTGTGAAAAAAGTGTTGTAAGTAATTTCATTTCCTGTAATCATAAGTATTTCATTTCAGACATTAACAAGAATTTTTCAATATACTTTGGAAGAAATATGATTAACTTACAATGTATCTGTAAGCAATCCTTCCAATACAGCATCTGTTGTGTCACAAGAGCAGCAGCTTTTTTTTTCTTTTCTTTTTTTTTTTACCATGAATTGTGGAGAGCTGGTTTTGTTTCTGTGCTACAGATTTCTCCTGTGACAGTGAAAAACATACACGTTGGAAATGTAGTCAGGGTTATGACAGGCAGGTCAGCATAACTGAACCTCAGGACAAAGAAGATCACTAATGTCCAAGATAGCGGGAAATCCTTGTTATATTTGTCAGAGGAAAAGTCCTAAACAGATTGATGTTCTTATCTATATAAAGAGTTGACACTTTTATAACAAAAAGAAACCACCTACAAGGGGGTCTGTTCTAATAACAATTATCTAAATTTTAAAAGCAGTAATTTTTTTCTTTTTCTTATATAACATAGGAAAAAACCCACATCATGACACAGCCTGCACACTCACAGTCCACAGGTTTAGAGCACAGGCTGGTGAGGTATTTAAATGCAGGTTTTGGCTTAAAGGGGATACTTCAACCTATCCATACCCTGCAAAGCAATTTGGAGCATCTTAAAGGCTTTGCTGAGCTGAGACCTTCATCCCCAAGCTCTCACTCTGGTTTCAGCTGGGGAAGATCATGTCCAAATCTTCCAGAATTGTGTGTGTTTAGGACACTTAGACTAGCCCAATGCGCCTAAAAGACACCTTAGAGGATAAGCATGTACAGGAAAACTGGAAATATCCCTTCTGGAGTTTCACAGTCCCACTTGGAAGCAGCTCCCCACCTCCACAGCAATTCTGCCTGACCTTGGACAGGACTTTCAGAAGGGAATCACTTGGAACTGGAGAAGGTTGGAATAAACTAGGGGAAAGAGGCTCCTGTTAGCTTGAAAGAACTTGCAAAAGAAAATTAACACATTAAACAGCCATTGAACAGCCCAGGCTGGAAAGGACTTTGAAAGATCATGTGGTTCAAGTCCAACCTTTTGTGGGAGAAGAAGCCTAGATGTGATCCCCAGCTGTCCTTTGGGATTGGTGTGAATTATAGGCTTTCTAGTACCATGAGGAGATCATCAAAATGATGGAGCCGGATGCTTTGCAGAATTTCATGGTGGGAGGATGAGAGAAAAGAGGCACAAGAGGAGACAAGATAGACTGGAAACAACCAGGGACTTTTTCACAGAGACAGTCAAGTAGGGGAACAGTTACCAAGGCAGGATATACCTCCATCCTTTGAGGTTTTCAAAGCAAGACTGGATAAAGCTGTGAGCAAACTGGCCAGATATGATCTTGCTTTGATCAGGAGGTAGGACTAGAGACTTCCCCAGGTCTCTTCTAACATGAATTATCCTATAAGTCTACATTTTGGATGCACAGTTCTGCTCTACAAGCCACAGTTCCCACTACTGTCCCCCAAATTAAACCTGACTGTGCATTTTTTAAATCTGAGTTTACTTGGAGCTGAATGACAAAATTCATCTCTGAAAACCAGAAGACAAACCCATCTGTCCTAGCAGAGCTCCCCAGGTGTAACTGAGAAGACAGGCTAGCCCTGAGTGTGTTTCTTAAATCCAATTAAATGTCCACCATGCTGTTAATAACATCAGGGTTTTGATTTAAGTTACACCACCACTAAATATAGATGCAGCCCACAGTTCAGTGGCTCACTAAAAAATAGCAGTGGGCTATTAATGAAATTCCAGTTCTTCAGGGCTGGGAGAGCCTCTGGGAACAGGATGCCAGCACCTACAGCTACTCTCACTGTGCACTGCAAGCGTGTGTTTTTGACAGACCTTGAGAAGCCAGCAGCTCTTGGCTGTGTAGGGCTCCCCAAAGGGAGAGTTAAAACCTTTCTTGAACTCTTTAGTGGCTTCTGTAGGGGAGAGTATTCTCACACAGCCAGAAGGGTGAGGTCAGAGTGCCTGGAACAAACACAGGACTCAAAGGGTCTGTGGAACTGAGGAAAGCTTGTAAAGCCAAGGTCATCTACACAGCTGAACCATCACTACAGCAGTGGCTCTCTGTGCCCCTCTTCAAACTCACCACGTCCAGTCCCAGGAGAGTCTCACTGAATTTGGCCCTGAGTAGCTCAAGAAGACATATTTGCAAATGCATGACATAAAAATGTGAAAAAAAATAGTCATTTCCCATCCAACATGGCAAATTGCTGCTTTGATGCCTTTATTCTGTGAACGTGAGCATGAGAAGATCTGTACTTTTAATAGGCTTAATTAGTGTCTGAAAAAATTGCTGTTGCCTTAGAAATACAGTTCTGCACTTCAGTTCTACCATATGTATGCAGTTATGAGTATAAATGCAAATGATTAAACATAGAAGCCTGCAAAATTACCTTTGTAGCTACTTGTATATAACATAAAAGCAGCTTTCAGTCTCTGAGATATCAGTTTATAATTACATTAATAAAAATAAATTAAAAACATCAATTAATTCTACAATAGTTACATAAAAGAAACCAGACTTCCCTTTCACAATCACATTCTCCACTTTTTAGCCTGGACTTAAACAGTGGAAGTTATAAATTTGTACATGAGCTTTTCTAACAGCAAGCTTTCAGCCTGACCCCTTGCAAGGAAGTAAATGAGAAAATTCTCCAGTTCTGGGCAAGGTCAAGGCTGAACTATGGGAAGTGAAGGTGGGAGCTATGTATTATTAACTGATTAACACACATGTTGTGAGTCACACAGGTGCTTTGGTTCAAATTGAACATTTCATTGTATTTCCCCCTGTTTTCATTGTACATAACGTGATACCAGCTTCTCAAAATGAAAACTCATTTCAAAAGTAAACTTACAAAAATAAGAGTTCTGTGCAGGGATGGTACATTTCACCATTGCCAAGACATGGCTATCAGGAGATAACTCATACTGATACTGTTTTGAAAAGTAGCCTAGTGGCAGTAAGCAACCTTCAACAGGAAAATGGATGTTTCCCTTACCTCTGCAATACTTGCCTTTTGACACACCTATTAGCCCATGGATCAGTCTACTCCCAAGTGAATAGTATGGTACTCAGCTGGTTTTTTTAATCTTCACTTCTAAGATGTTCTGCAGTTCTTGAGCATGACCTAGGCAGTATTGACAGCCCATGGAGTTTGCTTCAAGGGCAGGAGAGATGCAGCTGAAGTGTCCACACTGAGACAAGGAAAAGCCCAGGATACAAGTCCCTGTGATGGGACCCTGTCATACATCACCCAGCATGGTTCACTGGCCACAGGCCATTCAGATCACAGAAAGGCAGGCCCTCATCCCAGACCATGGCACTAAATAAGGTCAAAAATCTCCCTTTCTAATCCAAGGCCATGCCTGAGCAGCAACAGTGTGCAACTCTGTGATGCTGGACAACTGAGTCACATCTGTATTTACCCAAGGGTGGAACCCTGTGTGCTGCATGCACAACATGCACTGGCCTGGGCTGCCCATAGAGGACATTTGCCACCACATCATTCCCAAAGGAAGAGAGAGACTCTTCCACATGCGCACACACAATCCAAGTGGCCTTTTCTATTCCAACATCGAGATTTAGTCACAACTTAAGGTACCTGAGGCAGATAGGAGAAATTGGTCTCAATTAGCTAAACACACTATATGTGCTATTGCTCCACATTTATGTGGTTAAGGGAGCATATGTCCAAGGAAACAATTTTGTTGTCGCTTCCTTTGTACGTTGGTTTCTAAACAAGTGAGTTATTGTTTTATTAAGGCAGTGAATTCCCTGATTGATTGCTGCATTCGCACGGTGACCTTGTCATTGTTTTCTCAAGTACTTGTAATTGTTACAGTGGAGAACACTGGGCTTTAATTATCTGTGCAAAAAAATTCATACACTCTGGTTACACTCTGCTGATTGTATTGGATACACTACGATATTTATTTGCTGAAGAGGGAAAAATGGCAACGGCAAGTCAGTCTAAGGACTCTCACAAGAGAAAGTAATGGTGGATATTACAGGTTCCTAAAATACTGTAATAGCATATAGTAATTCAGGCAAGGCTGGTAATCAGTTGACGCTCAGGTTCAGTACAGATTACCTGCTATTATATCAGGCAGTCTCTCAATCTTGAGAAAATATCTGTTAAGGTATAAACATTTAAGTGAAAGAGGTACTGAATGTAAATACTGTGGATTGGCAAACGGTGCCTGCTGCACAAACATCACGACTTCTTCCCCTTATTTAAATATAATGCATTCATTTCACACCCCCAGCCAGTGGTTAGCATTACCTAATTGCCAGACATGCTCATTATAAATAATTTAATTCAGATAACCTTTCAACAAAGTTCAGTCCCCTTGAGGGTTTCCCACCACCAGCCAAACTTCTGAACCAAAGTCTGTCAGCAGATACAGTGGGGGCCAGACAAAGAGCAGGTCTATGAATCAGGGCTCAAAGACACTAAAAACTTAGAAATATACATGAAAAAAATGTCATATTGTCACAGAAAGATTTTGAAGAAATAAAAGTGTATATATATACATGGGTGTAGATTGGAGAAGTCTATGCCATGCCAGATCCCCATTATAATAACAATACCAAAGCATCAGGGTTTCTGTCATCAAATTACTGTAGAAAACAGCCAGATAGTATACAGAAAAGATAATTCTATATAAACTATGCCAAGAAAGTAAAGTTGAAGGAAAACTGTCAGATGCCAAAGATCCATTTAGTCTAATGGCAAAAAACAAAGCCTGGGCCGTTAGCTGGAACTGAGGCAAAAAATCTCAGGTTAGAGATAAGGTGGACTTTCCCTGCTCTTCTTCCAACAGAGGGTTGGTAACTCTTGGAAGGCATTGGTACGTTAAGGAAGAACTCAAATGCCTTTCAGGGACCATTTTTCACAGAAAATGGCATACAAAAGACTAAAAAAGAAAAAAAAAGTGGTCTAATAACTCTGTCTTGCTTTCATGACTTTGAAATAAAGAAGAGTTTCTTAAGAGTAGTGGGCTCTGGCTGAGAGCTGGTGGCTATCTTTTAGAAAACCTGTATTTGCAACACCAGAACATAACTTTTTTCTGTAAACCCAAAGCACTATGACCTGTAAATCCAAAGAAATATAACAGCCAGAACCAGCCAAGGAACCCAGAGTTGTTATTACTGAATTAAGGTGAAGCACAGAAATATTTCTGCATGGAGATACAGAATATGGAAAGATATGGAGCCTGTTAAAAAATACACCAGCTCACAGTCAAGCTCTGAAGAAGCTACAGTAAAACATCTCATGAAGGTGAGTCACTACATAAAAAGACAAATGCTATGGGTGCATGTTCCCTCCCTGATGACTCTTTATAGGGATAGTCACTACCACAATATTACTGATGCTCTTCTCTGCTATTTTAATATAACTTTGAAGTCTATTTTTGCCATTTTCTGCTGCTTTTCATTACTGCTGGTAGTGCTTTGAGCCATAGAATGGTTTGGGTTGGAAGGGACATTTAATAATCACCTAGTTTCAACCCCCTGCCAGGGGCAGGGGACACCTTCCACTAGACCAGGTTGCTCCAAGCCCTATCCAGCCTGGCCTTGAACATATCCAGGGATGGGGCATCCACAGCTTCTCTGAGCAACCAGTTCCTGTGTCTCACCCCCCTCAAGGTAAGAATTTTTTCCTCTTATCTAGTCAAAACCTACTCTCTTTCAGTTTGAAGCCATTCCCCCTCGTCCTTTCACTACCTGCTCTTATAAAAAGTCCCTCTCCATCTTTCTTGTAGGCTTTCTTCAGGTACTGGAAGGCCACAATTAGGTCACCCTGAAGCTTCTCTTCTCCAGGCTGCACAACCCAATTCTCTCAGCCTTTCCTCATGGGAGAGCTGCTCCATCCCTCTGATCCCCTTGGTGGTCTCCTCTGGACTGGCTTCAACAGGCTGATCTCATTCTGTGTTGAGGAGCCCAGAGCTGGATGCAGCACTGCAGGTGAGATCCCACAAAAGGGGAGTAGAGGGGCAGAATCCCCTCCCTTGCCATGCTCCCCACTTGCTGGTGGTTTGGGCGCAGCCCAGGGGCTTCCAGGACTGCCAGTGCCCCTGGCTCATTTAACAGCAAGTGCTACAGGGGTGTCATATGTGAGCAGGAAACAGGTACCATGTTTTGGAGGAATCTAACTCCTGTTTGGATTTTATTATTGAGTTCATTTCTATCCTAATTCCTACATGTTCTCTATGACCAGGCCTTTTTCAAGTTCATCTCCCAAATACATGTATTAAATAAAAGCTTATTATTGTTTATGGTGTACACATCGTATTTTTTATAAAAAATTATTTCGCAAGCCCATTTTAAATTTGCTTCGATCCTCAACTAATCCAGCTAAACTTGCATATATCTACTAAAAATGACTTACAAGCCATCATTTCAGCATTGTGGTAGAGAGAGAAATGTTTGATGTACAAAAACACTGATGCACAGTGACTTCATAGTTAATTCATTTCAGTTCACAAAACGCACATTCAGTAGTGAGAAGTGATTTGGGAATAATTTTGTTTGTTATTAGGTTTAACATATTGTAGCAGTATTAAATAAAGCAAATATATCCAAGCTAATTCTTCTCATTTTAGTTCTTTCAGTTAAACTGAGAATGTATTACAGTGGGAACTGAGCAAAGTCACTTGTGCCAAAAAGCCCAAGAGAAGATGCTGCTTTCATTTTGCAGCCCTACCTATACCAGCCTGCCACCTCCAACTGTGGAAAGGAAAAAATAGCTGAAAGTTATTTAAAATGAAAAATGGGCATAGTCACTGCCAGTGTACACACTTCAGAGTGATCTGTATTTTTCTACTAATGTGACAGACACTTAAATGAAAGAAGTGAATTCATGGCTACAATAAAACAGTAGCCAAGTCTCCCTTACCCTTATTTTATTTCTAGCAACAGTAATAAAATGGCTGTTTATTGAGCTTTTCTTCACTCTTTCTTTTCTCTCTGTTCCACAATCAAACAAAAATGTTATTTTTTGAGAAAATAAAGTAACTTATTTTATTAAGTTATTTTTCTTGTGGCTCCACAGTAAATTATGGCAAGATTTTATATATTAACTGGTGCTGATAACAACATTTTCTGCTTTGAGAAATGCTTGGATTCACCTAAATGACTGAGGTTTTGCTCCGGCATTAAGGATAAAAAGTAACACTGTAGAAGCACCATAATCACTGAGCACATGTTAATGATGACAAGGCTATGCTAGTTAGTTTAAAATACCCATGAAATCTCAAACACTAACCAAATAAATAGAGCATGTGCCTGTGCATGGGGTATGGGTTTAAGATTGTTTCTCCATCCTTGCGAAGCCATGCAGACATTTTCAAATGCGAGATCAGTATAGGTGCATACAGAATACATTTGTACACATCTACCTCCCCAGGGGCTGCCAGAACTTGTGTGTCACTGAGAACCCACAACCCCTCCCCAAAGTCAGTGATGGAAACAGATGACCAACACTTTGCCTCGAAAGGCAGCCCAGAGCAGGCAGTGCCCCTCAGAGCTCCCAGCCACTGCAAACACACAGTGGCAGCCCCTCGGTGCAGCTGATGGAACTATTCAAGGACCAGGGGAGAAACAGAGTGTCACTGGCAGTGTCATTGCAGCACGTACATCCTGGTCCCTCAGACCTCTGTGTGTGTCCTTTGGCTGGGCTGCACAGCCTTGTGAAGCCCAGCACACACTGATGTTGGACCAAACACTGCTTCTCTGCTTCCCTCCCTCACATGTGAATTCCCATTAACCTGACTGAATTCCTACATGCGTCAGCCATGTACAACTTGACCCATTTCCACAACAGCCCTCTTCGTTTAATCCTTCTGCAGAAAGTGTCGGCTCAGATATTTGTTTCAATAAAGTTATTGATTTCATATCTTCACCACTTTTGCTACAGTATTTTAGGTCAGTAGGCCATGTGGCCCTGCCTCATCCAATAGCTGTCTGGTCGATAACTTAAAAAACCTCGGTATTGACTGCTGGAAGAATGATCATGCAAAGATATGGACCTGACATCAGTCAAACAGATTGTGTTTGGCAACCCAAGGGGGTACAAAGTGAACCTATACTGATAACTGGGTCAGTCTAATAAAGATACATATGTCATCAGCTTTACAGCAATTGATTCACTTAAAAATTAAACAGAGATGTGAATGAAACTGAGCCTGTGTTCACTAACACCAAGATTCCCCTCGGTTTCAGTGAGACTTAAAATCAGGATGTAGGACGCAACTGATGGCTCACTAAGAGGGGCGTGTATCTGGTACAAACTCATCCTCTTTGCACTTTGGAAATAAAAATAGGACTAAGGCAAAAAGAAAATGTCAGAAACATCAATGTCAAAAAGACTTCTGCCCTTCACTGAGTCTCGCAAAACACTTGGGAAATGGTTATGTGTACCTATGTGTTTAAACAAGTTGTAACCAGGAACCTGGACTGGTTTCTCTGCCTGAAAAAGAAGAAGAAATGGTGCTTGTTAGCACCTGCATGATTTTTCTGTGTGCCTTGGATCGTAAGGAATCTGAGACAGGTGGAATGAAATGCCCCACGGAAACACTTTCTTCTATCCAATAATTAAGGTGCCAGCCTGGACAACTAATGTGGAATAGACGATTAACTTTTGGACAGCAGAACTGAAAGATAAAACTTGTAATTTGGGGAATCTTTTCCATCCCCATGTATTCTGATCTACTTTCCATGCTAAATTTATTATGAGAATCTGACAGCTGGGAATTTTGTTCCCATTCTTTGTTCAATTGCAGGTACAGATTATTCTTCCTGTCTGTATCTGCAGTTGTTTCTATAGCCAGAAAATGGGAGTTACATCATTTATGGGAAAGAACCATTGTTACAGACAAACTTATATATCTATTTATGATTTCTTCCCCTTCAATTTATGATATGCTTATCAAGGCAAGGTTATATATACAGCCATAGTTATTTTCCCATCATCCAGTGATAAAAACACATAAGTAAATGCTGCTTTCCCTGAACAGATGTTAAGCTGGAGCAAGGACTCCAGGTTTGACACACAGCTCTGCTTAGTGGAGAATGATATCGTTTACAGAATGATACTATTTTCAAAGCAAAGCCCAGTACAGTTCAGTTATAAATAGCTGAGGGTATAGTTCTGTTTGTTATTTCTGTAACTGCAATTACTGAACTGGCTGACACTTGTTTTTAGTGTTCTGGGTATTGTTAATTCACTACAAAGTACAATAACTACTACTCTTTTAACTACTCTTTTTTTACATGTAGGGGCAGCACAGGATTCTTTGCTACTTTAGACTTCAAGCTATTAGTTTTACATCTTATCTGCAAATATTTTCCCTGGTTTTCCCTAATCTTCACAATCTGATGCCCCACTGATATCAAAAAGGGTACACTTCCAAATGTCACATTATAATCAGACACAGACTCGCCACACTTTATGATGTTTTCCTTCACATTTAGGATTCCTGGCCAATGGGGTCCACAAACTCTTCATCCTGTAGGATTGACCATGCAGATACCATGTGTCAGGTGTCCAGTAATTTTCCCAGCACATACACATCAGCCAACACTGTTTGGATCTTCTCCGGCAATTAATCCAACTGCTTGATGAATATTAAAGCTTTTAATTTAAATAATTAATAAACTATAAATCAATCTGATTCACAATCCAAGGTACCTGGCTGAGAGTTCAGGTCCAAATTTTCATGTTGAATATACAGCGAAAATGGGAGTCCTAACTTGCATTTGGCATCCAAATGCCTAAATTAAGAAACCTTTCTGTGTAGCACAGCAGTTCTATTGTTTCTTACCTAATGCAGTTTTTTGCATCTGTTCTAAATGTGGAGAAAATGGTTGCAAAATGCCTCAGTATACCCACTTGGTTTGGCTATAAATAAGAGGACATGCTTTCAATCTGCATTTAGGCAGCCTAAAAAATTACCTTCCCTCCTCCCCAGTATGGAACTGAATAGTGAATTACCACCTCTCACCTGGGACCACAGCACTAAGAGAGGAGTAACTGCATGCCAGGCATGCTTTAAACCACTCCAACCCAGCACTTTGGGTAGTGCCTTCAACACTTACTTGAATGCTCAGGAAGTTTCTCAGTACTGACGGGAGCAGGATTTCAAATATTAATGAGGTCTCACGATAAAAGCATCAGGTAATTTTGCATTCAATCCCCTCCTGTGTAAATCAGCTGACAGAGCCAGCCTAATTTGCACCAGTTTATAGAGCTGCCCCTTGACGTAACTCTCTAGCTTATATCTAAAATGGTAATCTTTTTATTCTAAGTGTGTCTCACATCTTTATCACCTGCATTTCTAAATGCTTTAATAACAAAATCACAAGAGATGAGTGCTGCTCACCCATCTGAGGTTTTCTTTGACAAGAGGGATTCATAACTATATACACAACTTGTGGGGCTGCTGTGTCCCTTCCAAAACAAACTTCACCACAAGGAGTGTTGTGGGGACATCAGTGAAGTTCTGCAGCAGATGGCAGAATCCTGGGATGTTGCACAACTTGGTCAGAAAACTGGGACCTGACTACGGAAAGACCCAGGCACCACTTTCTCTAGCTCAGGATATCAGCAACACAAGAAATCTGTCAATATGGGCAAATTTGGGATGTGGCAGTCGTCATTGAATTCACCAGCTTTATCCTACTGAGCAATTAAGTTGTTCGGCTGCTGGTTTGGCTTCTTGCTCTGCACCTGACCTGAAACACTTGGGGACTCAGTTCTAGCTCCCTCCAACTGCCCTGTGCACACTCACACTTCCCGAGCTCTGACTGTGTTTGAAAATCATACAACCATCAACGAGAGCTGGAGACATTTCCACAAACCATCATAACCACTAAGTGCTGGCAGCATGGCTAACCTCTTGAATAAATATTAGGAGTAAAGCATTTAGTCCTTCTTGTTAATTTACTCCTATACGTAAGAAATAATGAAAGAAACAGAAGGATCTCTTTTTCTCCCTGCCTCCTTATCTGCTGGGTAAGGACCTTCATTTGCTCTCAGGGTTGCTCCTGCCTGAGAAGGTGCTGTGAGCAGTGCCTGCAGAAGTTGTTTTCCATGTCCATCCAGCAGCTTCTCAGTTTTGCCTTTGATTGGCACCTCATCACTGTATAACTGCCTTGGTTAGGCACCAGCTGGGGAAAAAGAGGGAAATATCCATGTTGGATGCAAAGGAGACATGGGGCAGGGCATCTTCTGCAGACTTGGCTTTGGGTTTCAATTAACAACAGAGATAATTGGGGAAGGAATGAATCCTGTGGAACTACATCAAACGGTTGTCCCAGAAAGATGTCTGCCATTGCAAGAGGTTTTTTAATACTTCAGTGGTTTCCAGTTCCTGACAAGGACTATCTTATAAATAGAGTGCTGAGAAAAGTATGACCAAGAGAGGCCTATTGAAAATTATGGAATTAAGATGTTACTTGGAAAAAGAAAGGATTAGTACCCTGGCTAATCTAAGCATAACTAGAAAATGTGGTTCTCATCACTCTGTACAAAAGGATGTTGTTCAACACACCCTCCTGTAACTAATAAGGGTAGAACTAATATGAAAAATAATACACCCCTAGAAAAAGGATTACTGTAGCAGTAGAAGGAGTGATTTTTATAATCGATGTAAAATAGGTAAAGCTCTGAGTGTCACACCTAGAATATTGGTTAGTAACGCTGAGCAAGGAGTGAGTTTATAATGCACAGGGCCTGACTTGAAGTTCATTTGCAGAGAAGTGAATAAAGCCATTTTATGTTCCCGATACATGCAACACTCATTAACACTTCAAGATAGATAAACAGATGTATTTATATCTGCACATCACAATGCACTTAGTTTTTATTCTTTCTTGTGTGTATTTTGTGAACATTCCTTATATATCTACAGAAAAAAGCATCCATGTGTTATATTACATATCCCTATATTATACATTCATATACATTGATGTTTACACACACATGCATGTGCCATTAGTGCATGGATGTAGAGATATGTCTAAAGCCATTGCTTGAAGGCTGTTCGGATGCCAGGGACAGTGTCAGACACTACCTGTGAGCAGGGGCTGAGCAGTATTTGGAAGGAGAGCTGAACTTCATGAACCGCCTGTAGTGTCCCCACATCCCAGTAATAAGAGGAATTTCCTGCTAGGGCCAGGGCCAGGATGGATACAGATGACTTGTTGGGGTTTATTTGGGATTTTTTTCCTTTTTTCTAGCATTTATTCCTTAATACACATCCAGTATTTCCCCTTCTCTAGCTTCCCTGGGACTGTAGCATCCCAGCGAGAGCCAGGCCTCTTCCACAGGCAGTGGGTACCTGCATAAAGGAGCAGGGGGAGATGCTATCACGGGCAGCACCTCTGGCTGGGAGATGAGCAGAGCAGAGGTGTGTGCACTGAGTCTGCAATAGCCCTTCTCCTTCCCTCTCGCTCTATCTGAAGTCTGTTGTATATTTGTTCCTTCACGGCTCCTCGTCCTTAGATTAGATTTCTCCTTTCTCATTACCAACCTTAATAGACCCTTCAGACCTCATTCCAGCCCCAGATATTATCTGACCCGTATAATTAATTAATTATAGCCCAAATATTATAGATTATTAAAAATAGCATAACTAATAGTGTAATATCTCAAGCTGTCGACTTTAATAGTCAACATTGTCTTGGTCTCTCTTATCAGGCTGGGACACCCGGTGAGAATATTGATTTCTGGTAATTTTAACCATCATCTGCCATCCTGATGGGTAATTGTCAGATTTTCACCAGAGTCAGAGCTCATTTGAAATCGTTAAACCGTCGGCAAGGCTCACAGTTGATCTTAATGTTTCCTTTTTCTCCCCCTTCAATATGTTTCAGCAACAGAGAGGAAAATAAATAGAAAGAGAAAGAGAGAGCAAGAGAGAGCTGCGTGCGTGCTGGCCATCTGATTTCTCTTTTATTTTATTTTTCCCTTTACATGTACAGCCCCCACGATGAAGAGGGGCTGTGTGTGCCACTGCTGTCCCCCCGTCCTTCAATCTTCCCTTAGAAAGAGTAGTCGTAGTAATAATAACAATAATATTAAATAATAATGATGATAATCGAGCCGCTTGTCCTTGCACACGTGTGGGTCTCCGGCGCTGCTGCAGCACCCAGCTCGGGAGATGGGGGGCCGGATCGGGGGTCCTCCCGCAGCCAGGAAGGACACCCCCTTCCTCGGCTGCGTCCCACGAGGGTCACGGCCGTGCCGGGGGCTGGAGCCGCGGGAATGGGAGCTGGGATTGGTACCCGGGCAAGACGGGGGGATGTCCCCGCTCGTCCCCCCTCCGTGCCCCGCATCCCGGCGGAAGGCCCGGGGATGCTCTTGGCGGCACCTCCGGCCTCCTGCCAGCAAAACGGATCGGCTTTCGCGCGGTGTGTGAAAAAGCCCCTGCAGAGCCGATCCCAGCCGCGATAAGTGACAACAAGGCACTTTATTAGTATTTTATATAAACTCCCGGGTGCTGGGAGATAAGCGCCCAAACTAGGAGGCGGCGGGCGTGGAAGGGCTGCTGGTTAAACGGGGATCCACCGGGCTGAGGCTTGAAAGGCGAGGAGAGACCGTGGGTGCGCTGCCCCTTTTTCTGTCCCCGCGGTGGCACTCGGGGGCATCTGTCCCTCCGCCCCCCTCCAGCAGAGCCCATCTTCAGCCGCCGCCGGGGCTGCCCTCGGGCTGCCGCGGAGCAGGGAGGGAGCCGGAGAGAGGGAAGGGAACTGTTTAATAGATCCTCCGAGGATTCCCCTAGAGCATTATTTAAACTTCTAATTATGATTCATGTGTGTGATAATATTAATTTAATAATCAAGGAGCTGTGCAGGAAGCATTAACCTCAATTAAGCTCATTACTACTCTAACCTGGAATCCCCAGGGCTTTTAAATCTTCTACTATGAGGACCTGACACCGCATTGATAGAGGGCGAGATCTGCTTCAGAATCTTTCTTTCTTCCTGAATCATTTGCCTTCGTGGGTAGAGTTAATTAATTCCCTGATTTTAGCTTGGGGGGGGGGGAGGGAGGGTGGATGTATCCCCATTTTCCCGAGGAGGGACGGGCATCCCGAGGTGACCACTGGTCCTCCGTTCTGCCCTGCACGGGGAGACACTCGGGGCACAAAATCAGGATAACACCAAGAGCCACGTCCGAAGCTCCGGGGCTGATCCCACTCCTGCTTGCGCCCTCAGGAGCCGGGGCGGTAGTAGTAATAATAATAATAATAATAATAATAATAATAATAATAATAATAATGATGATGATGATGATGATGATGATGTAACCCCTTCATAACAAGATGAGTCTTGGAGCCCGATTGCATTTGGAAACAATATGGAGAAGTCCAGAGGTCCAAGGGGGGTCCTGGCCCCCCCAGCCGGGCAGACACGGCCGTGGAAAGCCCCCCGCCCGCGGGACCCCGCTGTACTGGGGCTGCGGGCAGCGCCGAGCGCGGAGGGACGCGGAGCCTCCGCGCCTGGTGCAGCCAGCAGAGTGACCTTCTCGGCGCAATGAGGGCTGCTAAATTGTTTTACCGCGGCGATAAATGCCCTTAATTACCCGAAGCTCCAGACCCCCAGGGACGGGGAGAAGGATTGCTGAAGAACAGTCAAAAAGGAAAGAAAAAAAAAAAGAAAAAGGTTGTTCGTTGATCTGGAGGTCGCTGAAATATCGTAGTACCTCTGAAAATCGGTAGTAACTAATTGAGTTCAAACCCCCTCGTAGCCGTGGGAGCGAGCGGCACGCCCTCCTTAGAGCCCAGCACCCCCCGGCCCGCAGGGAGCCCCGACTTCGGGGCTGCCGGGGGCACCCCGGAACCCGCAGAGTGCCCGGCCTGACTCCCTCTTGGGGTGAAGGGTGACCAGGCACCGAGGGGAGCCGGGACAGAGCTCTCTGCGAGGTCCCACCTGCCCTGCCCTGGCAGAACCAAGTCATCGGGTCCCGTCCTCAAGCGCGACCCCCGGGGATACACGGGGCTCGGCGTGGCTGAGGGGCTGGCGGCTCCCGGGAGATGCTCTGGCCACCGGTGCCTTCAGGCTCTGGAAATATCACCTTCCCGCAGGTATAATTCAGCCTAACTATAGAGATAACCATCGCTGCGGCGGGGAGGCTCGTAAAAACGCGAGGGTGTTCCGTGTGATTCCCTATTTATTTCGGAGAAGAAAACGTTTCCGTGGGAGCTTTCCTTAGCAGGGCAAGGGATCCGGGCCCAAAATGCGGGGACTTAGCTGTGCAAGGCGCCGATGGCGCCTGTCTGGGGGTGCCCTGCCAGCCCCTCATCCCCAGCACCCTTCCAGCTGGTCCCGCAGGACAGCGTCGCACGGACGAGTGAGTCAGGAGAGGCTGTTGCTCGTCCATCCTGCAAGAAAAATGGAAAGAGAGGAAGACGGGACCGGTCACCTGGCCCGACCACTGGCGAGATATTACATGTCACAACTCATCTAGGGCCCCATAATCAGCGCTAACTTTCTGGTGAACAGATAACCAGAGATGGCAGATGGATGGAGATTGCACAAATGAGGCTCTAATTGACGATCAATTGTGATTAGGAGCAATAGAACATCTTTATAACACTCGCTTTAAACCGCCAACAAACAAAAGCGCCGGGCGGGCTGGGGGTCCCGGCGGGACGGGGCCCGGCAGTGCCTGCCCAGCATCGCTGCGCACCCCCTCGGCTCCCGGCGAGGGGGGGTTGTGTCTGTCGGTGGCCGGTGGCGCCTGAGAGCCATCGGGGCGAACAGGAGGTGCCTCTGTTTTGGGGGTGCTCCCTTGGGATGCGGGTCCTTCTGCTCCCAGCACCCAGCGCTCACCCGTGAATTTGTGCTGATGTCGCCACTCTGGGTTCCGCACGCCTGGGAACGGTCCCTGCCCGGACACAGGAGTCAATTACAATTAGGATTTTTTTTTTTCCTAAGACGCAGTGACCCAGGGAATAAAAAATACTCCTACCACCGCTACCCTCAAATAAACCTCATTCTCTCTGGAAAAAAAAAAAAAAAAAAAAAAAAAGGTACAAATAGTACAAATACAGACGAGTACGACAGCGAATCTGATACAGCCGAATCATTGGCATCTACCTAAACCACCATCTATTTTTCATAAACAATATCCCAGCGCTGCGGGCAGGAGTAATGGGAGGAAAATTTATCCGAAAGAAAAGATGGGAACAGAGGCACGGCCGGAGGAGGAGGAGGAAGGAAAGAGGAGCCGTTACCAAGCAAATAAACAAACCAACAAACCCCTGGGTGTGGGTTCGTGTGAGTGTGTGCACACGCAGATTAAAACTTCGCTCTCGCTGTGTGTTCGTGGCAGCCCCGTCGGTGAGGTCAGGATAAGGGGGAGAGGTAATTACCTACACATGATCAGAGATTATACATACCATTTCAACCCAGGAGGTGATTTATAATTTAAAGATAAAGCATAATAAAGTCATAAAAGAGAAAGGACACTGTTGTGGTGTCTGATTAAAATCTAAGGGCTGGTGTATAATATATGAGCGGGGGCTGTTGTGGGCTCCAGCTCAGCGGGACTCCCCTGGGCCCAGCCCGCTGATGGACTAATCATGTCCAAGACCTACCAAAATTACAAGCTGATTGTTTTACCCATTATTTCTCCCAACTTTTAATTTCTGCTTTCTAAAGGATCATTGCCCGCGGTAATTGCAAAGGACCTGTCCTTGTATGTGTCACCAGCCTCAAAGACAAAAAAAAATCTAATTTTCCTTTTATGCTTTCTCTATTTTCCTACCGCCCCCCCCCCCTTTTTTTTTTTTTCCTGGCAGCTAATTCAAACTGAGTAGCGACTGGAGCGTCCAAAACAAGAATGAAATTGATATGATCGAAGAACGCACGACTATACACGAAAGGGAAGAAAATTAGGTGGGGGGTCAGGGGGGGAACAGGTCGTATAATTCGCAGACAATTTTATTCCTATGTCTTAATTTTTTATAATTAAAACCACTTTGAATAAGACGGCATTTTTCGAAAGTGGAAGTTAGGTCTGGTTATACCTTTACTCCTGCATGGGAGGGAATAGACCATCTCTCTCAGTTACTCAGGATTTATTGATCGTCGTGTTTTGTCTTGTGCCGTTTAAACGTATTAATTTTCTTCTGGCACTTTCCTGGCAGTTATATTTGAGATTTAATTTTAATTAATTAGCTAAGGAGGAGAGAGAAGCGTGTGAGGGTGTGTGTGTCCGCAGACACAAGCTTCGCTCCGACCGCTAAACCTCCGTCCATAATTTTCTCCTTTTGTTCTAATTTAATAAACGCAGCAGGGAAGGGAAACAGGTGCTGGGGGCTGACACCTCTGAGCCCACACACACACACATACACATAATCCCTTTTTGATCATCTAACTCCACTATTAGGAATGGAAGACCTTAAGTTCCCATTTTCAGGGTATAATATCTTCTTTATATTGATCCCGCAATTATTTAAAAGAAAGCGTCATCTCCTCCCACTTCTCCAAATAAGGCTATTTAGATGCTTTCCAGATGAGTGGAGGTGTGCTGAAACAGAGCTGACAGCCAAGTATATCACAGCCAACACCATCTTTCATTCGCTCTCTCCCTCTCTGCCCCCCTCCCCCCAGCACACTTTCACCGTGTCTCTCTTCCAGTGATGAAGATTACAGACTATTATGGGCAAGGGATTAATTTGTAGCCAATTACAATCCAGTGCTAAATATGAATGCATAAATAAGATACAGCCTTGCCTCTGTGTGTGTGAGCGAGAGAGAAGGGGAGGGGGGCAGGAGCGCCTGGGCAGCCTGGCGAGGATGATGAGAAGGAAGAAGGAGCAGCTGAGTGGAGGCTGTGAGCCGAGCATCACCTTGTGACTCCCTGTCTCCCCCGGAGGCTCCCGGCGGCTGGACCCAGCGCAGCCCCGGGGAGCTGAAGGCAGCGGCTCGTCCTGAGCCGGAGCGGAGCCGGAGAGGAGTTTCCAGACCAACTTCGCCGGAGGAAGGAGGGGGAAAGCAAGAGGGGAGGGGAGGGTAGGGGGGAGAAGTTGCAACCGAGAGGGACTCTGCAAAGAGCCATGAATGTGAGCAGAGACAAGGTCGGTGACATCTCCATCCCGGCAGCGGCAGCCGCGGCGGTGACAGCCCCCGTGGCCGCGGCCGGCATCGGCGGGGAGCCCCGCGGCTGCCACGGGGAAGGGATGGACAGCCGCGGGGAGCAGCGGCTCTCGGCCGGCGGCGAGCTGCCGCTCTACTGCCCTGCCAACCGGGACAGGCAAGGCGACAGCCACAGCAACACCCCCGGACAAGAGGGGGCAGTGGCCGCGCTGCCCATGGTGCACAGAACCACCTCCTTCTCCGTGCTCGACATCCTGGACCCTAACAAGTTCAACAGCAAGCGGCGGCAGTGCGCGGGCTTGTACAAATCGGCGGGGACCGAGTTCACGCTGGGGGCGGAGGATAAGCCCGAGGACTCAGGGACGGAGCTGGCCGAGCAAAAGGCTCTCGCCGAAGATTTCGACGCGTGCAAGAAGTCCGCAGAGCTGATCAGTAAGTAGGTCTGGGGGCTCGGAGCCCCTCCGAGCGGGGGGCTGCCCCAAGTTCCCCCAACAAGGGTCTCGCATGCTTTGACATCTCATCATTCCCCCGCTGGCAGCCTCGGGAGCCGGGGCACTGGGGGCAGCCGGCTCCGGAGAAGGACAAACGCGCCCTGCACTGCTGCTGCTGGATGTAGAGAGGTGGAATTCTGTGCTAGGCGGAGGGATGGCCAGGAGGGAGCCGGGCGCATCCTCCCGGGACAGGCCGGAGCTGGCGGCGGGTCCCGGGGCTCGGCACTGGCCGGGCTCCCCTCCCCGCGAGGCCGAGGAGCTCGGCGGGACACCCGGGGCTGTGGGTGCCGTGCACCCCCGGGAGCGGCAGGATCAGACCCAGAGATGCCGGCCCGGCTGGGGCGGGGACGAACCCCGCCATCCTCCTCCTCCTCGCAGGGACAGCCAGCGCTGCCTGTGAGCTCCGGCTCAGGCAAACTTAGAAAAGGCTCCTCCGGCTTCGGAGAGCCGGAGCCCCGGCCCCGAGGGTGCGAAAACCCTCCCTTGGTACCCCCACCTCGCCTGGGCCCCCCCAGGCCTTTATGACTTTGTGTCTCTCTCCCCAGCCCCGGACCCCTCTCCCGTCCTCCCCCCGCCGCTGCCGCCCGTTGCTCTGGGCGACAGATTCAATTTTCTCTCTCCTCTTGGCTTTTTTAGGACAAATCAGACTAATTGTGACAAAATGCTGGTTATCTCTGGAAAAACAATTAAATTCCTTCGATTACATTTAAGGTAAAATGTGCTTAGCAGCGTAAAGAGGCTGGATAATGGGGAAAATCGCCCCAGAGTGGCATGTAGGACTGCTTGGATCGATATCCTATTATCGAATTGTGCATATCTCTTTCAAGCACCTTGCAAACTCTTCCCTAACATCTAAATTATAGGGTCAAAATTCGGATAATTACTCGATTAAAACCTATTACACTTATTAGGGCTCGCTATTGATCGGGAATTGCATTCGACCCAAGCTCTAGATTGCTTTTTCTTTCTGGGTCCAAATATCCCAACTTTCTCACCTCTAAACACCGCGGCTCTGGGGATCGCGGAGAGTTTCCGGGAAAAGACTGTCGTTGTGGAAAATATCTATAGTTATTCCATGTCCAGAGAGGGGAAAGAAGAGGCAGCGAGAGGCAGGGGATAAACTTCTCGGTTTAGGAAAAATAATTTCTCTGTGTCTGAGGCGATAGAGAAGGACTCGGAGGTTTCCAACCCCGCCATAGCGGGACTCCATCAATTAAAATTAGGCAGCGAAAGAGGTCTGGAATCTGCTGCAGCCCGAGCCATGACGCATTTTTCATATGTAAAGCAAAAGCAGGAATGGGGCACTAATAGAATTCCAAAGAGATTTTTAAAAGCAGTGCGGAGCTGGGGTAATTATTCCTCTAAACTCATCTGACTTTTGTCATATTAAATAGATCTGGATAGTCAGAAAGACTGACGAGGTTAACCTATCGCTAATCTCACACTTTTGTCTCCCGACAAGGAGAGAAATGCAACTCCATCTCTTCTCTCAAAATAAATACGTTTGGAGGCATCATGCCGAGGGGCGCTTCGCCCTCTGACAAGTTCCCCGGACACTCCACACATGGACTTCTTCGGGTCACATCGCCTTAGTGTTATAGCAGTGGCCAGGAGTAGATCTGGGACTGCTCGAAAATCACGAAATTTAATTCTTCTCTTTCCCCCTCGTAATTAATATTAGTTCAAGTGATGGCTTAATTTAGGAGAAGTGTTCCGAAAAGTAGCTCTGTCCAGAAAAGTACCAACCCCTCCGAAAAATGCTTTCTGGCTAAAGGAGAGTGAAAAAAGCGCTCGTCACTTGCAGCTCGTAAAACTATTTTCATGTTCAAAATAACAGTTAAGACTCTCCATTAAATTACAATTTAACTTATTCCAGAAAAAAAATAACAATCCCGGCGTTCGTCTCCGTCCCCAGTTCTATTCGCGTTGCATTGTTTTGCCTTAAAGATTTTTAGTTGAGCAGCGGCTGGGATTCCCTAGACGGAAAATTAAACTCCAAAACTGCCAGCTGCAGGTTCGCGGTTCGGTCCGTGTGTGGGTTCTGGGGCTGCGCTCAGCCCCCGGCTCTGCCCCGCAGGCGCAGCTACACGCACTTTTTATAAATTGTTGCTGCAAAAAATTAAGTCCCACAATTTCTAACAGGTCCTACAGGTTGCAGGACGCTTGTCCGCACTCGCGGGGTCGGGTTGGGAGAAAAGTGACCCAGTTCTCGTCTCTTCGGCGGCGATCGCCCGCGTTTTCCACGCTCCGACCTGAACAGAAAGCTGGAAAGGGTACTTAATGAAGCCTGAGTTATTAAGGAATATTTTCGGGGTGAAAAGGATTACAGTACTCTGCCCTTATTCTTCTTACTGAACCAGCCATATCTGAAGTCAGAGCGTTGAACAAAAAACACTTTTAGAACCACCCCTAATTTTACACATGGGAGTTAGGGGGTCCGGCGTGAGGATACGGAGCAAATTTGAGGTGTGTTCAGGTTTTTTGAGGATTAAAAACAACTAAACTGCGGACGGGATAAGGGTGACAGACCAGCGATTCACTTCCTATTTGTGTATCTCGGTTAAGCAAGTTAAAGGAGTCCTTGATTAGGAGCTCCCAGAGCTACAGCCCCGTTGCAAAATTGAGAGGAGGGAAGTTTAGGAGTGTCTGAAAGCACCGGCGAAAAAGGACGGTGCTCACGGGCCTCTGCCCCCGACCTGCCCGTGGGGCCTCCCCCAGCCCCGTCCCGAGGAGAGGATTCGCCTCCCGCTCCCCTGAAGAAGCCCGGGCCTGGCCAGGACGAGGAGGAGCCGGTTCTCCGGAAAACGCGATTTGCTTTCAGGCTTCATAATGACAGAATCGTCAGCAGAAGTCCAATAGCCTTAAATATCGGATAATTACCCTGTTCTCCGATGGAGACCCGTTAATTGGAGCGTAATATAAACCCAAATAAATTAAATGCCGTTAACTAGTTTGTACATTGCACAAAATGAGTTTAATTAAGTTTGTATCTGCCCTGCTAATCAATACAAGTATTTACTCCACTTTAATACTTCCATCTCGGGAAGTGACAAGAGGTCAAACCAGACGCAGGAAGGGTTAAAAATGCCAGAGCAAAACCCAGCAAATCGCCCATCGATTCGGAGATTTCCGTCACTAAAATTGTTAGAGGCGCTTTGACATCCCTGCTGCCCGCTCCCCAGGCGCGGCTGGCTCGGCCCGGGCGGGGGCTTCTCCCCGGCCACTCCTCGGCCCTGCCAGCGCCCCGCTGCCCCTCCGGGCACCCAGTGACACCCGCCCTGCTGCCTTCCCAAAGGCCTTTCCAGCCGTCGGGTGTTTGGTGGGTGCGCTGGCGGCGGTGAGAAGGGGGATGCATCCCCTGTCCCGGCCACGTCCCGGTACCAGCTCTTGCCGAAGGTGGGCGGCTCGGAAGGCGCAGCGCTGGCAAAGCCTCCCCAGGCTGGACAGCCTCTTCCCGGCCCGAGGGCTGCGGTTCCGAGCCCCATCCCCACCCCTTCTGCCCAGCTTCTTGCCCTGTCCCCTCAGCCTGGCTCAGGGCGGTCGGAGCAGCCCCGCACCCGAGGGGCCCGGACCGGCCGCATCCCCACGGCGGGCGGAGGGGCCGAGGGGCCGGGCGGGGCGGCCCCGCTGCCCGGGCACCCCTGTCCCAACAGCAGCGGGGACACCGGGTGGGCGATCCCCCCGGGCGGACGGGTTCTCCTGTCTGCCCTCGCCCCGGGGGCCGCACCGGCGGGGCTGGGGGCGGGCGGGGCGGGGGCCGGGCCGGGCGGCGAGCCCTAACAGCGGCTGTCGCTTGTCCGCAGAGGACGGGGAGCTCTACAAGGCCGAGGAGTGCGACCTGGACTACAGCAGCCGGCCGAGCCGCAGCCCCGACAGCGAGCTGCCGGACGACGAGGAGCTGTGCAGCGAGGAGAGCGGCAGCACCAGCGGCAGCAGCGGCAGCTCCGGTCCTGCGGCGCCCGGAGAGCCCGACCCGGGCCCGCTCCGAGCCGAGGCGGCCGAGGCGGGGGTCGTCCCGCCCCCGGCGCCCCCTCCGCCGCCCCCGCCGCCGGCGCCCGTCGGGGCGCAGCCCGGCCCGCAGGCCAAGCCCAAGAGGAAGCGGACGGGCTCGGACTCCAAGTCGGGCAAGCCCCGGCGGGCGCGGACAGCCTTCACCTACGAGCAGCTGGTGGCGCTGGAAAACAAGTTCAAATCCACGCGGTACCTGTCGGTCTGCGAGCGCCTCAACCTGGCGCTGTCCCTCAGCCTCACCGAGACGCAGGTGAAGATCTGGTTCCAGAACCGCCGCACCAAGTGGAAGAAGCAGAACCCGGGCGCCGACACCAGCGCGCCCACGGGCGGGAGCGGTGGCGGCGGGGCGGGGGCCGGGCTGGGCGGCGGGGCGCTGCCGGGGGGGCTCAGCCCCCTCAGCCACTCGCCGCCCATGGGCACCCCGCTCTCCATCCACGGCCCCGGCAGCTACGCCGGGCACCCGGCCGGAGGGCTGGTCTGCGCTGCTCAGCTGCCCTTCCTGCCCAGCCCCGCCGTCCTCTCGCCCTTCGTCCTGGGCTCCCAGACTTACGGCGCTCCGGCTTTCTACACCCCGCACCTATAAGCCCGACGCTCCTTCCTCCTCCTCACTCCCGGCTCCTTCCCGCTGCGCCCGCCGCCCCTCCGAGAACCACCCGGCTGGGCCCTGCGGGGCCGCTCACCGCACGCCCCCCACACCCCGCACCCGAGAGGTGAAACCGAGAACCGACCGGCAGCGACACCGGGGGGGGGAAAGGGGCAGCCCCGTGTTCCTGCCGCCCCCCGGCTGCGACACACCCCAGGGGGATGAAAGGAGCGGCCAGAAGCTCCCGGGACCCCGCGGGCGGCTCCCTCGCCCTCGGTCCTTTCTACGACCCTTTTTGTACGCGATGTGTCCGGACTGCGCTGCTGAGGGAAGGAGGAGGAGAAACCTCCCTCCCCCGTGTACATACAAGTAGATGTAAATCATCGTTATCTGTATTTTTATTTTCACCGTCCCTCGTTGCTATGTGGGTTTGATTAATTTAATAATTATTATTAATATTATTTGCCTTTGTTTTTATTCTGGTCTAACAACTCGCAAAAGACTTTAAAAGAAAAAAAAATATTATGTACCCATTTGACTCTCAGGGTAAAACAAGAGAACTATCGGTCCTGTCCCTCGACATTGCAAAGACGCGCCGCTCCCTCCCGTGACCTCACGGTGACGAGGGATATTTTTTGCAAACGTCACTGTCCATCGACCCCCGAGCGTGGCCCAGGCGCTGCGGGGGCGGGGGGCGGGGGGGTCCCGCCCGGGAAGGGGCGGCGGGGGCGGCTCCTGGGGCGCAGGACTGGTTTTTTTACGTTAATCGTTTCTGTACATTTCTGGTTGTTACAAAAAAAAAAAAAAGTTCTAACTTTATAATTAATGTATAAGATGAGAGAGCAGTGAGCAAGAGGTGATAAAGAGAGCACTTTGTTTGCTAAACACTTTAAATCAATCAATAAACTCTAAAGAAACGGCGCTTTCCGTGGTGGCGAGTCCCTGGTTTTCGGGTGAATCTTTGTAAGACAAGTTTCCTCTGGAAAACGCCTGCCTCATGAGAGGCTCCGAGGGAGGTCTTTCATCATCCTTTTTTTTTTTTTTTTCGTTTACTCTGAGAGCTTATTTCTTGTACGCAAATAAACTTTATTCTTCTTGTACGAGGGAGGGTATTTCCCTTCTTAGTTTCCTTGTTTACGTTCTCTTAATTGGCTTTGCCGATTTGTGCAATATTAAGAACAACAAAAAAAATTATATATAGAGAGAATCCGACATCTCTGCCATGTTTCCACTGACGGGGAGTCCGATATTTTGGATTTATGTAAATTTAATAAATCGGCTCTTTCATTCAGATTCCATAACTTTAAAAATAAAATAATCTTTTCATCGCTGTTCCGCTGATTACTTTTAAACTCGTATCAAAGTTGGTCTTTTATAATCCATGCTTTTTTTTTTCTTTAATTTCAAAAAAAAGATCTATAACGGCAGTGAGCACCCCGAGGTGGCTCCGCTGGCCCAGCAGCTCCCAGCCCGCTGCCGCAGGGACGCTGTTTCCCCGTTTCTCCACTCCCTGCGTGACCCCAAAGCTCACGTCGGGGAAGAGCTTTCATTTTCCACTAATTTTTGGTGTTTGTGGGTTTGTTCTTTTCTTTTCTTTTCTTTTCTTTTCTTTTCTTTTCTTTTCTTTTCTCTTCTTTCTCGGGGGAAAGTATAAGAAACCGGTATTTTCCGGAGCGAGTTTTGGGTAGCAGAGCATCCCCTTCCTCTCGGGACCAGCTGCGGCACCATCGCTGCCCGGGCGGGTGCCGGGAGCCCCCGGGGTGCCGGGGTCTCCGGGCTTCGCTCCCCGCTCAGCTCCTTTCCCCTGCTCCCTCCCGCTCCCCCCCAGCCTGGCTCCGATCTGGGATTGTGCAGGGCCGGGCGCTCCACAGCCGCATCCCACTCCCGCACACCCCCTCTGGAATGGAATTAAATGTTCCAGCCATCTCGTGGAAATAAAATCTGCCGCGACCGCCGGTATTAGAGACAAGGGGGGAGTGGAGCCGGCTCCACGCTGCAGACCCCGCAGGGTCGGTGGTTTCCACTGGGTGGTGGGTGCAGGGTCCAGCAGCCTGCGGGAGCCGCGGGGAGGATGTGGGATGCTCCAGGTAATGCAAGATGCTCCAGGTTCTCACTTCTCCACGTGCACAAGTGTACAAGCTTCAGAAGTCTCTGACCAGACTCATTTGCATTTGTGAAAATAAGAACTTTTACAGTGAAAGGTGTTCTGAAGTGAATTTTCGAGGAAAACATGGCAAGTGGTAATGCTTGGAGTACTGCTCTGCACAGGTCTTACTGGTAGGAGAAAACCAGCTAAACTGGGAAACAGACACTCAGGAGATTCTCCCACACTGCACAACCCGATGCTGTGCACCAGCTTTGAGTAAGTGCCACTAGCAGCCAAACTGTTAGCTCAGGTGAGGCATGACACAGCTGAATAAAGAGATAATTCAACCCCTGTCTACACTCCGGGAGCTCCAAGCAGTTCCCTGCCAGTGGGAAATAATTTGGCTCCAACAGAAGCTGCCCAGAGCTTCAGAGTACATGATTTCCCTGCTCCAGGCCGGTTAGCACCCTGCCAGTGAAACCTGTTCATGTGAGTATTATTACTCACAGCTGCTGGATGAAGGAGTCAGTTAGCCTGAGATTCCCAGTCATTAAATGCGATTTAACAAGGCTTCTCACATTTTATGGCAGTGCTGGAAGCAGAGCCGCAGGTATCTTTCTCAGCATAGTTTAGGAAGTTATTGATAACCCTTGCTCCAATGCCTCATCCAGAGGTCTGAGCTCATAAAACTCTAGAGCAAAAGCTGCAGAGCCTCAGCTCTAGTGTGTGTCTTCCCCAGCGTGCAGCACCGGCAGCGGTGTAGGGCGTGTTTTCCACTCTGCTTACAGGTACTGGCTGTGTCCAGAGGGCATTTGGAACACCAACGAGCCAATTCAAATAATGTTCTCTGGACCAAAACTCTGCAGCTGACTCGTGGTGTTGGATCAGTGTGTGTGGTTATAGACTTGAGAGTGAGAAGTGTGATGGTGTCGACACAGGGCAGCTGTTGAGAAACATCTCAGGTGTGAATGTTCAGTCCTCGCTGTGCTAAAGCAAAATGCTCTCACCTGCCCGAACCTCCCAGCTCCATCACCCGTGTTCCTGCCTGCTGATACTGGCTCTGCAGGAGAGTCAAACAGGTCTTGATGCAACATTTGAGGTTGTCCCACTAGAGAGTCACAGAAAGCCCCCAAAGCTCCCACTGTGACCCCCCCAGCAAGGCCCAAAAGCCAATTCCCATGTGGTGCCTGTCTGATGTCCCTGCTGCCCTGCACACCACATTTGGTGCTCCTGCACAGAGCTTGTTTTCAGTGAGTCATGAGCGAGCCACAGACACCCTGGGACAGTGCAAGTAGAACATACTGACTGAGGGGACGATGGCTATGACACAAGCAGGAGCTGTTTGGCTCATTCTGTTAGTCAAAATTTTTTTTAATTACTTTATTATTCATTCATAAAATTTAGCGTTAGGGGATTCAGAACACGGACCACATCCAGGGGGACATTGAGAAAAGCATTTGCAAGAGGACAAAGTCTCAGCTCTGACAGACTGAGCAGCACATTCAAAGCCTGATTCAGTGTGTTCAAGTGGTATCTTTGGCATATAACAGAGATGATCTGGGGCATCAGCATATTTTTGGACTAATTCCCATGAAGTCAGTGTTAAATCCAAGGGTGAAAACTTCTATTGATAAGAAAAGATTCAGATATTAATTGCATCTTACTGTTGTTCACTCTGTGAATGAATAAGGTTAAAAAAAGGAAACTGCATCTATTTTACTTCATATATTTCGGCTTGTACTGAACAAGTCTTAATTGTTCAGTAAAAGGTCTTATAATCAAAACAACAGAAGAAAGCACATAAATACAGATAGATACATTCCAAAAAATTGACAGAGAACTGAAAGTATTTTGAAATATTTTGTGTCATTGATTACACTCAGGAGTCAATGATGTTACACTAAGTCATTGGAAACCAGTTCTGCATTATCACCTGCAAAAATTCCCAGTGAATTTCCACTGAAGCAGGGAATGTCGGTGCAGTGAATTATTTTTTTTAATTCTTAGGGGATTTTGACATGTATTTCAGACTGTCTGTTTCAGACTGAACACACAGTCATGTTAGATGTTTCTAGTCTTATACTACACAAGTGAAATGCTGAAGGTAAAGCTTTGTCTGTATGAACTTCAATCCATTTCCCAAAAACACACCATGATGTCTGCTTGTAGTCTGCTGTATTAACAAATATCCATTAACTCCTGTATTGCATGATAAAATAATTCTGCTCAAATTAGCTGAATTTAAATACTCGAAGGAACATTATTTTACAACGTCTGGGCAGGTCTGGTATTCAGGTTTTGTCTCAAAGATAAACAAGAAAATAAGGTTGTTTTAGAGCCTTGCTTAAGGGCAAATAAAAGAAAGATTTTTTTTTTCTGATACTGGAAGATTTTCCATACTATGGGAGGTAAACCAAGGCAGAGAGCAGAGGGACACTGGGGATGAAGGGGACAGGCAAGTAAACAAAGAGGATCCTAATCAGTTTGTCTCCCAAACTGGGCTTACATAAATGGTTTACCTAAGCCACATTCTTCTCTATCTGGAGGGGTTTTTTACTTCTTTCCTTCTCACTCACACACTCAGGTTCTGTGCCACATGCTCACGCTAAACAGACATCTCAGGTGGACAGAATGGGGGCTGTCACAGTGAAAATAACCCTGACAGTAAGAGCTCTTTCTCCTTTCCTGATGCTGTCTGGCGGAGATGTGAATTCATCATACAGCATAAGCTTTAAAAGCAGGTTATCACAGCCTTGGAAACCTACAGCTGCTACGTGCCCATTCAGGAGAAATCCTGTTGATGCTGGAAATCCTATGGACGCACCCTGTATCAATAGAGAAGCACCCAGAACACAGAGCATGGCCAGAACACAGAAGTCTGGACATGCAGGGTTAGGCAATATCTGTAGAAGATTTACTAATTTATTCTTATGATGTCACACATGTTCAGGTAGCTAAAACTAGCCAGGTGGTAGACTTTAGTTTAGAATACATCTTCTAAATTTTCTTCTCTGCAATGACACAAACCAGAAACATTTTACAGAGACAATGCAGGAGAGATGACACCACAGCAAAGAACTGAAATACTGTCACAGAAACACTTATGTGGAGTGATGGTTTACCCAGTAAATATTCACCTCCTTTGGTAAACTGCTGCTTTTTCAATAGAAGGAAAATAATTCTACTGAACTTAGTACAAATAAATCAATTTTTGCTCTTTTTCGTTCTCCATTTTTTTTCTCCATAACCACACACATACATTACAAGAACTTACCCTGCACATACAGGGACTCTTTCCTGCCTTTTCATTGTAACACAGGCAGGGTGACAAGTTTGTTTCCTGTTCCTTGGTCCCCAGAGTCTGCAGGAGGGGAGGAGAAGAGCAGGAAGAGAGCATTTGAATGAGCTGCTGGTTGGTCTCCTCCAACTCCTTGTGTTGACTGAGAGTTCATAGCACCAAGCTGCACTCTCTGTGACCTGTTAAATGTTTTGAGAGTTGTGATTAAGGATGCTCTTTGGGACTTCAAGCACCAGCACTATGCCTTGTAGGGGTGATTTGGAGTGAAATACTGTGTTTGCCTTGAGCACGCTCTGCAGCACACCTGATCACACTCATCTCGGCTGCTTCTGCTTCAGCACTGGGGAAAATAAACACTCACGCACATGTGGAAGCAACATTTAATTTCTGTCCTAGTGAAATCGTGTGGCAGACTCTCCTCATGGTGCTGTTAGCCTTCAGCTGCCAAAAATACTATTACAAAAATTCAAAGATATCCAAAAGCAATTTCCAAACAAGCAGGATCGTATATTATATTTCCATATACCTTTTACAGTGCATGAGGATAAGAGTGGTTCCATAATGGCATTATAAATACAGCAAATTAATGGTGGATGCAATGCCAACACCTTGTCATTATGCAAATTGGAATGTCGGCAGAAATGGTTATTCAACAACCCCTTTCAAGGCAACCAGAAACCTAATACTGCACATTACATCTAAAGTAATTAGCACCACATTTAAAAAAATTTAATAAGATTTTGCTTAACCCCTTAACAGAGGGGATTCCTGATGACAATGGAAAAACATACGAGCACTTGGCACAGGAGAGCTGGGGTTTTTCTCAGGGCACTGACAGGCAGAAAAACAAGGGGAAGTCTATCCAGAAAGCCAAATGATGACATTTAAGTCACAGACATCTAGAGATGGAGAAACAGAGTGTGCTGACATAAGCCTAGCTGAGTTTGCCCAGGCTCTGGTGCAGCCTGTCACTAGCACAAACACCCCGTGCCCTCTTCCCAGCGTGGCAGAGCCTGCGCCCCCACCACTCTCCTGAGCTGGCACGGCATTTAGGCTCCGTACTACACAGATCCTGCTGATAGGAAGGGCTTAGCAAGGACATGAATCCTTTTCTTTCACTACTCCATCAGCTTTGAAGAAGAGGAGGGAAAGCATCAACTCAGAAACATGAGTAATTCACAGATCTTTCTCCTTCCTTTCCTTCAGAGGCAGCATCCGACTCCCACATCTGGAAGAATGCTAACTTATCCTACAGGTCACAATTTGTCCAGCTGCCAGGCAGCCCCAGTTCTCATCCACATGCATTTTCTAGGGGATGTGCTAAGTTTTGGGATCCTTAGCATCTCTCCCTGCTGAAGGGGTGGGGAGGTGCTGCTGGATGGGGAGGGCTCAGACTGGTCTGAACTAGGCTGCTGCTTTGAGGCTTTTCCCACCCTCTTTCTTAGAGGATTTTGTAATAGGATCATTACCACATCCACTAAGAGGGATGCACCTAGGGCTCTGAATTTTACCAGCAGGATCTAATTTCCCTCATTAGCCTCTCACCACCTTTCTCTGTAATCCTCCTGATGTCCCCATCCCACACCCCTGCAGCTGCCCAAGCTCTGCCCTGATGTGGCACAGCGGCAGCACCTTGGCTCAGGCTGCCATGAAAACAACTAAGCTGGGAGAGATCCACCAGCAGCCTCCTCCCTGGACCCTCCAGCTGGTTGCAGGGGAACTGCATTGCAGTGGGGTCTCTCGCCTGAGCGCTGGTGCTGTGCTTGGCTTTGTAGCTGACTCTCACCCTGATCTCCCCTTGCTGACTTGGTTCCGGACCTGGCTTCTATCTTGGTGGCAGACAACTTCAGGTAACTGCTGACTGGTGGCTGACTCTGTTCCTATTACCAAGATTGTCTTCTTGTTTGGGGGTGTGTGACGGTGCCCTTGTCAGGAAGGACGTTGCCCCTCTCTTTTTGGTAATGGTCCTCTCTGTTTTCACGTTCAGCTCCTGACACCTCGAGGCTCTCCTCCGTCTTTTCTTTCTCACCTGGCTATGGATTAACCTCCCTCTGGTCTCCCAGCACTGTCGAGTTTTCCTTGGGCACTGCTAGGGGCAGAACCTGCGTGTTTGCAGATGCAAATTCAAGTGCTATTTTCACCTAGGAGCAGAATGCTGTTACCTGTTTTGAGTATATTTAAATGTGGCTGTCCCAGAGCATTCTAGAACAAACATATGGAGAAATTGCTCTGTAGAAGTTACCAGACTAACTTCTTCTTTCAGACTTTGGCGTCCAAGGGGTCCTGAGGGCTGATCTAACTGGTGACGATACCGATGAGGAAGCTCTCTCCTGAATCCATGAAGTTCAGTGTTTTTCCTGGTAGGTGTCTAGAGAATAAGGATTCAGATCTAGCCCTCCCTTGCCAGTCCCCAGTCTGGGGACTGTAATCTGCAAGGATCTCTTTTATTCTCTGTCTAGTTTCCTACATGATGCAGTTTTAACTCCACAGCAGTTCATTTCCAGCTCCCACAGGGAAACAGGTGATGTGAGCTGTCTCCCACCAGCTCTCCTGCATTTAAGTTGCCAGTGGCTTGGGCCATCCCGAGCCACGACATGGGACTGTCATCTCTGGGGCTGAGAAGGGACCTGAATTCCACCTCCTGAACGTGTGCTCCAGGGGGAGAGCCGTTAAGTGCATCATGATTGCCACTCCCTATTTAAAACCAGTGACTTTGCTGAAGGTGTGAGTTTGGGGGGTGTGAGGCATTCCAAAAGGCATGGCCTCGAATGGCCGATTTTCACCAGTTAACTACTGTAACATCCAGATGTTCTTACCTTTTCTGGTGCATAACCTACAGAGACATTTACAGCAGCTCCGATTAAAAGCATTAATGTGTTTCACAGCGCTGGGTAAGCCCCACACGCAGCGGCACCGCAGGCAGGCATTTGCAGAGTGTGGGAGACCACCAGATGGCCATCTGCCTCTGCTGTGCACCGTCACACACCTCAACTGGGTTTGTGCTGGCTGGGCTCCTGAGATTCAACACCTCTTGCTTATGGCTAGAGGCTCCTTATAACTAGTAACACCCTTATCATCCATTTCCACAGTCACTTTAAACGGAACAGGTTTAGTTTTTGTTTTCCACAAAACAGACTTTGTTTCTTCATTCTTTTTTTCAATAATGTCCACTTTGATTAACTGAAGCCTTTCCTCAATGTGCAAACTGCTGTGTGTGGCACAATCTACCATCCATGCAGAACTGCTTATAAATCCCATTTGCATGTTTTGCTTACCAATAAAAAAATGACAAATATTTTAACCATGATTTCTAGGAACTTTTTAGTGTTACAGTTTTCTAATAGAAACTTTCAGCCATAGCCAGGTTGATAAAGCCAAGCCTCAGGTAAGCTTAGAGAAAATGAAATCACAAGGTATGGTGCAAAAGATGAGCATGGGCCCATCATTCTGCCCCAGAAACCTCCAAGGGGATGTGCTGAAGGATGGCTTTTACTCAGAAGACCCGCTCACAAGCTCCATACCAAGATCATTTATGTCACTAAATGCTTTATACTGGAGTGCCAGACCGTAAGATGCTGCAGTCTTTTTTCCTTCCAGGCTTTTACTCCCCAGGTGCAACCATGTGCTCAGGTAACAATAACCATGCAGAAGTCTTTGCTTACAGTCCTCGTTTTCCCACGGACACAACCCTAGTTAAAAAAGGATGATTTAGATGCACCAGCACAGCTCACTTCAGCTCAGAGTCCCTTCAGATACACAATATTCAACCTGTGTACCAACTATTCACCTCAACACCACTCCAAGGGCCAAATCACCCCAAGGTGTTCAGGCACCTGGGAATCATACACAGCATCCCGTGTAAGCAGAAGTACAATTGCAAAGGTGTTGGAGTGAGTTTAAAGACAAAACCACACTCAGAGATTATGTGAATGATACTTGTATTTATTTTTTTTTTCCCAGAAGCCCTGAGGACAGGAACAGAAAAGTTCCAGTAGAAATGTCACAGGGACAGTTGGGCAACATTTGAACCGGTGAGCCCAGGGAGCTCAAATTTGTAAATTGCTGTAAGTAAACTGACACACAAAATGTGTGATGTATCTAAAAGGTAGACTGATCGATTTTGAATTTTTGAACTTAAAAGAACTTCTATTTAGTGAAGGTATACTGGACCTTCAGAGAAAGATGTGGCTCTTTGAACATTAATCAGCAAGTGTCAGTTAAGTTTGGGGATCCCAGCACCCAGTGATCACTATCACATTCTCATATGTGAGGTGGGACAGTTGTTGTGTTTGTATGTTTCCTATTTTTTTGTGGGTGTGCGACTTTGTCTTTAGTATGAAATCAAATCAGTTTAGCAGCTGATTCAACTGACTTGATGATGAACTTGGTTTGTCCTTATCCACATTTTCACCTGAAATCTTCACTGCCACATTAGTAGAAGTGATTTTACTTTCCAGCGCAGTCAGTAAATATTATGTGAAATTCTGGCTCTTTATTTGTTCTATTTTTGGTGTTTCAGAAGTACATCAACCTGTCCAAATTACAGAGCTCTTGCAAGATAAATCATCAAAAGACAGCATTAATTGCTTTCTATGCAGTACTTGTGCAAGTCAGAAAGTATTTGGCAGAACTGTAAATTAGCTTGTGTCTGAGGTGGTCAGAAGCTACACTCAGTTGTTACCACTTTCCAAAGTTTTAACTCTTAGAGTCTCCTTACCATGAGGAAACACCTCCAACAGGTGAATGACTAAGCCCATGCTATAGAGAATCCATTCTAATTTGTAGTGAGTATTTTATTGAAGACTTTTGTGGGTCACTTTGAAATTGATTTTTAAACACCACCTTCCTGATTGTCTGGGTTTTCTTTACCCATAAAGCTGTATGAAATGTTGCAAGAGCACAACTGGTCATTGTTTCATTCACTCTCCTTGACTATAGCCAGCAAACAAGTTTGGGAGATTTGTTTAAGTACCCAGCCAAGAACTACAACCCACACTGGATCCACCTGCACATTAACTCTCTGGAGCTAGAGGAGTCCAAATGTTTGTGTTTCTTTCTGGGTCCTTAGACACACTCTCAGGCTTAGCCTGCTGTAATTTTATCTGATCCAAGCCAGGCAGTTCACTACTGCCACTAGATCAGTGTGTCACTTGAATGATTTTTTTAAACCTCTTATTTTCACTTCATACTGGAGCTTTTTTGACAGCAGTTAAACTGGAGCATTTTCTGTGTATATCTACAGACTTTCACAATGTGCTTTCCAGGAGTAGTTCTGAAAGATATTGGGATACCATCTTGGGAAGACAAGAAGCAGACCAGGATGCTCTTTGCCATTTCAGCTTTTCCATCTGTGCCGCAGCTACCAGGATTGACTTAGCTCCTGGAATTCAGTTTGCAGAAATCAAACTCTGCTCCATTCCTCATCTGAAGGCAGCAATTGGTTCAGATTTTTTTTTTTTTTTTTGTGTACCAAGATGTTTGTAGAGGTACTGCAGGAGCTGCTGTGCTCCTTGATGTGGCTCACTTTATACAACAGTAGGCTGAGCAAATGCTCTGTGCATTGCCATTCCTGGCACCTTAAAAACAATTTGATTGCTATCTTTTTATCTGAGGGCAGAAAACTGGAAAATTAAACACACATGTTGGCAAAGGAGGTATAAATTACATGAGTCCCTTAGGAAGGAAAAGAATCAAGCCCCAAAACCTGAACAGTTTACCCCAATTATGTACAAGTCATAAAACACCTCTATTTCATGTATATTTCAAATAATTATAAACTTTTTAAATACATTCCATTCTATACTACCACATCTTTCCCAAAATTAATATTCATTATCAAATAAGTTAAACTTGGAAACAATTTAAAAATGACACCTGTAACAATGTGCCTAGCAAAGTATTGTAGTGTAAATACAAATATCTTTGATTAAGGGTTTTGCAGCTGCACTTTTCTAATAAAAGAAGGACAAAGGTGATTAACAATCTAATTCAGAGCATAATTAAACTGGTTGGCAAACTTCTCATGCTTCCTTTGGTCCACCCGGTTCATGGCTTTCACGACCCGTTTCATGGCACCTCTGAAAGAGAAACAAAACAGTAACAGCTATGTTGAGTCTACTCAATCTCAGAGAATGTTTATGAATGTTGGGGAATTAGATTAATCACTACCAGGCTTCTGAGCATGGCATTGATGAGGCTGAACAAATTTGTCTTGTTAACTAAATTAGCTGCAGCAATATAAATAGTTTAATTCAGCAATGATTTTATTAACAGAAGTAAACAAATTCAAGTCTTTCAGTTTAATGGCTGTGTATTCCACCCTCCCAGCATTATTTCTTAGAGCCACACAGGGCAAGTTTGATTTACAAAAGCACCTAACTGCTCTCAGGGAAAAAATAACTAAAAATATCTAACAAGATCTTAAAAAATTAACACTTAGAAACCCTTATGAAATCTAACTCTTAATCTAGAATGTTTTTAGGAGGGGAGGGTTCGCTGTTCACTTCATGAACTCATTTAGCAACTTCCCCATTCCTGAGCAGCAGCTTTTAATGCACAAGAACAACTCCAGTTTAGGAAGACACCAGAGATTATTGTGTATCTCTCTACAGAGACACAGGCTACTGCTGCAGAAGTGCTTAGAGATTAGCACAGGCAGGACGGTCTGTCCAATACCTCATTCATATATAAAGTGATCTCTGCTGCCTCAGGATGGGCAAGCATTTGAACCCTCTGCCTCTCCTGCTGTGCTTGAAGAAGGCTCTGGAACGTTCTTCAGATTCAAAAATGAAGTGAAGGAATGAAATGCAGAGCTGCTAAGCTTTCTGGTGCTCCCAAATCCAGGGAAGGCCTGTCTGTCTCCCTGTTGCTGCTTTATTGGCTGCCATTGTTTCCTCCTGGTAAAGATGTGCCCAGAAATTTCTTTTGCGAGGGACTGCAATGCTTCTGAGCTGGTAAGTGAAGACACCTGCACTTTTTTCCCCTCCACAAACTTTTGAGTGAAGATCACACAGCTGAGATTTTGAGGCTGAGGAAAATGATGCCTAGACAGCATAAACAGGAGGAGTAGGAGATTGTCATAAAAGGCAGAGAGACAGCAGGCCCCTATATCCTCTAACTGGTAAGGCAGAGGAATGTGTTCATTAATCCAGAGGGGTAAGAAAGCAAAAGAAAGGCAGCAGAAGCAGTCAGGAAAATGTTCTGTTGTGAACATCTGCCCCCTCAGAAACTCGGAGCAACTGTTGCACAGAGCCAAGGGCACCTTGCCTCGGGATTTTTGTTCCTCACTGGATTCTGAAGTTCTGGTTTTCACTGGTTACTTTAGATGTCTCTAGCACAAAAGCTCAGCTCTCTGAGGCTGGTGTTTGCAGGTGTTCTCAGCTGTCACCCTGCCTATGAAGGATGTTATCTCCTAACATATCTCCAGGTAAAGACCTGGCTGCTCTGCTGATGTGGGAGGTAGAGCAGCTACAGGCTTGGTTTGAGGGACTGTGCCCCATTTGAAAGCAGGGCACTGACTGATGTCTCCTTTGATTTCTACAAGTTTGGCAAGTTCCATCACACAAGTGGATGGTTTCAAGGCCAGTGCTGTTAAGACTCTACATTATCACAGTCTGCCTTTATCACTTCTCAGGATGTTGCAAGCTGTGCAGGAAAATGAAGGTAAGTCATGCACCTGGGTAGTGGTCCCCAGCCTCTTTCAGGATCAGCCCCTACACACTATTCCAGCTCTGGTCCCAGGCTTGTCTCCAAGAAACAAGCTGACTTCTGGTTTGGTAACTGTTCTCTGTAATGGCTTCATTTCCAAAGCCATTTTGAAATTTTGGAAAACAGAGGTTTCTTCTTAAAAATGCTCTAAATGGTGGGATTAAAGATTTTCTCAGCAGCAACTACAATGAAAACCAACATTCTGAAAAAACACCCAGGACAAGGTATACGTTTAACAAAATTCTGCCAATAAAGTTACCAGAGTAAGGAAAATGTGGTCATGGTTTTGCACTTCAAATATTACCTAATTGGTAGGAGAAAAGTGAGCCTTTAGCAGTGCAGAGTGGCCTTGACACTTTCATGTCATGTAGGTTTTACATTAGCACCAGTGGATTGTGTGATACTGTAAATGAAATGAGATCCCACTTTGATGATCTGTGTGCAATTTCACTTAGCTTTATTGGCAGACTAGAGCCCAGGTTTATCACCTACACATTTCAAGTAATTTGGGGTTGTTATAAGGAGTCAAGGTTATCATCTTGTTTAGTGCTGCAAAGCATGAAACCTATTAAAAACATGACAGGTTTGATTCCCTATGCCTGGCACTAATACACACTCATAATCATTAGCACAAACCACAGTAAACCATGATATGAAATTCTAATCATTAGAACTGTATGTCTCTGACTTCTAACTAAGACCAGGTGACATGAGAATTTCACAGAAAACGTGCTATTTCCGTAACTAAAAGCAATGTGGATTTGGCTTTGTTTTTATAACTATTACATCAGAGAAGGGAAAACTGAGTTTAAACAAATATTGTGTCTCGGATGCTGTTCAGCTCATCCAATATATTTAGGGAATAACCCACCATTAATGATATAATAATAATAATAATAATAATTTTGCTTTTTTTGATTCGACAACTTTACACTTCACTTTCCTTTGACTACTTCATTTTTGACATATGAAACTCTTTAAATAGCTGCAGCTGCTTCCTATTTGATAAAGACCAGAGCACACTTAGGCAAATTTATGTTGTAGCCACATCTAAGCAAGAACAGGCATCAGAAATGGTGTTAATAGTGGACAGATGGAGCTACTGTATGTTCTAAAGCCCATTCGGGACTGGCTGGCAGGTTCCCACATCCACCTGAGCTGCTGTGCCTGACTAATAAATGATCATCCAGAGAAGCCAACCCAGCAATTGAAGGGTTTAAAAAAAATTGGGACAGGATGAAAAAAGTCTTTCATAGGGAAATTTTGCAAATTAGTTGAAAATCACTCTCAAAGAAATAACCTTGGTCATCAGTACCTGCTATTTTTTACCCTCCAGACATACAGAAGACATTCTTGCTTGCAGTTAGCCAAGAAAGCTGTTTAGTAAGTGCATGTTAGTGTAGAAACAGAAAGTACTGTTGAATCAACAGTAATTTAACAGGCTTTAGAGAATGGAAGTATCTTACTTATTGAAGACTTTCTTCTCAAGCCGGGAACGAGAAGTGTTAGCCTGTTGCTTCAGGTCTGTCAGATTTGGATATTTTTGCTTCTTCCCTTTCGTTTTCTGTCCTTTTCCATTACTTTTAGAGGAACCAAGATCCAGTCCTGTAGCAGCTTCAACTTCTCTCATAAATTCTGGATCTCGCCACTCTGTTTAAAAGACAAAACATGGACTTTGAAACTCCAAACCCAGGGAGGACTTGCAGTCTCCCAAGGAACAGGTTCTTGTCACCAATGGGCGAGGGCAGAGTCACTGCGATCTAAGCTGCATACGCAAAGGAAAGAGAGGATAAAGCAGTTTCCTAAAATAACAGATCTTGATGAAAAAGCCCTGCCAGTCTGGGGTTACTATGCATTAGTTGCTGCTGTGTATAAAACTGTTCTGTAGGAAGACTTAAGTTTTTGCAGTAGCACAGCAGCAAAGTTCCAAGGAAACTATTCCATGTAGGAGAGGTGAATAAACACAGTGATTATTATTTAGAAATTGAAAGTGCCAACAATGTAGCTGAGGACCTTATCTGCAAGAAATAAATTCTGAATAAGCTTAAAAATAAACCTAAAAAAATGGAATAGATCAACTTTTGAGCAGAGTAGGGGTGACAACTTTGTGACTTCTTTTCATCAGTAATATTTACTTTAAAATATGAACTGGTATCTGACATCTGCATAAAATTCTTGAGTAGAACAACATGACCCTGTTGCCATGAGCCTCATTTTGCATCTAAAAAGACACTACTTTCTAGGTATCTCACATTGGCTCAGTTTAATTACCTAAATCAAGTTTCTTCTCTTGACAATGGCACAGGTTAATTTATCCTAACAAAATCTTGTTCTACATTTTATCAAAACCTTAATGCTTCAGAATCAAAGAATACATTCTAAGTGGATTCTGATCCTAGATGCCACCAGAGGAAAAAGCATGAACAAGTTAAGACTGTGGACTGTTTGAGGAAGCCATAGTCTTTTACCTTCAGTGTGGAGTCTTGTGTATCAGAATAAGGTTGCATCGTACAAAGTAAAAATGTGGCTGGAGGATGGACATCCGCCAAGGGGAAATTTAGAAACATTTCACTGCATTGTAGAGAATTGGAGCATATGGGTTGGAAAAAAATGTAGGAAGTACTACTTCAAAAAGAACATGGTCCAAACTCGGCGTAAAAGCCAGAATTCTATAGTTTAACAACAGTAAGTGCCAGTCATTTGTCATAGTTTCCCTTATGACAGTCAGCCCTTCTTGCCTGCAGATATTGTAACACCAAATATCTACTACTCTTACTTAACATCTTTGTAGATATAGAAATATAAACAGTCCTAAAGGACTATACAACTTCATTTATATACCAAGATTGTCACTGAGTGTGACAAACACTGCTAACAACATTTCAGGAAGGTCAGAGGCAATGTCCTCACTTAAGAACATGGTATTAAGGAATGCCAGAGCAATTTTCCAAGGAAAGGTTAGATCTAAACTACCATCATACATGTAAGCAAGGACTGATTAAAATCCAACATGCCAAAAAGCATGAGCAAAACGAAGCTGTTCAATAGCTGCAGAGGAGAGTTACAAAGGGAGAAAATAGAACACGTATACTTGATAGATCATAAGACCTCACAGACTTTATTTTTTTTCTTGAAGTGAGGGAATACAGAACAGCACAATTCAGATACAGGAACGATTAATCCAAGATTAAGGAAAACTGTCTAAACAGTTTATCTCCCAGTAATAAGAAGGCGTCACAGTTTAGGAACCCCGTGAATGGAGCAATTGTTTAAACACAACGAAAAAATGCCGGCATCCAGTAGAGATGAAATGAGCATTTGAGTAAAATGAAGGAACAATTTAAAAGCTTTTGAGAAAAATCAATAGAATGCCAGGGAAGAGCAGGGGTTTTGAGCATTGATGGGCCCCTAAAGCTCTTCATACATTGTTACTGAGTTTAGCAGCAGGGAAAAGAAAATTACACAGTTTGCAAGGGTAGGCGGGAATCAATACTGTAGTTAGTAAAGAGATGCTATTTCACATCTGAGTGGCCAGCGGCCTGCCTTCACCAGCCTGTCCTGATACCTGTTTGTTAACAAGTCGCTAAGGGCTGAAAAACCAGATACTCTTCAGGGCTGACACAAAAAATAGGCACTTAATGTGCTCCTGTGTGCGAACTATTGGAAAAGGATGAACGCTGCAGATTAGCAGGTCAGCATAATCTCACCTGACTCACTTGTTTCAGGACTGAACAGCCCAAAGCACCTTTTTGTGGACATCAGCTAGAGTTTAAAATTTTGTACTAGGATAATAAATGCTCCATAATAACAATGACAGTGTTGACAAAACACAGTCATTAGCACACAAACCATATTACTTTTATATAGCTGTTTCCCCCTTTAATCACACAAAGATAGAAATAAACCTACTATCCAGTATGCAAGAAGAATTTTGGTGTAATTTAACCATACAACTGATCCCTAAATTTTAGTGTTTTTTTCCAGATTTTTCAAATTGCCATCATTAATGATGTTGTCAATCAAACAGTTCCTGACTGTCCAGTGAGATCCCAGTTGTGTATTTCCCATAGCAGCATTGCTTAGATTTGCTTCCAGACCTCTGTAACCAAAAAAAACCCCAAACCAAACACCACTGAAAACCAACCAAACACACTCCTCCAAACCACAAGACAGTGAGGCACAGGAAAAAAGAAAGCAACAAAAAACAGTGGATAGAAGTATTTATTGACATCTGGTATATGTATGGCTTTAGAAACATGGAAGGTTTTGAAACATAAATTAAGTGCCACAGCTTGTGCAGTAAGTCCCCCGCCAGATGGGATGGACCTTTGTGTGACATCTCAGCTTAACAACCACACTCAGTAACACAAGGAGCAATGCCAACACTAGTTTGGGACTAACACACACATCCTTGTGGACCAGAGGTGAGAAGCCTCTAACAACACCAAACTGACACTGTAATAAAAATAAATACTATGTCTAGCCTCAAGCAATGGCAATTTCACAGGAAAAAAAAAAATCAATACTTTTCAGTCCAAGTGATTTTTATACCAGAATGTTAGTTTCTAGTTGGAGATTTCCAGAACACTTATCAGTTTAATTTGCTAGTTTTAGTTTCACAGGGAACTTTCCTTTTTAACACAACATCCACACCCCTGTCCTGGTTTGCCAGTGACAGTCCAACAGTGTCTGTGATGCTGGCTGGATACCAGTTTAGAACACTTATTCTGCCTGGACAGGGATGGCAACTATATGCAAATGTAGCACTTGGACACCTGCAAATACCAGAAGGTGTTCAGTAATTGCTGCACTGGTGTGGTGCTGTAATCACCAAGCCCAGTCACTCAAAGATGGTCAAACAAGTATTAAAGGACACTGGGTAGGTCAGCTCTATGTTCAAATGCACATTCATTCCACAGGGACCTTTTTGAATACAGATCAACAACTGTTCCTTAGGCTCTCAAGAGGTTTTATGGAAGGTTCAGTAGCTTCATTAATAATATGCTTAACTGTGAAACACCAAGTCAGTCAAACCTTAAGAGAGAACTCCTTCAAGGGAGTATAGTATAGGATATCAAAATGCTAATGCCTATGGGTGAGTTTAATTAGAATGCAGAATACTCACCGAGAATAAATAGCTCAAACCAGAGAAAACTAAGACCTGCTGGAGGAAGGTAATTTAAAGAAAAGCTGTCCCCTCCAATTATACACTCTGCTGGATAGATCCCTCTCTCCCATCTTCCTTTGCAGTGCATCAACTTCCAGTAGCTTCCTGGTTGCAATCCCCCAGGTATCTTCTGTCCATCATTAAAGAGGTTTAGTTGTACTGTTGCAAGAAAATCTCTTATTCCCCTCGAAGTCTTCCTGCCTGTGTACTCATTGCCTGCTGTTTTGTTCACTGCCTGCATTCCTCACCTACCAGTCCAGAGCTGCATCCTGGCTAAAAATGCCCAAATAATCTTGGGGAAGAAGGAGCCTTCTTCTCCCATACCTGAAAGCTACAACCAGGATGCAAGGAGAAGGCCAATAGTTTTGTTGCCCATTCCCAACTGTTTAAAAACAAAATCCAGCACGCCCTCCCAATATTGGTGGTAACACAATGATCCCAATAATACTATCCTTATATTGCATAAATCACAACTGTTAGGGACCAGCAAGATTAGACAACTACTTTGCAGAAGCACAGGAACAATTACTGTTAAGCATTTCCCAGGGAAGAGGTCTAATCATCCTTGATAAACATGTTCCTTAAGACAAAGGCTATGACTTGTCTTTCTGAGCAGTGTTGGGAACATTACAAAAGCCACTGGAAATAAAGCACAAATGCAATGTGAACCTTTTTCTGTCTACACATGTATCCATATTTATCTCATAAGCAAGAACCACTGCAAATGAGCAGCAAATTAAAATCAACAGGAATGCAACTGAGAGAATTTGGTTAGGAGCAACATAGGTAACAGCTATCTCCCACTTCTGCCTAGTATTTATTGTAATTTTTTTAAGACACTATTCAGACACAGACCTGGCTGGGCCGCTTGCTTCTCAAACTTTATCTTCTCTTCTCTGGCTCTGTCCTCTGCATTTACAGGAATCCCAGAGTCATCCCGAGGTATTATCTTTCCATGGAAAGGGCACTTGAGGGAGAAAGGGGGGAAAAAATCTCACAGTTTTTGAATGAAAAGAAAATGTTTACATTTTATTCAACACAGCTTAAAACTGGACACTGGAATTGAGCAACAAAACCACACCTGATTCCCAGTCCTCTTCAGAAAGCATCCCATAAATGTCATGAGTTTAATATATTCAGAATCTCAAAGAAATAAGCTCTTGTTGATACAAATATCCAGTTTCAAGAGACCAGGTAGTACATCCTGCCAAGTCTGGAACTAGGGCACCAATGTTCCATCATATGTTGTTGTTTATGCTATATCCCTATCCTCTAACAACCCCATTAAAAGTACTGAAGTACATTTAGATCCCTCAATCTCAGATAATACAGGAAGAACAGGGATACTAGAACAAAGTATTTAAGCAAAGCAGTTCTGCTCAACAGTGGTCGTAATTTGAGGCTGTGTAGAACTTAGATCTAATAAAACTTAATTTGTAAATAAAATTTCTTTGCCCCTCAAACATACAAGTTTTGAGAAATAGTTAATACCAAATATGCCTCTGAGTGAGGAAAAATTTCCAGCAAAGAACTGACTATCTCTACCTTACTGCCAGGTACTCACACATCACAATAATAAAATAAAATAAATAAATAAATAAAATAACCTACAACGAATGCCAAAAACATTTGAGAGTTATTCAAATGTTTACAGCTTCTTTACTAAAAGGATGTTTCCCATATGAAGCACATATTAACATTTAACTCCTCCAACACAATGTTCTTCCACTCCCTTGAACTATACTTACAATGTCAAATAAACTTTTATGGATGTTTTAAGATCTTCTCCATATAGCACAGATCTTGGAAGTTATGTAACTTGGTACCTACCTTAATCCGATCTTGTCTTTCACACAGACTTCCATCAGGCATTGGTGCTCGACATTTATGTTTTACCGGTTCAAACTTGCCAGCAAATGTTATATACCTGGTTTTCAACATTTCTGTTATTTCTTTATTTTCCACTTCTTCCTCTACTTCACAGGGTGCCCAAAATCGATGCTCAGAGGTAAATCTGGGAAAAAAAACAAATGAAAATAATTCACAGACAAATTGTAAGAAAACACACAGAGATGCCATTATCAACCTGTGCTAAACTCACATGTGAAAGGAAGAGAAGCTTTACTAGTGAATTAAAAAACATCCCTTAGGAATCTACCAGTCTTTCATATGGCTTCTGTATTATGAAGATATCTTTAAAATATAACAAAGCCTGTCTAGTATTGATTTCCTGTTTAACCTGCTAAGGTATTACAAGTCCTAGCCTTAGCTCATGATCTGACATCCAGAGTCAGTTATCCAATTTCCAGATTCAGTGAATAACTTTGTAATTCTGTACTTATCATTCTTCATAACAAAATACTTCTATGATTAAGCACAGAAGACAGATCAAGGAGGAAACAGTTTGATCTTAACCTATCTGATCTTATTCCTGACAGCTGGACTCCTGCAGCAGTAGAGAAGCAGAAGCTGACACCAGAGGATATTGCAATGTACTGAGACCAAGGGAAACAGCAATCAGCTGAGCCTCATACAGATTCTTTCTTCCAGGTTCTCCTATACGGTGTCTATAAATCTGAGAAATTACCAGGTGCTCCTCTAGGAAATTAAGCTAATCCACAGAAAATCTATTTTTAATTTTAAAGACCTTACATATAGGCAAACAAAGATTTTCTCAACAGCATTCATATAATTTCATTTTAGCCACCCTAAGCTGCCAATAGACTGTAGTGAAAAACAGGCAACCCCAGAGAGCAATTACCTGACTCATTTTAGATGCTAATCTTAGGAGGCAATGACTATCCCTCTGAAGGTAAATGTTTCTTTCTCCTAATAATGAAAAGAAATCAGGATGACCAGCTTCAGCTTAGGTATCTAATTTTAAGATATCTGAAGTTAACAACAACAATCCCACCTCAAATTTAAGGAAATATGAAATTAAAGTGGAAAAAAATACAGCTAAATTATGGGAAAAAACCTGCAGCCTGCATGTCTGCTGCTCATTACAAGCAAGATGGAGATACCTAGCTGACAGATGTCTTGATAAGGAGATAAAATTCCTAAACCACACTTTCCAATCCCTTTCTTCCACATCGTTCTTCGACCCAATCTGTTACAGCATTATTGGAGAGGATTTACTCTATCCATATCCAATTCCTCTCACTCACTAATATCCTTGGGTGTCATTCCTACTTCTGAGATGTTGCCTTCTGTAGCCTGCAGAGCGATATATACATGAACACTGGCTTCACTCATCACACCGGTCTCAATTTGGCAAAGCACATAAGCCAATACTTGAAAGAATTACTTTAGATGGCCTGAAAAGTTTTGATTAATTTTATCTAACCAAGTTTTCAGCAGATGACAAGGAAAAAAGAAAGTAGAGGAAAATTTCTGACCATAGCAACCTACAACATATATAGCTGCTGGTTTTAATGCAATAGTTGAGCTTTTAAAACTATGTAAAGAGATTAAAACTAGCTTTAAAAGGGGTTAACGAAATTTTCTGAGCATCTCTGTGATTTGCCAAGTCGTCAGAAAAATGTTCCAACAAAATTCTTGTTAAAACAAATTGATTCTATCCAGTAATTTCTCCATCAAATACAGCTCGTTCGTGCCAGATAAATGCTAACCTGCCATAAAGTACAAATAAATTTCTTCTGGTAAATTAGGGGATAAAGGCAAAAGAGTTCCAGTGGAGGCTAGTTCAGCAATAAACACAGTAATATATTTCTGCTGTTTTTGGTTAAACAAAATGTTTTTAATTACATACTTCTGCAAACTGTAGCAAAAAAACCCCAAAGCCCTGGAAGTCTTTCCAAAATACCAATATGACTTTAGCCCACTATTTGAATGGTATAGTATTTCACCTTCAGAACTTATGTGGCAAGATTGTACAGTAGACAGTAAATAAAAGAATTACAATAATTTCTTATTTGCTTAGTTTAATGTAATGCTGAAAGCCAGACTGACCAGCAGCTCTGTGTCACTAACCTTGCAGCCACACAGAGGGGAAAGCATTCCTAAAAAAGTCACCATACAGGATTTTTACATGCATGGTAATCTTACAGAATCTCTTAGTAAAATCCTAGTGCCCTTTTGTGGTCTGAACTCCCCTCCCCCTCTAGATTATCAAATTACAGTTACATGAGAATGAAGAAGCATTTAACTGTCATGCATGTCAACCCTTCCAATTACGAAATAGTTCTATTTAATAATTTCTCTGTCTCCCTTCCCCTAAATATGCATCTAACAAATGTTAAGAATATTAAAATTATGTTTCACTCTATGTATCATTGATCAGTGTTTGGGAACTGAACTTAAAAAAGCCTGGTTCATAAAAATATTTAATAAATATTATTGTTTACTACAAGCATATAACTTATTTTCTCCCAACATGATTTACAAGCAGCTGAGAGAAGAACAAAGCAGTGGCAATCCCCAAAGTTTTCTGATTTCTTGTTGTAAGTTAAGCAACATTTTAAACAGGCAGATACTTGCTGGAAAAAATGATCCATGTGACAAGTAAAAACCTATTTGTAAGATGGATCAGAAGAGGAACAGATAATCAACTAAAAAATGAAAAAGATCAACACCTCACTCACATTTAGAGTGGTCCTGATCCAGATAAATAACAGAGGCTTTAATGGCAATGACACAGCAACACATGAGGAGGAGGAGGAATAAAAGACAAATAATGGCTAACTGAAATTTAAGAGGAAGACTAGCTCTTGGAGAACTGCTGCACTCTTTCAATGAATTTATATCATCTTAATTTATCTGATGGGAAGATTATAAAAACATTGAATAAATATAAATTCTAATCCCAGATGCTTACAGAGATACTGAAGCAAGTGCAAAATGGGCTAATTGAAACATCCTAGTCACAGTCAGTGCTGCACCAGCCTTTTTACTCTGCTCCCAAGAGTAAGCTGATTTAATTCAAGGAGGAGTGTAGATGAGTTTGGAAAGTTCATGCTACCCAAAATAAATCTGTTAAGATGACACATCAGACTCTACACAATACAATACTGTACAGCATACACTACCTTCTGCCCCCCCTGAAAAAATCCAACAAAACTTCTTTAGAGTATCATCTTCCTGGTAGCTACATTCTCACTGTCAAAATCGTAATTTATTGTAAACGCTGTGATTAAGTAAGTGCACTGATAAATGAAACAAAAAGACTTCTCCCCTTTATATTTTAAAAGTTCAAATTCCATACACATCCCATATGTGTTGTCTATTTTTCAGTTTGCTTTTTTTCCCTAAGAATCTTACAGAGCCTGTATGGATGCATATAGAAACATTAAAATAGCTGGCCAATAACTACCTTAATTTTTCAGTAAGTCTATTTCACACGTGAGGTCAATGGTATTGTGCAGAGTTACTTAAATTATCTTTAGTTAGATTGGCATATCTGTAGTTATAGACTATATGGTTCAGAAGTGTGCCCTCTATTTTATTGGGAAGCATAAAAATAAAACAGTACAGCACAAGGCAGACAGGCAGTGAAATATGCTTCTGATTTCACTTATGACTTGAATAATTCATTTGCAATGTAAAATAAGGCCTTACTACCTTTTTGGCACTATCACAGACAAATGCTTCTTAAAGCCCTGCTGAAAATCTTTTCATAGGCTTTGAAGAGCCTTCAGCACACGAGATGGAATCCAAACCTTGGAGTGACTGTGGTAAAGCACTTTTATGCAGCAAATTGCACCAGTTTTTGGTAATTTAAAAGATATTCAGCATTTTATGAAATCGGGTGCAGGGGCAGAGATTTCCTCTTGTTCCTTTCTGACAACACTGTTTTAGCACTGTGATTACAAGTTGGGGGTTTTTTGCTCGTTTTGTTAAGAAAACAAACTAAGTTAAAGTAATACTATTAAGAATATAACAGCTTAATTTGGAACCCAGCCAGCCAATGATTTTTGCCTTTTTCAAGCCAGGTATGGTGCACACTGATATCAAAGTTCTGGTGGACTTAAAAGAAATTTATACATACAGGGAGGACTTTGCAACCCAACTTCCATTTAAAAATACTAAAAGGGGTTTTAAAAACTGACTGTTAGAAATAAATTCTGATGTGCACCTACCACCTTTTCTCCCCAATGCTAAAGCTTTACCTAAGTCAGCAATGCTTCGTGAAACACAAAACCCCTCAGACAGCAATGGAAAGTGAAAGATCCAAACCCAAATCCTGTAACTGCCACCTTTCCTTGTGTGACTGAATAAACATATCAGTTTCCTCAGTTACCACTTTGTGAAGCCAGGAAAAACACTTCCCCAGCCTTTCTCCTACCTTGCCTGCTACTTATTTATATCTCAAAAGTCTCCAGCTGAGGGAATGTCTATCACACACCTGGCAGAGCCCTTTGCATAATGAGGTACCAACTTAAATTGGAGTAACTGATGCTATGCTGCAAACATAAAAAGAGCAGAAAAAATGTGCCTTGAAGCATCAAAGGATATTTAATTAGTATCACATCTTCTCAAAATAAATAACATTTAAAGGTAGAATTTCTGACTTTGTGGGTCCTACAACACAAAGTAAAGAAGAAAAGTAATTATCAAAAGAAATAGCAGTCACCCCACTGCATGACCTCTGAGTACAACTAAATCTATTTATTTGTTTAATTTGTTTTAAAAGAAAAAGAGCATTACTTGAGAATCTTCCCAGCACTTGGCTGATCCTCTCCCCAGTAGTGAAGATCTAATCCAAAAGGCATGAGGGGAGCTTTAGCTCTTTCTTCTAGTTTTCTTCTTTTACTGTCAAGATCTTCCACATCTGCTGTCGCAGTAGTTGCAGATTCACTGGAGAAAATTGATGAGAAGTCAATACAGAACACCAATGAGCACAACAACTTTTTTTCTGTTTTCATTAGATTTTTTTAGGCCAACACTAATATTACCTTAGATCTATTGCAAGTACTTTTACAAGGTTGTCCTTTTAATTTTTTTAAAGGAAGACCATAAGACACAACACCACATGCTCTCTATACAGCTCGCTGCATATTCAGCTAGTGCTGGCTAACACCTATCACACTATTGGGGGAGAAGCCCAGAGATTTGATGGGGGCAGCAGTGGATCATGCAGGTTGTAAACCCACAGGAGCTACAGATGTGGTACAGGAAATCTCAGATTAATTCCAGTTTGCTAGGTTTTGGGGGCATTCCTGGGCAATGCAGAAGTGTCTTTCCAGGAACATGCCACTAAGCAGATGACTCCAGTCTTACCCCCAAATCACAGCTAAATGCCAGGCAAGGCTGGCGTTTCATCAAACTTTGAACAGGATTGATAACAAAATTGTCTTTGGAAGCAATGTAACATCTCCAGGCAGCACTGAGGGCGTAAGTCACTGGGAACAAAGAGATGGTTGAAACTACTTGCAAATTGAACATTAGGATACATTTTGTTTAGCTGCAAACAGAATGTACCCAAACAAATGGGGTGGGGGGTATTGTTAGCAAAGAAGGGAACAGTGTATTTTCATAAAGGCCATTTACACCAAATAAGATCTGTAGTAACTGAACAGTAAAAGATTCCTTAAGATCCTAGTGCAATCACCAACAAAATCCCAAATATTAGGCAATGAATGTAATGGTCTTCAAAATGAGACCAAGTCAGCCCTGTCAGCTTGCCTGGTTCATGAATACTTTTCTGTGTGCTATCATGACTAATAAACACAAGAGCAAGAGGTTTGTACAAGAATGAAACAAAGATAACCTGGCATGAGGAGGTGGTAGCTTTGGTAGCTTGTCTCTAATAAGTTTCAGAGTGGCAGCTGCACAGGTTGGATCGAGTTCATCCTCATTCCCTTTGAGCTGAGTGTGGGAGCTCAGCGGAGCTGCTCCTGTCGATGCCTTCGCCACCGGGGCTTTTGGAGGTGACTTGGGTTCAAGCCCTGCGAAAAAACCTTGATGTTTAGGAGTGATTCACTTCTCCCACCCTCACAGTCCAATCCAAACAGCTCGGGGTGCTGACTACGTCTTCCTGCTTCCAGTTTGCTTTAGACATCAGTCCCACTCAGAGTGAAACAGAATTATTTAGAGGACATTTGTCTTTCACAGATACTAAACCACACAATTTGCCAGGAGAAAATACCTAAGTGCTGGCAGAAGCAGGAACTGCACCCAGAGAGTCTGCCCAAGAGACAGGAAACACCTGAGCTACACCTGAGGAACAAGCCATCTGCAAGGCAGTACCAGGCACTGATGTTCAGCACCAGTAGCTCAGCAGTGGGGTAACTTTAATTACTTTTACAGACAGATTAGAGATTCAGCCGTAAGATGTGAGGACTGTAAGGATGCAATTAGTCAGGCTGAGCAGTTAGACGGCACCTGCCTCTACCTGCTGAGCTGGAGGAGCAACGCCATTTAGCCAGTAGTAGCAACAAGAACTTTTTAGCCAATGACAGCTAAAATTGGAAAGACATGATCCCTCACACTAATGTGATGTGTCCCCTTAGAAAGCCTTTTTAAAAAATAATTAATTGAAATGCAAGGTCTCGTCCCTCAAAGAAGATCCCTAAATCTTATACAAAAAAGTCATAGTTTCACAAAACTAAAAATTTCAGCAAATTATCTGAGCCTTCTTATGAAAAGTAACTGAAGTTTATCTAACATGTTTTAGCCATTATTTAACTGTAACTTTTGATCTTTTGCCCAATTCTAACCAGCCCTGAAGCTGCACCTAGAAGCATTCTTGCCTTGTTAGTCACTAAATGTATCACAATATATTAAGTAGAAAAGCAAAAGTTAATGTTGTATCTGTAACCAGCTCTCTGAGTAGGAACTTGCAAGACCCATAGGAACGGGTAGGCTTGGTACATAAGATACTTTCATTCCAGAGAATAATGTATTCTCCACAAGCAAAATCAGAATAATTTGCTGTGACCCATCTTTCCACCTTATAAGGTCTCCCAGTAATTCATCCTGACTTTGATTCGTTTGCATCGCTCATTCCCTTTAACCCATGGAGTGCAACTGCACAGATGGCACTGCCTGACATCAGCCACAGGCAAAGATGCTGAGAGGGCAGCCTTTGAGATCCACCCCCTAGGAGCACATTTTCCAAGTACCTAGATCAGGAGCTGAGTCTTTGTGCAGGGAATGACATCCACACTTTTTTCCCAAAGCTCCAAGCTCAGGGCACTGAGAAGAACACCTGTTTAACCTAGTTCCTGAACAGCCTCTCCCCAGAGACAGCTGACAACCCTAATTCAAAATCCAGAGTCTCATCTTGCTGTTGGCTGGTGCTGCTGAGCACACCTGGCACTGCTGCTCCCTTACTCACTCCAGCCCACACTAATGAAAGCTATGAACACTCCACATTCTCCAAAGTCAACAAGGCTTTAAAGAACATTGTCCAAAAAAACCACCATTTAAAGGACCAATCTGTGCTTTGGAAAACAGTCTCAAAGTTAGCAGAAGAACCAGGAATAAGGGAAATTATAATTAAATATAATAGGATGGATCTAAGTAGAGAAAAGTCTAGGTTATTTAGCAAAAGAAATTATTTCATTACACTTATTAGGCTGTGAACTTGCTGTTCAAGAGGGATAGTGGTGCCTCCACAGAAATGTGCTTTTTAAACATCACTTCAGTGGAATAATAATGCAGAAATTTTGAATTTATGTCTCTGGAAAGGGGGCAGGACAGGCTTCATCTCAGCTCATGTCACAGGTTAGAAAGGGAAAATGCCCTTCTCAGGTGCTTTTATCAAAATGAAGGAGTATTAACCCAAAATCTTGTAGTAACCACACTTTAGAATCATCAGTATTTAGAGAAGTAAACTTCCTTTAATGACAGAAACAGTTACAAACAGGGCCTTTGGCATGAACAAGGTTAACTGAGAAGAATATGTCATAGACTCTATCTGTAATGTAGAATTGCTTAGACTGCATTTAGCATTTCAACTGCTTTCTTTTTTCTTAGAGAGCCTTTCTGAAAAGCATTGTTTAAAGCAAATGTTTTGAGAGCACCTGTATATGTACTATTTACAAATAGTAAAAAACCAGTCAGAAGATAGCAGGTTTGTGTCACTCACCACACCTCTTCTCTCACCTTCAGAGAAAGTAAGTGCATATGTTTTAAAAGTTCTCAGAAAACCCTATTTTTTCCCTATGATGTTTACAGGAAGCGTGATTGCTTGTTCACCACACTGGTTTTGTTGAGGAGGAGGGGAACAGCAGAGACAAACCGTCAGCAACACACAGAAAAGGCAAGGGAGACAAATAGACAATGTGACATTTAGACAGATAAAAATCACATCCAGAAGATCAATATTGGAATTCTTAAGAGTTACAAGAACAAAATATTTTCTCATTGATTTCTTATTTTAAACCATTAGAAGAAAAATAGCCAAAAGTAAGTACACTAGGACATCAGTAACACCACCTCCACTGTGGAGTTTTGAACAAGTATTTATGTATGAAAGTAGTTTTTGCTAACAAGATAAAGACAAGAATCACCAGGCAGACAGCCCCAGCCGAATGGTGCCCAATGTCAGGGTGGGGTTTCTTTGTTTTAGTTTTAAAACATAGATGGGATTAAGTACAGTTTTAAAAGTAAAATTCCTCTTCAGAATTCTGCTGTTCTGTGTGGTTTATTTAACAAGTACGGTACCTGGGTTCAAATTGTTTCAACAGCAGCTTTGAGAAAGCATCATAAAAGTGTTTAAATCCCCCTTTTTGTTTAAATTGACCAAATGGCACCTATTGCCTGAAGCAATAAAGTAGCCCATGTTCACAACATAAATCAATAGAAGGAAAGAGAGAGGCTGGGGTTTCAGCTGAAGTTAGGCTGCTGAATGCTGACATTATTGATTTTAGCTAGTTCAGCTGGCCTTGTAATTAAAATGTAAATTTGAGAAAGAGATTATGTCCTGACAGAAATGGTGGGATTAAGGGGAGATAAAAGCCCCTCAGTGAAAATTCAGAGAAAAAGCCAGCACAGGTTTCCTCAGCTGTGTGGATTTAGACAAAATCAAGCTACTTCAGATTCACTGAAGTTTAATTGAAAAAACATAGATAGAATATAAACAAGTATTATGGACTTCACCTTTCCTGAAAAAAAATTAATAGTTTCTGCTTCTCATTTGTTAAATCTTAATCAAGCTAAGCATATGTGATTTATATTAGTACAGACACTGTCCCAGACTGTAAGGAAAATCCAGCAGTTCAGGTACAATATTTCCCCACTTACTCTACTGTGCTCACAATGAAAATGCCTGCCAGTATTTTACTCAGGAAGCACAATAAGCTTTGGACTTTGCAAAGCTTCCCAGTGCCTTTGAACATAGCTATGCTCATTTATGTGAGATCTTGGAATTCTACTTTAGAAATTCAAATTAAAAAAAAAAAAAAGGTAACTATGGTAATTAACAAGAAGAGTTCACTAACATTACATAAACACTTAGTTTGGCTTACTGGAATTACAGAATATGTTAATTTGTTATACTGTTACCTCTCATCAATTAACCGTATTTATTACTGCTTTACAATCATAGTTAAGAACCAGAAAAAATCAAATACACGGCATTTATATCAAGCCCTTTCTATACCTTACGCCCTGATCTTTTAAGCTTCTTCCTTATGATTTTGCATCCTGTGGCCATTGCACAGATCCTCTGAGGGATACTGCTGTGGCAAACTACTCAAAAGTGTACCAACATCTTGTGCAGTGAGTATTAACTTCCAAGAACTTTAGTAGAAATCAAGTATATCCCACGTCCTGTTAGATTTTCTGGGACCCTTATTCATATAGAAGGACCTCTCCTGAGAATGAGGAAAGATTCCATAATCAGCTGAACAGGATGAACAGAAGAAATATCTACAGTCAATACTTCTACATGGATGTCGAAGTATTTTGTTTGAAGTGATAATCATGTTTTTTTATAAATGTGAGAAGTTAATCTTCATTCCAAATACTGCATTACAAACAGTGTTACTCACTTATTAAGTGTAGCTAGGCCTCTGTAGGGCTCAAGCTGTGCCAAAGGAGGTTCAGGTTGGATACTGGGAAATATTTCTTCACTGAAAGAGCAGTCAAGCATTGGAACAGGCTCTGTGGGGAAGTGGTGGAGTCACCATCCCTGGAAATGCTCAAAAAATGAATAGATGTGGAACTTCAGTGGCCATGGTGGTCAGTCAAAGGTTGGAATTGATGATTTCAGAAGTCTTTTCCCATCTTAATGATGGTTCTGTGATTCCATATAGGACTTGTGTTTGTCTGTATACAGGTACATTCAAAACACGCTAATTTAATGAGGCAATCTCATTTGTAAACTTACAATTAAATATTTCTGAAGTTTTTTACGCTAAGAGAAATGGAGACCACACACACATTTGATAACAGAAATTCTGGACTGGGGTTTTAACTTCAGTGCTGAATATCTGTTTTCAATACATTTATGATAAATCAACACATGCTATTTACATCCAGTAACAACTATGGCAGATTTTTTTTTAAAGGATTCATAGTAATATTAATAGAAACCTTATTCTAGATACTATACTATCGTCTAGGCTGAAAAACACAACTGTGTGTTACTTGCATTTTCCAAATTTAGGAAAAAGGAACCCAAATTTCAAAGAGATGAATAGGTAATTCTGTCTATCCTTCTCCCTGCAAAACATGATATGCTTTTTCCCCTAAAAGAAGTCAGGTAAGAGCCTTATTTAGCTTAGACAGTATAATTCTAAGTCTCAAAATCAGTCCCCGACAATGATACTTCATACAGTCTGGAATCTGCAGGTTTGTTTCTGCTCTGGTCTCCACTGAGCTGTTTCTCCACATCCTTCACATGCAGGAAGAATTCCCTCAGAAGTTCCTGAGCTATGAAGACCAGACAAATCAAACCTGACTGAAAAGCTGGATCCAGACAAATTGAGAAATCACTGCATTAAGGAAGGAAAAAGCTTAGGTATAATTTCCATTTAGCCAGCACATGTGTGTCTGTTTAAGGATTCAACAGTCAGTAGAACCTCAGCAACTTCATTCCCAAATAATAATAATGTCATCAGAAACATTTGCTTTCATTACAACTAAGTAGGACAACATTATTTGGTTAATCGTGGTGACGCACATTTTTATGGCCCCTAGCTGATGAAAGCAATTGGCCTGAGTGCACCCCAAATAACCCATCTTACCTTGTGTATGAAATACAGGTACCTGTTGGAAAGAGAAGCTGCTCTACTGACCCCACACTTGTGTTCTCTTATGTACAGAGTCAGCCTTGAGCCAAGTCTACTTCATGATCACGGCCATGACAATCACTCTCTCCACTGTGGAAGCCTAAACTCCCTCCCATTTTAAAAGCTATTACAAAATGGATTTTAGGAAGTTTTTCAAATACACCTACCACTGGCAAATCCTAATAAATACTAGTAACAGAAAACCAAACAAAGTATTTCCCTAAAAGACTAGTAAGTACTGAAAACAAGTTTTTCACTGAGTATGTCAGAGAGGCCTACATGTTACAGAAAAAGTAACAGAATTCGTGCTTTTGCCTTGTGATTTCCAGAAGATGTTCACGTGTACCACTCAAATAAAAAAAAAACCAGCAAAAAAGCCACAATGAAATAGAGGAAAACATAACTGTAAAATCAAGAGATATTGATTCTTTGTAACTAAACCTGTTAGATGCTTCTATGAAGGAAAAAAAGACCAGTTTAAAAGCTATCAATTCTTCACAAGTCAAAATTAGATGTTTTGCTTCATCAAGACTTGCATACATGCTCTTTTTGCCATGTGTAGATTTAAATCCACTATATAAAACAGAAAAAAAAAAAAAAAAGGGAGAAATCATTTACATGAAGGTTAAAAGAGCACATTATTATGGTATGGAATAACTATTTCTGCATCAAAAAACAAAGCTAAGATGGAGCCAGCACAGTGCTGCTCACAGCAATATATGTGTATGTTAGATAACACACCTGGCTTCCTTTTTTTAAAATTTGTAATGATGATTCTCTGATGTTTCGCATTTCTGAGGCCATTTTGCTTTAACCACTGTGTCCCCTCTACATCTTCGAGGATGTCTGTCAAGAGCCTGAAGCACTCCCAGTTCTATGTAAAGAACCAGATGACAACTTCTCTGCTAAGGAAATAATGGTTTTGTACATCTTATTAGCTCAGTTGGGGTATAAGCCTTCACATTGTTATGACTTTTCATAGTAAAAACAACAAAAAGCAGCTACTTAACACACAGGAAAGTATAACTCAGATACCATCAGATTAGGAAAGGCAGTCTGGGGACATCTAACCCAAAAAAAGCACATCACACTGTGATGAGAAGAGGAAAAAATATCTGAAATGGATAGAACTAAGCCTTGGGATTTTAGAATTGTAGCTTTGATCCCCATATGAAAGAACTCCGAAGCAGACTTGAAGATGCAATGTGAGCCACTAAAGTAGCTATTAGAGACCTAACAACATTCTGGCTTAAGGCTCAAATACAAGAGAAATAATCTTACTAACCAGAGCTGAAATAATGGTTTGTGACTGCACAGTCATTCCTAATATAATTTTGGATAAAGATGAAACGTGATAACCAATAGACTGCTTCCATGATAATAGTCCCAAGTCAGACAGTTTTCCTCACGTCACCTCTTGTAAAACCGAAATAGCACTCCCCCGTCCTCAAAGGAGTATTGCATGGGTAAATAATGCTTGCACTGGGACACAGACAAGAACTATCAACTAAAGTGGGTGCTTTGGACTAGACTGAGAATTGTTCTATTTTTATGTGGAAAAGCACATCCCTCAAAACAGATCACTTCCCAGCTGCAAGCCAAGCCAAGATCACCAAGAGCAGGAATGAACCTCTCATCCTTTGCCATCAGGCAAAAATTCTGTTCTATGGCACAAGAGCAATGTCAGAAGCTGCACAGTTCCATCCCTTACCTCATCCACCCTAAGGCTTTACGCCAATGGAACCAACAGCTGACCAGCAAAGGCTGGAATGTGGAAAATCTGAAGTGGCAACAATATTTTATTTCTCCCTAAAGTTCTCCTTTGAATGAATAATGGCTCCATTTTCCAGGGCTTAGCAATACCAGCCATACAAGGGCAGGTCACTCTTCAGTGGATATCAGCAACGGCAGTGCCCAGCGCTGAGAACCGAAGCAACCATAAGAAAATAATTTTCAGTGTTGTTTCTTTTTCAACCCAATGTTCCTCTTTAGCACCACTGTGTACCTAAAATGGCTCTGTGGTCCCATAAGAGGGCTGGCCTCTTGTCAGCAGCAGACATCAGATGCAAGTGTAAATAAGGATGATACAAATGGGAGGTCATTAAAATTCTGGTAATGCTAATTTGGCATGACACCTCTAATGGGTTATATCTTCACACTTCAATTATCTAATCACCTAAATTCTTTTAACAAATTTACATTTCATTTTATACATCAAGATTCAAATAGACTTGTTCAATTCTACCTCCACCCAAACTGCACACATGCTCAATTCAGTTTCTGTATTTAATACCATCACCAATTTTGAGACTGTAATCATTAACCACATATAGACACAGCTAGTACAACTGCATGTTTCTATATACTTAGGCATAGAACTTCCCTTGTCTCTAAATATATTTTCATTTTTTACAAGTTTTTCAGATCTCAGGAGAGCCACAAAACTTACCTTGTTGGTAGGATATATTTTTGTGAGAGAAGTGAAAGGGAATAAAGTGACTTTAAATCAATAATTTACATGTCACGTTTCAATCCATTTCCACAGTCACGTTTTACAACTTTGTTTTCTGGTTTAATATAACAAGTTAATCTGACTTGTTCAGGAAAAGTAACAACAAAAGGAAAAAAAGCTTTTAACCATTCACACCTTCCACGTAATGCTGGGATTTTATTTTACATGGAAGGTTTAATGTTCCAGTTAGAACATTCCACTTGTGCAGACTTTCATTTTCTAAGCTGTGATTTTCAGGAATTTTGAGTTATTTTCAGACCATTTCCTAAACTGGGAACTTACATAATAACTTTAAATGGCAGCAAGTAAAGCTGAATGTCTTCAGAACCATCGGGAATGATTAGTTTCTTTCAGAATGTTATTTTTAAAGAACATGTCAGATAAAGAACAGCCAAGTGTGACCATTAGCTCACTACATAACCACAGGTATATAAAATGACAGAGAGGTTTTGTTTTCTGATTAATTGACTTCTTCACTACAATGTATTTTCCTATCAGCAATAGTTTAAATACAAATTGGGAATTTCTTAATCCATTTTATATAGATTTTTAAAAAATCCCTGAGTAGATAGTAGACTTCTTCTTTATCCTTCCCTATAAGAAGGAATTCAAATAGCAGCCAAGTATTGTGTTAGTGTGATACAAAGGGGGGTAAGACACTTTATTTTTAAAAAATGTGTGTCCATGAGGAAGATGGGATAAAAGAGGTGAATACATTTCACTTCCAGTGGAAGCTGGCAAGTATAAACAGAACTTTTGCATATTAGGATTACTTAGGCTGCTGCTAAAGATATGGAAAATGAGTTCCAGGTGGTAGCTGCAGCCTGACTTTTATGAGGTAAACAGCAGAAAAAGGAAAAATAAGCATCAACAGGACTGAAAAAGGCACAGCACAGCACCAGTCTTACACAAATACTCACGGACAAATGTAGGAGCAAGACACTTCCTACAGGTTTTTAAGTTAAAGCTTTGTGATGGCAGCTACCCTTCTCTACAATACACTGAAATCGTGGGAGTCCTCAAATATACCAAGTTACAGAGAGGTAAAGCTGCTGACTTACTAAGCAAGATGTACAAAGGACAAGGAGCAATGCACTGAAACTGAATTAAGATGAACTTTCCTCAGTAACACCCCTCTCAATTTTGCACAAACACACAGTAAGTATAACTTTATTTAAAAATTATCTACTTTTAATAAGAAGGCAAAATTATAGTTTGCCATCTGGTACGTGCTCAGTGGCTGTAATGCTGCACTTGAAGGCTGAGCTGCATTTAACATCTTCTGACAGCAATACCCAAACAGAAAGAGCCACCTTGCAGAGCTCGAAGTTGGCCATTCTATGGGAGGAAGTGGCTCTGCATCTCCAGCTGCTACTAATGCAGGCGATGGAACAGCACCTTACTCCATCTCACCAGACTGTCACCAATATTTCTAATATTCAGGCTCACTGCCAACTTTACTTTGCAATCCCTTCACTCCCACTATGTGTTTTGCACACTTACAAGCACACGGGTGCTGCTTGTGGCTCTGAACTCCAGTGGAAGATGATGGAATGAAATAAGCTGCTCATCTCAGTTGCTCTTGCTCCTAGGAAGTATTTGTTTATCTAGAGCCAATCACTGCTCCGGTGTCCATGTAATGACTTCCTCAGAGCAGGCAGAGATTACCCACACCGCTGATCACTTTATTACTTCAGAATGGCTGTTTATTTACCTTAGTGCAGCAGTAACACGCAGGGATAAAGCTTGTCACAGCTGGGCAAACTCACCATATTCCTTACGCAGGTGGTCTGGAATGTGCGGCTCATAACCTTCCTTCTCAGGGACCTCCACAAATTCATCTTCATCCTCATCGTCATCATCATCATCCGAGGCTTTCATCTACAGAGATATTCTTGTTGGGGTTATTTTCTTTTTGTTTTCATGTGAAGACTGTTTTTCATTTCCCTTCACATTGAAAATATTTTGCAGACATCCTGATAGCCCTACTGAGACTTCTCTATGTCAAAAGTATTTCCATAATTATGTATTTAATCTTTATCCAAGATTAGGCCTTTGCTTAACATTTTATCTCTAAAGACATATTCTATCCTAAGGGCTTCTTTAAAGCCCCTTTTATCCATTAGAACACATGCAGTTGGTGAAGTCTGAGGAAGTGTGAAACTATAAAATAAGACCAAAAAATCTTAGAATAACATCAAGATTTTGACTTAATGAGCTAAGTACAGCCTTACCTCTTCTCATATGGATGATTTTACTCATTTAGCAGCACCCAAATAGTCTGTGGCATGTTAAATGGTATCACAAATTGTTTAAGAGCTCAAAACCAGAGCAGGCAAGCAGGAGGGGAAGCTGATGAATGGGCAAGCTAATAGTGACCCAAATAAGAATATTCAGGTCTGTATACTACAGTGGTTCACTGTGCTTCTTCACAACAGCACTAAGAATAATTTGATACACTCATTTCTTAACTAATGCAGTACATACCAACCATTCATACCACCAGACAGCACACACTACTCTGGTTAAGACCAACAAAACAGGATATTCTTAAATGCACACTTGGTCTGTCCTGCAGTCTGAAATTGAGGATCTATGACTGGGTGAAAAAAAAAATTGGAGTTCCAACTAACCAATGTAATTTATCCACATAAGTGGTTTCCTAAATATAATTTTAGCTAGCAACTTCTGTATATGTGCCATCAAATCTATACTTTTTCTGAGCTTGTTCCATACCTGAAAATTATTTTAGTTCTCAATTACACGTAAGCTAAAAGAATCTGTGTCATCAGACATGGCCTGTAGCATCAGAGCTTTAGAAAAGCAAATGCCAACTACCCTGAAAAGGCAACGATGGAGACTTTAAGCTTTATTTCTTTTGCCCACAATCAGAGTCACCTCATTCCCAACAACATAATTACATTATTGTATGTTTGCCATGTGCTTTTACCAGGAAATAGTAAGGGGTATTCACTAAATCCAACCTCAGCACAGGCTATCACTTTTTCCACTTCATTGCAGCAACCCAAAGCAATAGATAAGGAATACCATAATTTTCACTATTTTCAGCTGTGTTCTCTACTTCTATTAGTGCACCTGGCTTCTGTTAATATTCATACCAGCCACTCATTGTCACAAGCACCAGAGGATACTGCAGGTTTTGCCTGCAGCAGAATTTTCCCAGTTTAATTCACTACTCTAATCTTGTGTCACAGCTGAGTTCCTTTAAATCATACATATATTCTGAAGCCAAAACTCTAGCAGCTCATTTTGGTTTACTAAATGTAGTTAAAAAATTAAAACAAATAATAACTTAAAAAAAAAAAATCAGTCTTTCTTTTTGGCCAGTATTAACTGTAAGCTGGACTGAATTAATTTCTAACAAAGAACGTTAATTGATATTAATACACAGATACACAATAACACAATGAATGGGTGGTACAAGTTAGAAATAAGATTCTTCCAATTGTTTCAAAAGTGTTTTGATTTAAGAAAGCTGCAGTTCCAGTGAAGAAGTAGAGAAAAAAAACAGATTTACTGTCCAGATGATGAGAGCTGATTTACTATTGCATTCTTACCAGAGAACACCTAATTAGCCTTCATTTTAAAATAAAGTCTAAGTATAATAATGCTTGAGAGCACCCTGCTTCCAAAGACAGGTAAGAACCCCAATGCAGTCTTAGCCCAATTGTCCCCACCTCAAGAGCTGCCAACATTCAGGCTCTGCTGGTGGATCCTGCACCCTTGGTTTACTTTTTGTTTCCCACTGCAATAATTTTTCCTGATCTAAAGAAAAGCAGCAGTTCAGGCCATACCTGGCCCAGCCAAGACAGATGCAGACCGAGCCTGACCTCCTCAGCAGAACTCAAAATAGAGTTCTAATCAAAGAAAGGATTAAATGTTCCACCATTAATCAAACTCACAAAGCAGATTTGAAAGCAGAACATCTGTCTGAAACTACAAGTTTTAGAAGACATTCCTAATAGCCTTTAGAAAGAAAAAAAACCATCATGTTTTGTACTGCACATCTGAAGAGGGCTAGAGATTGAAGAGAAGTTAGTTGGTTTGTATTTTGGTTTTGAAATTCTGCAGGTGTTGTCATTCCCTTTTCATCTATTAGGAACAATTTAAATTTGGAAGTAACCTCCAGCAATATATAACCTCCAGCAAAAAATAACCTCCAGTATTTCTCCAGCTACAAGAAGGACATCATCATAATTCTCATACTCAGGTTCCATTTCTTATTAGCTATTAAAAAAAGATTTCACCAAGATAAAACTTGTCATAGACGATCTTAGTCTACAACTTTGTGCCATAATGTACAAACCGACTGTCACATCATAAACAGGGAAAGTAAATTCAGTATATTTCCTTAGTTTTTATTAAGTCTGTAAACAAATAAATAGCAACAGGTTTAAGGAACAGAGAAATAGTGTCAAACTAGTGAGAGGAAAAAACTCAGTTCAGCCTGATTATTTAATTTAAATTGCCAGATTATACCTAAAATAGCAGGGATATAACGCCAGTTCTTCCTTGCATGTCATATCTGAGAGGACTAGAGGGAGACAGGGTACTATCTTTAATTGAAATTTCACCTAATTTGTTCATATCACTGGAGGCACATATCTCTCTGTATGGTAATATACTAAAATTCAGTGGACTTCACTAATCCTCCACTTGAAAACTGCACTGGAAGCAACTTTGCTGTATTACCTGCATGATCTAAAACTTTAAAGCATGTGAAAAGCCTGACAGAGAAAAGGCATAATCAGATGCAAATTCACTTTGTTTAGGTACAATCCATGAACTGTGCATTCAAGTACTATAGAAAACATTAATCATAGGAAACTGTAATTTTTGTTATCAGTCTAACACTAATCAAAAGGGAAACCTGTCACTACCGCTGACCTGTGAAACGTCCCAATTATACTCTTCAGAAATGACAGGAGCACTTAACTTCCTCACTGAGTAAATGACGACAATCAATCAAGTTTGAATAACAATGAGCCACGGAGCTGAAAATTATTTTTTGTATAGAATCTACCCAGGAATTTATGAAAGGTGAAAAGCAACCCAAGGTTTTAGGGGCATTATGGCTTTCAGCTAGTGCAACACATATCAAACACTAAACAGAATTTATGTGTTTTAATTTTCTAAAAGGTAGATGTGGACTTGGTGCTACAATGCATAACATATAATGCCAGATTTTAAATATGGGGGTCATTTTCATAAAATATTATGCGTATTGTTCACACCCTTGAATTTCCCTGGGCTCTTCTATTAAATTTAGATTTCCTGTAAAAAAAATTAACTGCTTAGCTAACTATCAGGAATTAAGCCCTCTTTTCTGTTCAAACAGACATAAAGTCTTTATCTTGATAAAATCCTTAACAAGATAAATAAGTTACCTTTTTACTTTAAAATATTAAAGTTGTCACCATTGGAAATTCAAGAAGTTGCACAGTAATAGTAGCTAGCTATATCTCAATTTACTTCATTCCAGTGGTATTTTATCAGAACCATCCCATTTATGCTGGTTTGATCCACTTCCTTTCTAGAGAAAGCAGGAGAGCTCACGCGCAACATTAATGATTAGAAAAGTATCTTTTTTTTTTTTTTAAGTTCCACCTTTCAAGCATGAAGAAAGCTCCAAAAGCAACTTCTACAGATGTAGTAGGAAAGTTCAATCACCTCCTACCTATGTTTCCATTATAAGTAAACTTTTTCGGTCAATAAAAAAATAAAAATAAACAATCCATCATTAAATCAGAAGAAATAAATATTTAAGACAATAGTTTTAAGTGGGCAAATTAGTAAATGATAATCCTTTTAGGAATAAGTGGTTAGGGTACTTGCAAACATGAAAAAGGAGACTAAGATACAAACAAGCAATATGACATCTCTAGTGTGCCATGTCTGAAGGGAAGTAAAGTGCAAGAGTAAGTGATAAATACCGTAACGTAAAGCTTTTCTTGTAGTGTACAAGATTAAATACCTCGAAGATAGGTAGTCACACAACTGCTTGTTTCTCAATCACCTGTCAGAGAACGTGAGAAAAAAGCTCCTGGTTTCAAATCCATTCTAATTATCAGGTGATATGAGGAAATTCACTAACACAGGCCACCAGTCTTATCACAGATGGAGGGTGAACGACCTCCTGTCACTGGATAATGGTCCACCTAAAGAGAGACCAGATCCCTAAACATCAGAGGCTGCTTGCACCACCGCTGCTCTTCAAGTTCCATGGGGAAGGGAATTTTTAGCCTGTTAATCTGCTCTAAAATGCTGACATTTTTTATCTATTTATTTATTTATCTAAGTCATAGAATGATGTGTTTGCAAAACTATGTGTTGGTTGTTGGTTTTCTTAATGTGGTAGTACTAGCTATCTATATTCCTCTGAGGAGAAATGGGATTTAGCTAGGCAATTTCCAGATTCCTGAGTTGGACTGATTTACATATGAGAATATGGTTTAAAAAAAGACAGAAAACATACATGCATTATTTTCACTGTAATCACTTGGAACATCTCAATTCTCCTGATTTTCACTAAAAACTTCAAATCGTGCTGACTATTCCAACTAGACAAATGCAATCAAACCATTTCCTCCCAAACTCATTTCAAAAACTAGAAAAAACAGATGTTTCCTTATTACTCTGCATTATTAAAAATACTGGAAACAAACACGGAATGCCAGTAGAAATGCAATTGTTTCTTTTACTTTGTAGTCAACACTCCAACGGCCTCCATCTGTTAGTGCAGCTCAGTGCAACCACAGCCCCAGTTAAAGGCCTTGATCATCCATCCCAACCAGTAATAAATGTGAAAAAAGCCTCCACCCACCACAAAACACTTGGAAAGATGTGAAGAAAAGCCTTTGATCCTTTTCTCGCTTTTATACAAATTGACGGCTACATTGTTATGAGGATTAAAAACCCGAGTCTCTGCAATCATAATTAAAGCAAGCAATAAAATTACTGAAATATACAATGCAATCAGTTTATAGGACTAGATGTACAGCCTCTAATAATTATTTTAGAAAAAGAAGGAAGAGAAAAGATAGCACATGAAGAAGTCATATCTACTCACTAAAACACCACTTGCAAACTACAGCTGGGACCATTAAATAAATTTTGCATGGTCTAATTAACTTGGTTTGCAATCTCAATTACTTTTCACCCAAGAAATCACTTTTGTTCAGTTTTATGCGTGCCTGTTTCCCTTTTCTAAAAAAAAAAAAAAAATGATGTAAGGCATCCTCAGACAAGTGAACTCTAAACTTCATTTGTCTTTCAGCAGGCTTGATGGCTATGCATTTAAAAACCCATTCTATCTTATAAACTAAAAATTAAATGTACTCAGCTGTGATGGTCGTCATTGCATCTGCTATTTATATGCTAATACCCTCACTGAAAGATCTTGCAAATTATTCCACCATGCCAATATCTCATGTGCATCTACTCAAAGCCAACTAAATATTTTTCTAGAAGATTTTGGTTAGGGAACCAGAATATTTATTGCTGTAGAACCTAGTTAGAGGGGCAACCTTAAGCACATCCATTTTTTATTCAACTGCAACACAAAACATACTTCAGTCACGTTAAATGAAATTTGGGGATACTGTATGTAAGAAAACAGTGACTGGGGTAAAAATAATTTATACAGTGCCAGTAATAGAATCTGAGTAGTCAAACAGTGTATCTTAAATGTAAAGACAAGTTTCTCCTTTTCCATTCTTTTATATCATCCAACACAGAATGACATGAAAATAAATGCTGGCATTTGGACAGATTTTAGAACTATGCTTGAGTTTTCCCAAGTGCAACACAAGGAAAACACAAACTACTAACAGAGCTGTATTTATAAGGACCTCCCACATACCCTCCCTCCCCTTCACTTTGTGATAAGAACATAAATTCAAGCCCTGATGACTGCAAATTAGATATGTGGTCCAGGCAAAGCACATTTTACGTTCACCCGTAAAAGTATCACCATTCATTCTATGTGTAGTTGCTCAACAGCACATAAGCATCTTGGCCAGGCTGACTTTTATTTAGGAATGCACTTTTCACATTATTTCCTAATTTCCAGAGTTAGTAAAAATGCTTAAAGGGTTCCAGCCCAACACTTAGACAAAGCACAACATTGGAGAACAAGCATACCTTGCTCCAAATTGCTTTAGCAATATAACAAGTACCTGATGAACCAGTTTTTCTCTAAAGCAGGAGTCTGTGAGGGGCAAGCTCAAAAAACAGTTCAAAAGACCCTGAATCTTCATGAATCCCTTCAGAAAAAAATGGTATGTCCAATAGACCCAGTGTACCAGTGTGTGCCTTTACAGTTTCAGAGGACAGCAAATAAATGCAGTCTAGAAAACTGGTACACTGGACAAAATTATTACCCGAGGAAGATATTGCAAGGCAAGTTCAGTATTTCTTTAGTAATAACCACCCAAGATGTGTCCTCAGATGTATTTTCATACCTCACTACTTGGGCTCCTACTATCCACCAAAATCAATAAATTGTAAAAATCATCTTAATCCTTAAGTAGGTACAGCAAAAAGGCCAAGTTCTCCTGAATAATCCACATTTTTCATAAAATAAGTATCACATTCAGAGGAGATGTAGCAGTTTTACTTAAATTAGTGAAGGTTTCCAAGTCTAACAATGCTGTTCCATTCCATGCATCCCAGGGAGCTAAAACTTAAGTCTGCTACCCTTCATTATTCAAGGTAATGAAGTCCCCCAACATAAGAGAGAATTGGTTCCTACAAAATTTATGCTCACCACCTATATTTGATACCTATATTTAATTTGTTTTATCCAAAGTGACTATAGTGTCAGTCTCTTAAATGTCATTGTGTAATATTTATACAAAAATAAAGGTTACATCTTACTTTTAGAGTACAGCAACATACTTGTCCCATGCAGTTGCTGTACATACTTCAGGCACAACAGCTTATTACACAGTAAAAATCAATATACTTAACAGTAGTATCTGATACGTTATTTTCATCACATGTTTCATTCACCCTGGGAGATGAGCTAATCATGAATCACTTTGTCAATCTGAATTCTCTGATTAAGTAAAGATTGACCTTTATAATCAGATCTGCATTACCTGAGTTTACTCAGCTTCTGAAAGGGACAGTGTCACTATCTGAGCTTAGCGCTGCTACAGAAATCTTCTCTGGATTAGGTTCCAGCCAGTCCAGGTCCCTGCAGTAACAGGACCTCAACTGTGGGTACAAAGGAGGCACTGGGAATCATCAGGGGAGGAAATAGAGCAAGACTATCCCTTTTCATTTCTGCTCATGTTTAGATCATATTTAAGCCAACCATAAAATCATTACCAAGATATGTAAGCGGCTGTTCCCGGTACAAAAAACACCACCTGCTAAGAAGCAGATCTGGTAGCAACATAACACACTAAGAAATACCCAGTAGAACTTCATTTTAACATTTCAGGAATTGTAGAAATGAGTGAAATAATTTTAACAGAAGAGGAGGCAATCATAAAACAGCATTGCACATATTATCTGTGCCTTGAAACCCAGACTTTTTTTCTTAATTCATGGGTAACTCTGAGTACGGAAACTTTGTAAAGTCCTACTCAGTTTTTCTTTCCTTCAGACAAAAGGAAAGGTTTGCATATTCAAAGACTGTGGTGTGATGAAGAGAGCAAAGCTAGAAGCCAAGTGACATGAAATCATGTTTAGAGTCCACACTTAGCCTGTACCCAGAGCAGAGTCCCCAAGATGTTTCCCCTTTGTACAATCAGTAGGAAAGCCCTAATTTTGTCGCTAAAGAAAGCGGCTCTTGGATAGCCAATGTAAAGGTCACAAGTGCTACCCTGAACATGTGAACTGCCCTTCTCTTCTTTCCAGATTACCCATTTTTCCTACACACCAGCCCAGATGAAATTGTTTAAAGCCACTGAGAAGGCTGTAGTGAGGTCCAGGACTGGCTATATCCATTTCTGGACCAAAAAACTGGTTTATGGTCTGATAATGCAAAGGTTAACCAAAAATACATCTTTCTTTACACCCCCCTAGAGAAGTCTTTAGATTTTCCAGTGCTTTTCAGCTAGTGCAGGTCATCTATGAGATGATGAACTGTACTCCTGTGATCCCTTGAAATATTTTAGGCAACATTGAGCTATTTAATTTCTTTACTATTCAGAGGCCTATACATGATAAAAGCTAAATTTTAGAGCTGAGGAGAAGAAAAACATCATTTTCATCTAAATGTGGTATAACAAGATTCCCATTAGCACCCATCCATGCAAAAAAAAAGTTCTACTGCATTTGATGGATTACCACCTATCACTTAGGCCACAGCAAAGTCATGGTGCTAAAACTTTGTATCCACCACCAATGCACACATGCTCCTGTCTCATAAGTCAGTCTGTACACACAGACACTCTAAAAACAAACTGCAGCTGACTTCAAGGATCACATTTATAAATTCACTTGAACTGCACATTCAGATGCTGTTATTTTTAACGGGTAAATATACATCCCAATGACATAAACCTAATTTGTTACAGACAGGTTAACAAATTATTCTATGCAAGATACATATAGCCTTACATGTATTTCTGATTGTGGATTTCAGGTACAAAGATACTTCAGATGTGAATACATTTACTTTAATAATGCTGCATCAGCTACATTTAAATGCATTAGTATGTGTTTCAAGCCTAAAAATTTTCTTCCTTTTCCATTTTTAAAAATACACATTTAGCAATGTACCTCTATAAACCTCACAAATAAATTCACTTCAATAAAACTGTTTCCCCTTGTAAAGTAGGATGGATAAAAAGCTGAAAGCAAATTTATATCTCCTACTTACAGAGTACACACTGCTCAGTATTCATAGATGAATCAAGGCAGATGACCCTTCGGCCTGAAAAACTTAAATACTTAACATAAGGGTTAACTTGATGATGGAGACATCCTCCTTTATTTTACACTCTATTAGAAGAGCTCCAAATTGCATTGTGCGACCTGCGAATCAGATAGGGATCAGAGGTCGTCACAGTGACAACCCTAAGAATTCATGGCTAGATCTGCATAACAAGATATTTTTAATAACTTCATAGCAGTGGCAGGCTCCATGGCCAGGGCAAAGCATAAAACATACCACAGCAACACTCAGCTCTAGGGAAGAAACAAAACCAACCAAACCCATCACCCAGCTGATCAGACACTTTAATAAGGGAGTGCTGTTCTGAGGGCTAATTTTACAGTGTTTTGTTTTATATCAGTCCTACATCCTAATAAAACTTAAAAAAATAGAAAGCTTTTAGCTGAAAAGTGATTACAAAAGAGACATTTAACAGAAATAATAACACGACAAACATGACAATAAAACTAACGACAACTAAAATAGGGAGGAGGGAAGAGAGAGCATCAAGTATGTGTATGACCTATTTAATATTCTGTGTTTACTTTTACAGTTATTGTTGACCTGGCTTTTTTGATAAAAAACAAACAAACAAAAAATTTAAATGTTTACCAATTTGACCATACAAACATTAATAAATTTTATTGTTTATTCCAACCACATTACATGCTAACAATGTATAGAATCTGGTAAAGACCATCTTTAGGTGTAATGCTGATGTACTTATCAAATATTCCTGTATTTCTCTATAGAAAACATACTAAAACTCAACATCAAGTTACCATTCAAATCTTAAAATGAAATTCTCCCAGTTTTCAAAGGGCAACTTTTTGTTAAGAGGCAGGGTTTTTGTTAAAAAGCAGCACCTGGGGTGCTGTTTTTCTACCCAGGTGTCTCTCCTGCTGCATGGTCTGAGCATGTTTTAGCAAATGTGATTTCAAGCACTGTGAGGGATCGCTGAGGACAGTTACCTGACTCCCAGAAACAACTTCTCTAAAATGAACAAGAGGAAAAAACTCTAAGGATGTGAGTACAGGAAGCTGTTACAGAAAGCTGTCAGTGGGACTGGATTCTCAATGGCTACAGAAGCAGAAAACTAAAATTCAAGTGCAGCTTTTTTTTTCCTAAAGCAGGCACTAACTTAATGAAAAGACACACTTGAAAAGAGCTGGTTATAAAGCTACAAAATGATCAGGTAGAAATAACTCGTTAGGATTGCTAAAATTCCAAACTGTAGTTGAAGACATGGGGGAAAAAATCAGCAATAGTCTTGTAGCCAAGTAATTGGTAGAACTCTTGGCTTAATTTGTAACATATTAAAAATTTAACCTTTTAATGTATTTTAGGACTAAATAATGAGCAGCAAATATTTAAATTGTAAATTTGTAACAATTTTCTGACATTACTCTTTCTGAAAAAAATCTGACTTGTATTAGAGTGAGGTTTAAGTCTCAGATTCTGGACAACACAAGGACAGGCTCCTCCAAAGCTAATTATTAATGGCATTATTGAGTTCAACCAGATGTTTCACATGGATAAAATTAAGTACACGAATAAATCAAGATCCAAGTGTATGCTTAAGACTTGACAGAAGATAAGGAAAGGTGAAACAAAAAGTAATGAATACAGTTAATGAAAACCTATATATCCCTGGTTGTTAATGTAATTTGAAATTTAAAATTCAAGGTGCAACAGGCAGACACAGTAAGTGATCCCTCTGCTGACAGACACAGGAACGGGATTTTTCTCACATCATCTTTCCTCCTGGATTCTGTCTGTCCAAGTTTAAGCCAGCCTGAGTACTAAACCTTCCATGGCTTTCCAAGGTAATTACGTAAGATATAAGCATACTTCGAGTCTACAAAATGCAGCTAATGAGCTACATTTCTATTAACAATGTCAGGATTTCAAGTATTATCCTGATGGGTAATTTTTAATGGAAAGGGTGTCAGTGAAAGGTAGTGTGCATGACTTAAAATACAGTACATACTTGTCCTCTCTAAAACTGCAAGTTCATTTGCATCTAGTCAGCTTCAAATCAGACACTAAACAAGACAAAAAAATTAAAACCCAGTATCACAAGAAAAGGAAGAAGACATTATGAAACAAATCTATTTCTAACCAGCAAAAAAATATTTTAAAGAACAATTTGGTCGTAAGTTATTCCTGCAAAAGAATCAAAAGTCCGGAAACAGTAATGTCTATTTAAACCCCATTGTAAGCCAAAAATTACAAATTGTACTTCTGCAATAATTCAGAGTCACGAATTAACTTGAAGTGTCTTTGGTATGTTGCTGTTGTAGTAAGTTTACCTGAAAACAGACTGAGCAGATGGCTGGCTTTGGATCAAGGCGGCACAGAGAAAAACGTGCAGCGTGCAGTTTGCACTCCCTCTACTGGGCACTGGAATTATCCCGAGCGGGCACTCAGAGAAGAAAGGGCCATGTCCGAGCAGCCCGGTACCATGAAATAAAAGCCCTTTTACAGCTCCCTCTTCACCTGGATTCAGCCAAAGCCCAGATTCACAGAAAAACGAATTTCAAAACCCTCAAAATGTTTATACCCTCAAAATGCATTTCCTGTCAGAAATTTGACTGAGACCCCAAAGAAGGATTTCACTACAGTGAACGTAACTCGTGTAAGCACACAAAAACTCATTTGCCCGTGACCAATATAGGAAGCCTGTCATTTTTTTTTTGTCCACCCTCCACCCATTTGAAAAAGTAACAGCTCATAAGAAATGCCTTGACTTCTGATCTGCTAGGGATATAGCAGTGGGAATGGGGAATGCTTAGACTGGGCAACTGGGATGTATTAATAATTACAAAATCTGCTGCAAGGGATTTGTTTCTAGACAGTCAAAGGATAACCTTTGTTTTTCTTTTCCCTCTCCTCCCACAGCTCCTGAGAGGCAAGCACAAAACAGACACTAGTCGTGCTGGCAAGGCTTAAGTGTCACACAGAAATGATGGCCCTCCTTGTAATTAAGGCTCTCTGATGGTTTGTGTTCTTCACTCTCATGGAGGAGGAAAGAAAGAAGTGGTTATAGCTCATGTCACTATAAACCATTTTAAGTTGAAGAGTCTCACTGTATAAAGTTCTGTGCTTTCCTTCAAGTGACTTTGTATAAGGGCTCCCTAAACATACAGAAAGTTCTCCTTTGGTTTGCAAAGCACTGTGACTTTTCCATTTTCCAGTAAAGGTAAAAAAAACCTTCAGAGGAAGTAACTTGTGCTAATTGTGTAATAGGCTCTGATTGCCAAAGGCTCCTGCCCTGGAGGCTTGTGCTCTGTGATATGGAAAATGAAATGAGAAGCAATGGAAAGCATGGATGTAATAACAAGGATTGCCAAAAGCCCACACCGTGTGAACCAAGCAAATATTTCTGTGGAATCAGGCCAGGTAACCATCAATTTCTTGCTCTCAGCTCTTACATCCAGCTACACTGCTGGTATATTCATACTGAACTGCAGCATCAAGAATTACTCCAGATATATACAATTATTTGCATTTCAGCCACATCCATGTGTAACTGATCAGCTAAAAAAGAGGAGCAATGACACATGGCAATGGTAATGGACCCCAGGACCTTCCCTCTTTAAAGTGGCAATTTAAATCTCTGTGGGATTGAGAGTTATAGTAGAGTTCACAGTAATAAATTTCCAGTTTCATTGTCTCTCACTAAACCCTTCCCTTTATCAACTTTCTTGATCTCAGTTCGAGGATGGGTAAAGCCTTTACTCCCTCTGTTCCCAGACAGAACTGGAACAAAGCATAGAACAGAACAGATGAAAAGGGGGAAAATCAGCAGCCACAGAAGCATGGAGATTGAGCATGAAGAAAATGCAAGAAGTCCCAGGAGAACAGGCAAGCCCAAGTCCCCAGCCAAGTTGCCAAGTCCTCATCATTCTGTTTTGTATTTGCTAATTAAATAAAACCACTCTCTCCCCAAAAGAATGGCTTGCTGTGGAGCAGGATTATAATAACAGTTGAAATGAACAAATACACAAACAACTCACCTCTAAGTTCTCCAGTTAAGGATACAGCGACCTCAGAACGCATCCCCAGAACTGCCATCCTATCCAAACACAGACACAGCACAGACCAGCTACAAACCAGCTGACATGGGACCCTCTGTACTCAGCCACTTGATTCACATTATCCCTCCCTGCTTACTCAATGCTCCCCTTCATTTCCAGGTGTGCTCATGTCCACACGTGAGCAGATACAGCCTCTGCTGATCCCATGTGCCAACAAATCACATTCCTAAAGCACCATGCTGTCAGGACACGGTGGCTGGGAGCCAGGGCTTTGAAGGACAGACAGGCTGTCTTCTTCCCTTGGCTTTAGAGATACAGAAGACAGCAAAACTTTGGCATGGCAAGAGCTGTAACTCCAAGGACACAAGGACGTCCAGACAAAGCCACAACACCTAACACAGGCAGCAATGCTCAATTAAAGAGGAGATGTGTGCAGTGTTTCACATGCTGACATGTAAATATTTGACAGATGGGGATTTAATAACCATGCTCTAAGAGATTCTGTTTATTTTGTTCTACCAGACTCAATTTGCCATGTTTTTACGTTTCAGTAAAGTCATCTGACACATGAATAAAATATAATTTATACAGTTTCCTTCTGCAGTACAAAGCTCTCTATGTTCAGGTTATAAATTTAAAATAACTCAGCACTAACACTAAATTTGGTTATTTTCCACTGGAGAAAAACCCTAAGAATATTTATATATTGTTTTCAATGCTTAAGTTAACTCAGTCTGCATTGCTTCATTTTGAAAGTATTGTGAGTGCAAGGTTTTGGGGATTTTTTCCCCTTTTAGCAATGAATTTATTAGCTTTCAAATTAATATAGGCATTAGCTATAAAAATGCTATATAAACCTATAGCTAGCATCGGTCACTCTCGTAAGTGGCAACAATACCACTCTAAACACACACACATTCACGTACACACACACATGAAAATCAAGGCTTGAATGTCTTTTATATCTTGCAAGAAATATAGCAACCAATATTCCATGCAGAGGTGCAGCAAATGAAGTCCTGTCAAGCAAATGGCAGGAATGACAGCAGATGTCTGGATTCCTTCATAGCTGGTTGCATAAAGGTAGCACACATATTTCACCGGAGACAAAAGCCTCTGACAAGACAGTCTTTCAGTACTTTTCATTCAGAGTTGGCATTTTTGACTGGTGGGGCACATCAGTAGATGTTAAGATGATGAACCAGATTAATCTTGATTTAGCTTCATTTGTACAATGAAAGAAAAGTCTACAACACTCAGTCATGGCTAAAAGAGGCTACAGAATTTAGCTCAAGGTGTAATGTCCAGATCAAATTCTTACAATCCACTAAATTCAAACCAAACACTAGTCTGGACCCTGAGCCAAACCACTTATTTTCATGTCGAGCTACACAGTTATTTCATTTGATCACAGCCAACAGAAATGAGTATCATGCAGCTCTGCTTTTTATCTACGTAAACAGGCCATAGACTCCTTTTTGGATCTGAATAATGTATTTGATCTTTCAGCCTCTGTTTATTCACAAGTTCTACCTATTTCACAAGAACTGTCATAGGTAGTTAATCTCTGTGAAACAGTTTGATGCTCTACACTCTCCTATGATAACTTTAATCACATTGCATGCTTACTAGAGAGAGTAAATGCTACAAAGCAAAGAAACTACTGTCCTGGACTGAGAAACTCTCATAGTTCGGTAAGTTGTGAAAGAATGTGAGCAGTACAGTGTCTACTGATAAATATGCACAAAAGCAGCTGAGTACATAACAGTGTTACACATGAAGCAACTAAGAGCAAATAAAATCTGCATTTAACCACTTCTCTATCCTAAACAACAACAGGGATGCTTTAAATGGTTTTGGTCTAATAACCATTATATAGACTAATATATAGGTGTTTACTGCTCCTTGAAGGAAGCTACAAGCAGCTGAATTAGTGTACTTTACAATAAACCTGGGGTTCTGAAAACTTTCCCAGGTTAGGGCTTAAGAGAAACAGCATTTTTCTATATACAAGCTAAGCTTTACTAATGGTCCTCTCTAGTAAAACAGAATTTTAAGAAACTCACCACTTTTCCTTTTCTTGCTTTAAAGGAAATGTTCATTTCCTTATATTTCTTCATAGCAGTCTCCAATTTATTCTTGAGTTCAATGGCGCATCTTAGCCGATCATCATTGATTCCTGCTCTGGTAAGTAGCTGCAAATCAAGAAAACAACATTCTTACTCTCTTCTTCTAGAAATCTGACCCAAAAAAAAAAAACTTCCAGTTTTACCTCATAATTAATGGAACAACGTTGTCACAAATTCCTTTATTTTACAAGTAACAATTAGTGAAGCCTATTCTTTTCCTATCTAGAATATAAAAACTAATAGCAACTAGTGAAGCCAAAGAATGAACAGCTATTACAAACATCTTCTGAGAGTGTCCTTCTACAGGCCAAATTCCATGCAGGAGGCTCCATGATATACTGATATACATACTAATCTGACAGAGATGTCTAACAAAAACAAGCTGTGTTTTACTTTAAGACTTTGCAAAGAAGCAAAGTTTTACCTATCAAAAAAAAAAGAAAAAAAACAACAAAGAATTGCCTATAGGTACCCACACCCAAGGCTGAGAGCTATCAAACAAGCCACATAGCTCCTGCAGTCTCCTTTAGTCCACTCTTACTGAAATGGAAATCTTCTCTAATTGTTCCTGTTTCTTCAACCTTCATTTCCTTTTGGCTCACTCTCCCTCAAGCTTTACTGTACTCCAGTCCTTGTTTCACCATCTTTTTATTAAAAATATTACGAAAAAAAATTATTTCTTTATCCCACCTGAATCCATGACTGCACAGAAGGCCAGAACTTATTTCTGAGAAGTTTGTGAGCATCCATGACACTACTTATGATGGCAGTATTATCTTCATTCTCTTGCACTTTTATATCTGCTCAAAACAGGGGAAGAGAGTTAGTGGGTACATTTGTAGTATCTTCACCACAGGAGCTAAAGAAGGCAAATTAATCTTTCTAAGATATTTGAACTCTTCAGGGAAAGTTACAAACATCAGAATGCTTCTCTGTTCAGAACTATTCTCCTACTATCCACACATTCAAAAAAACAGACTAAAAGATGAAAAGTGTTCCAGCATGCCAGAAAGAGTAGTTAAGCCATCACAAGGAATCACCAAATAAACCACAGACAAGGTCAGTCTTACTATTTACATTACACCTTGTCCCAAGTTCAAATGAACTGGGCCTCATCGTACCAGTTTCTTTATATTCAATACAAAATAATCCCTACCCTGGTGGTAACAGGGACTTGACTGTCAAAGAAGCCAAGTATGCCATTAACCAAGTAAAAATTATACTTTTCACCCACTGTTGTCAGCAAACAGAGAAGCAGATACCCCCTTTACTGTTTGCACATGAAAGCCCCTTAGGACAGGAATTGTAAGAGACTTCCAAAACACAAACCATCCTGATTTTTCTACAGGTAACTCACATAAGCAAAGTTATACAAAAAAGGTGTAATCCCTTCCTATGAAAACTACTTACTGCTTCTTGCAAGCTGTCAGTAGCAAGGAGAAAGTTTCAGAAACACTCAACTGTAAGATTTTTAAACTAGCAGCTTATTCTCCAGCTACAGACAGAAAGAGGTGAGTAGAAAGAAAATTAAATATGATAAAAATATTTTTTTTTTCAACATAAGAGATTCATCTTATTATAGATACTACGAAGTGCTGTGATGGGCTTGCAACAACTAATAAGAAAGCTCAGTCTCAGAAGGTAATTAATGAAATCTGCTAATCACACACAAGGACACCCAAAATGAAGAACACTTACTAGAGGAACCAGAAATAGAAAAATAAAAAATAAACTTAAAAAGAAAAATTAAAGTGGTGTCCAGGAATCCCAAAGCAAAATGGTGTTCAGTAACCCCAGCATTTAAGTAACAGAAACAAAACCAAAAACCACAAGCACAAAGCCCTTCAGAGAAAGGCTGCCTCCAGCTATAAGTCAAAAGTTTTTCCAGGTACCTGTGGAGATTTCAAGGTCTAGCGTATACTTATGTGAAATAAGCCCATGGTTCCTAACAAAAGTCTGGTAATCGTCGTCATCAAGAGCAGGGCCACTGGATTGAACATCCGAGCATGTCCCTCCATCCAGCTCCTTTTGCTCAGGCTTCTCATGTACCTCTTTGTTTCTATCAGGTGTAACACACTGAGAAACAGGAAGAATGTCCTTGCTGCAGCATGGCTGTTCATCATCCATGCACCCCAAATAGGATGGGTAAACTTCCCCCTGGGAGGACAAGGGGGATGCAGGTCCAGCCTCATTAGCAGACATTTGTTCGCTGAGCTCCGGTTCCACGTTGTTCACCGCAAAATTGAAAGGATCTGGCATCAGAAGCTGGAAACAGTTTTCCATCTCTGTCAGCGTATCAGCAATCTCTTGGGACATTTCTATCAAGACACAATTGGTTTATAAAATTGTTAGATACTGTAAAATGTTAATGTCTCCAGAGCAGACAGAGAGTTACAAAACAAATATGACTGCCAAAGGGGGAATTCATTTATCCAGTGACAACTGAGCCATACAGATCTTCCTCTTCTCCAGAAATTGTCCTTATAAAAGCAACAATACCTAAGCAAGAAATCTAGAATTTCCTGAGCCAGTCATGTAGAATCAGGGCTCCTCCTTTCCTTATCCTCTCCAAAATTTCAGTATGCAAAGATGAGTTAAGTACTTCATAGAATTTGAAGCAAAACAAGGTTGAATGAAGATATTCTTAATGCTCTTGGGGGGTATTCATTCTACAACCATGAATTTTATAGCTGTGTGTAGGAATAGCCATGAATGTATGTTATTGCTCAAAGAGATGCTACTGATACAAATTAGTTTAAGAAAGTTAAATCTCTTTAAAATTCCACTTTTGTGCATGAGAACATTTCCAGCATGTAGAATAAATGGAGACACAATTGCATGCATTATATACACCAAAGTAATTTAATTAAATAACCCTTTACCACAGCAGAATAATATCCTTACTATCTCTGCTGTTCTTTGGGGTGACAGAAATGTCTTTGCTATGCATATATTGCTCAGAGACTCAGGCCCCAGTTACACTTTCTAGCTGCACTATGATACTTCACAGTTATCCTACACTGCATCCAGGGTTCCTGTACAGACCATTGCCTGTATTTATGGAACACAATGACTATATATAAGTAATGTCATCAGCCAAGAAGGTATTGGGAAGTCTGTGCCTTGTCAATGACACAAAAATTAAGTCACCAGCTCCAAAAAGTCTTGTGATATGCTTCTTAGGGGTTATGCATTCATACTTTACTGAATTAGAGACCAGACTATCACTTGATAACATTTTCTTTCTTTTTCATCTCTTCCTACTGAACTCACAAGACAGTCACTTCTTTCCCCTGATATTCTTTAGGTAAGAGAGAGGGAGGGTTGAGCTCTAACAAATGCAGTATTCCTGCTTTCTGTGGTCAGCTATTATCTGGATAGTTATTCTCTCAGAATTTGTTTCAAATAAGCTTAAAAAGGTTGCTTTAAAAACAAACAAAAAACCAAACCAAAAACTCACTAAAAGAAGCAAAGCAACCAACCTTCCATTTCTTTTTCAGTTCTTTTGACTTTTTCTTTGTAAATGTTCTCCAGTCGTTTTTGTTTCTCCTCCTCCCTCCTCCTTTCAGCCACAGTTCTGGCATGTACATCCTGAAAATCCACCTAAAGAGGAAATTAAGAAAAAAGTGTAACATTCCTCATAAGAAATATATAGAAAATCCATTTCCTAAGATCCTTATCTGTGGTGAAAAATCCTGCAACATCAGCAATCAGCCAGAAGCTCAGCAGCATTTCCTTTTATCTCTTCTCCTCCTCGAATCAATAACTACAGCAATTGTGAACGGAGTTTTTACTCCTACTAATAAAGGACTGTTGAGAATCAATGGCTTTCAAAAGGAATCATAAGGTAGAAAAACAAACCCCTTAGATTTTTACATCCAGAGTGCAGGAAGGAACTGGGCTTTGGGAGACTTCTGTTACAGCACTGGAGACAAGGAGTTAGGGAGAATGAGCAGGAAGAGACTATGCAGGGTAGATATTAAGGTTACATGAAAACATCACATCAGGTCCACCAGGAAATTTAGGAAAACTTGTAAGCACTATGACAACTAGTGTATACATATATATATATACATATATGTGTATATATATATATATATATATATGTCCCTTAAAAAAGAACCTTTTAAGAAAGGAAAGTAGAAGGGAAGACCTTCAAATTCATTAAAAATGACCAAATTTGTGATTTTACAATTACCTTTGCTGCTTATCAGTATTGAGGGAAAAGTTAACATTCAGTCTCACTTCCTTATGGCTGAATTATAAACATAAATCTAAACAACTCAAAATGCTGTTTCTTAAAATATTAGCAATATTTTGGGATTTTTTTTTTTTTGTTTGGTCTTAGACGGGATAGTGGCTCCCAAATACCAGCAACCTACAACAAAGTTCTGGAGTCACACAAATGTTTTTTATCTAAAAGCTGTCACAGAGACTGGCATGTAGAGTCTCTGTCAGTTTAGGAAATAGGCCCACTCACCAAGCTGGGGGTTTTCAGAAGGAAATGGGTGAGCAGAAGGGTGGTAAGGAAAAGAGCTGGTTTCACAACATACAGCATCATATGGATCACCAGAGTGAGCTTTTTTCATTTTCAGGACCTGATTTTTCTACAGGTTTGCATAGTTCCCCACACAGAACTGGGAGAAACAGATCCTCCCAAAGAGCAACACTGCCAACAAAAGCAGAACAAAGATACAGAACTCAGGAACTACAGCTACTGTTTGCAGGCAGTCAGATTGGACTGCACAGAAAACCAGACATAGCTACAGCTTCCTAAAACACAACTTCTGCCTCATGCCAGAGTACTCACAGCAGAGTAATTTGCCCATTCTTTCCCATTCTCCATACCAAAAGGACCATGAAGCCTTTTACTGCTGCTCTGTAATTATGGAATTAAATGTATGAGGAGCAAAAAATTGCTCTTGACTGAAAGGATATTAAGCAGCAGGCTGAGACAACTACTCCAACTTTTGTGAAAATACTGGAATACAGCAGTACTATACTCTGTGTGGATCTCTTTGAAATGCTGTTCACTTTGCAATTCCAGCTCACTCCATAGTTCCACCCATGCATTCCTCAGATGCAAAGATACTACAGTATGAGTCATGTGCCCAAATATGCAAATACTTGGAAATACGTGAAATATTTTTCCCCTTTCTTCTTCTTTTAAACTTTGAGATAGGAGTTTGAAAACAATTACTTTCATGTATACTGAAGCATTATTTGCTCCTAAAGTCAAACATTTATAGAGGCACCTACTTGGTACCTACACCTACCGACCTATTAACACCAAAAGAGTGGGGAGCTCTTTATCTTTACACCCGAAAAGGGCAGCAGCTGTCATCTTCTGACTGTTTATAAAAGTGATTTTGGTGATCATTAAGGAAAAAAAACAACCAAAACCCAACCACAGATCACATAAAGAGCTAACACTCCACCCAAGTTGCCCTATACTACTGTGCGAAACCTGTAAAACTCAACAGCTGATGTATTTTACTACAAAATAGTAGCAAATGCCTCCTCAAAACTTTTGGTTACTTCTCACACTTCAAGTATTAAACTGGCAAAGGGCCAGCTGGCTCATATCAAGTCTTTAAGTACAAGAGTTACCGAAGTACCTGAGGTTGTTTCTATTGATATTCATGCTTGTAGAGAAACTCCAATTCAGCTGCTCTAGAAAATAGCACAGCTTGTATCAAAACATGGAGAGGGATCCCCCAGTTGCTACTGGGAAGCAGCCACTGACCACAGGAGCACAGACAGACCCACCAAACTTCAGCAGAGTTGTACACTTGTGTTCAACTGGGTGAAACTGTATTATGTGTTAAACCCCCTTGTCTCAGTCGTGTACTTCTCCTCATCACTGTCATTTAGTTTTCTTTCTTCATTAAACAGACAAAAAAGGAGAATTATAAGACAATCATCTTTTGTGAGCAGATGCCAAAATCTGTATAAAAACCCAGCACAGTACAGTTCAGGAGGGAACACCATTAGCTTAGCATGGAACCAGAACAACAGAAATACATCAGGTATCACAAAGGTTTTTTATCTGCTGTTAGGAATGCTGAATCTGTCTTTCTGAAAAGAAAGAAAACCTGTATGTTTAGTGAAAGCCTGTTATTATCGTTGTAGATGGTGTGACTGCTAGAATAGCATTCCAAATTTCACTGCTGCACCTCAGAAGACAATAAAGCAGCAGGATGTTCCAAACACAGTTAACTTGAAGTGACATCTAAAAGCTAAGATTTACATATATGAAATTTCTCCTTCACAAAACCTCTTGTATGGCACAGTAACACTGCAGCTGAGAGTGGTAGGCACCTACACTTGTAAAGTTGTATAGCAAAGGGGAGCTAGAACTGGGCAGCTCACTATAGAAATCAGGCTAGTTTAAACTGGCATAGAAAGACTTAATAGCTGTTATCCTCAGTTTAAGGCATGACCATTATCTCCCTTCCAAAAAGGGCTAAACTTTGGGGCTCCAGTCAGGAATCAGAGGGTGAAAGCCAGCTGGGTGAGCAATACTTGCACCCGGAAAAAGGCAGAGCCCAGCTCTAAGTACAAGACTGGGGTTTCTAAAACCTACAGTACTGCAAGATGAACAGAAAGCCTACGGTTTGTTTTCCAAAGACCATGCTCAACAGGAGGTCTCCTACAGGCAATGTTATTTCCTACAGCTTTTTTATTACATTTATTAGCCGCCTTGCTTTGAACAACTCCCGGTGATCATCACCTAAAAACACACACTGGAGTAACAGCACAGAGTACCTTTTTATTCTGCTTTAGGAAGTGGTATCCCAGGGAAAGCTGCTTGTAGGCCTCCCCATACTTCTCATGCCAGTCTTGCACTGCCTTTATGGCCGCTTTCCTCAGCTTCTGCGCCACCTCTTTGGGCGGGGGAAGGGGCTGATCGTGGTCTATCCCCACCGTGAGCTCCAGGAACTCCTGGAAGTTGGAGATAAGCAGCGTCCTGAACTGGTGGGACCTAGCGAACAGCTCCTGCACGACCTGGAACGCGGAGAAGCGCATCTCGGCGTGCTCCTCTTGCAGCCGCGTCAGCAGCAGGTGGTAGGCGTGGCTGATGTGCTCCTCCGACGACCTGAGCACAGAGAACAGGATGAGAAAGGTGGGGGAAATTATTTGAAAAGCGGTTCAGCGCGTAAAAACGTACGCTTGGGGGAGGCTTAATTTATTTTAAATTTGAAGTGAGCAGCTTCTCTACTGGCAGCACCCAGTCCCCACAGCAGGCCCCAAGAACGACGCTCAGGGCAGCTCCGCTCAGAGATGCCCGGCCCGGGGAGAGCCAGCGGGGCCCGACTCTGTCCCTCCCTCCGGCCGTACTTGCAGATCTTCTTCAGCTCCTTCATCCTGCCGGGCTCCAGCCGCGGCTCCCCCGAGGTGGTGAGCTCCTCCACCAGCTCGACCAGGCGCTGGTCCATCTCCGTCAGCACCGAGGCACCGGAGCAGTCGGGACAACCGCGCCCGAAGGTGCCTTCAAGACGGGGTAGCCCCGGCCGGGAACCACCAGCGTCGACGGGTCCGGCCGCGTCTGGGCGGCGCCATCTTCCGGCCCTCAGCGGCGGCCCCGCCCCCAAGGACCCCCCCCCGGCTCTTTCCTTGGCCCCGCCCCTCAGAGCGGCCCCGCCCCGAGGAACCCCCCGCTCTTGCTTTGGCCCCGCCCCTCAGAGCGGCCCCGCCCCCGAGGAACCCCCCGCTCTTGCTTTGGCCCCGCCCCTCAGAGCGGCCCCGCCCCGAGGAACCCCCGGCTCTTGCTTTGGCCCCGCCCCTCAGAGCGGCCCCGCCCCGAGGAACCCCCGGCTCTCGCTTTGGCCCCGCCCCTCAGAGCGGGCCCCGCCCCTTGGGTGGAGCCCATGGGAGCCCCCGCCCCCCGAGAGAAGACCACGCCCCTTGTGCGCGCCCCGCCTCTTAGGCTGCTGCTCCCCCCGCCCCGCCGCGGGTGGTACCTTCCTCCACCCCCCCTTCCCGGCACCTACCACCGCCCCCCCCCCGCCGCTTCCGCACGGCACCGCCCACGTGACGTGCCGGCACCCGGAAGCGCGCCTGGGGAAGGGCGGGGGAAGCCTTAAAGGAGCCGCGCCCCGGGTTTGTGTGAGGGGATGTTTAACCCCTCATTGTCTGCAGGGCTGAGCCCGCCCGGAGCGGGGAGGAGCCGGCACACAGCGCCCCTGTTTATCACAGAATCAAGCAGACCTCCGAGATCATCGAGTCCAACTTATGACCGAACACTACCGCTCCAGTCTTCCTTTAAACACCTCCAGGGACGGTGACTCCGCCACCTCCCTGCGCAGCCCGTTCCAATGGCCAAATCATCCTTTCTGTGAAGAAATTCCTCCTAATGTCTAACCTAAACCTCCCCTGCCGCACCTTGAAACTGTCCACTCGTCCTGTCGCTGGTTTCCTGCGAGCAGAGCCCGATCTCTGCCTGGCCACCGCCCCTTGACAGGGAATTGTGGAGAGCACAAAGGTCCCCCCTGAGCCTCCTCCAGGCTGAACACCCCCAGGCCGCTCAGCTGCTCCTCACAGCACTTGTGCTCCAGAGCCTTCCCCAGCTCCATTCCCGTCTCTGAACACGCTCCAGCACCTCAGGGTCCTTCTCGTCATGGGGGGCCCAACACTGGACGCTGCTGCACCACCACAAAAGTGTCCCTGTGCAATACGCCCACAGGTCTGGTTCAGTTATGGGACATCGTGAGACTGCCCTGCACTCACTGCTGGCAGAACCTGACTGCTTGCAGCTCTGCGTGCTCGATTAGAAGTGCTCTGAGACCCCCAACTTTGAAAGTGCTGCTTAACCACTGGGAATAAACGAGGCCTTTGCAGGTGCCCGCTTTAAGCATACTAAAGAAGGAAGGCATCTAAAATATCTGTTCCCATTTGAAAATGTTGTCAGCTAATTGACAGGTATTTCCATCAATCCACAGTTAAGTCATGTGCTGGAAGCGATTTATGTGGGTTGGTGTTGCAGCTGTGTCTGCTGGATCCTGTGATCGGGAAAGATGGCACAGAACGCTTTTCACTAGAAATGGGCTCATGTCATCAACCAGATTTACTGCAGTAAATGAATACATACATTTTGCAGTGCTCTGCTATTTCTGACTCGATACTCAATACCAATGACATCCTACTTTTTCATAATGTTTCTCCTTTCCTCATTGCCTTTCATCAAGTATGGTGCATTTCCATGTGAAAGTCACGGAGAGTGGCAGAGCTCATCTTTAAAGTTTAGATCAGTTTACTCTTTCACTGTTTGTAATTTTTCTATCTCTTGAAAGTGCCTCAACAACTGCTTTCTGTTAGGGTATGACTTGCAAAAGGAGCATTGCTGTGCTATCTGGAAACAGAATTTCAAAACGAGCCTCAAGCAACAAACCTATCATCTACAAAGGCACTGATTTCATACTCTTGCATAATGTTTAAAGAAATCCCTGCAAGGAGCCATATGGTTTTGCAAAAATCAGTTGATGAATGAATGAATGAATGCTGAGTTGTGTAACTCATTCATGATAGTCCCTTAGGCAAATCCCAGTGAGAGCTAGGCTATTTATTTATTTATTAAAATCAAAGACAGTTACATAAAATTGTGTTGGCTTAGGTTGCTGAGTCTCCTTTTCCCTTCTACTTTTTAATTAACATGGCAAATACCCACCATTCAATCATTTCCATACTCTCTTCATCTGGACCAGTCTGATAAAAGGCTGAAGAGAGCCAGAACAGTGAAGAATTCATTCAGCTGCAAAAGTCACAAACCTCTGCACCTGCACTGATTTTCCCCAGCTGGTCTGGGCTGTTCCATGGAGGGACACTGTGGAGTGCAGAGGCAGAGCTGAACACCACCTGATACCCCTTCAGAGCCTCAGTGTTCAATGCTACTTTTGTTTACACCTGGTTTCAGCAAAGCGTGAGTCTGCAGCTTTGTGTTATGTGGATTGTTTAATTAAGGAGTTGCATTTCTTATCTCTATACTGAGACATCAGCAAGAGCAACGTGGTGACACTTCGTGACTTCTCCAAAGTGAGTGACACCTTGCAGGGGCACAGACTCTTCCAGGAACACTGCCCTGTCCACCACCTCTGCAGGATACCCAGCACTATCACCATAGGCAGGAGGCATTTGCAGTGGGAATGTTCTCCTACAAGGAAGGTATCTCCAGACAGGACCAGTTGTTCCGTCCAGAGGTCATCTTCAGTTGGTCCAGTACCTTTGGCCAAACACATAGGCAAAGAAAAACTCCAGAATTTTGTCCTCTGACAGTGATTTGGGTCTGGGTGTTCTTACAGTAAAGAAGAACCTTTTGTTCCATCACAAATTTAGAATGTCAAACTGATGGCTCTAGGAAGGGTTATGTCAGACTTTGTGCAATACTAAATTATCTGGCTTAGTATTTTTATAAAAGAAACATTTCAATAGGAGACAGTTCCACCATTTTACTAGATGATTCTTTGCCAAGGGTTGTTTTCCATCTTTGCAATAGAGGAGAATGTCAGTCAAAAAGAAACCCCCCTGAACTTATAAAATAGCTGTATTCAGCTTAATGACATGAAATCAAAAAGGAGGATTTGTTTTCCTGCCAAAACAGAACTTGGGCAAAAAACACTTCTCTACAAATAAGTTGGAGTTTAAATAACTTCAGGTCTGAAGATACAGAAACACAATAAACACTGATATTAAATTGTCACAGAGTTTGTGCCAATTGGGTTGTAAAGAAAATGACCTTCTATGTGAGTTGCATAGATGCTGAACCACCAGTTTGAGTCGAGCAAAAGGGTGACAGATATTTCAGAGCTCTGAACTACCTTGTAAGGGGTAAAGACTATATTTAAACAGATGTTCTCAAAGGGGAAATAGCCTATTCATTAAACCATCAATAATGCAAGGCCAAAGGCACTTGGTGACCTCCTCTAATTATGTGAAGTAGTGACTGTGACAACACTTCAGCCTACTGTAACATTTTATAATTCTGTCACAGGAGGAGATGAATGAACCTGCTCTGTGTGGCCTAGATCACTGATTAAATACCCACTTGTGAGTTGGATCGAGCAGCAATAGCTGTAGGAGAACCATCACAAATCAAAGAGCACCTTCCTACACATAGCTTGTATTCATCTCTAGAATAATTTTTTTAAATGACCCTACAGCAATTCCTGAAACTGCATACCAAAGTGGACACACTTGAGTAGTATCAAGGCGGGTAAATAGGTTTTTTTCTTCACTGGAATATTTGTGCAGAGTCAGACTGGAGCTTAATGAGCATTTTTCTGTGTTAGACAATATATATCCACATGAGGAGTTAACATTTCTACATGAATGCACCCAACGAAGACCAAGGCACATCCCACTGCACTGCACAGGGGTGTCTTTGGGGGTCAGGGGGATACCAGCCTTTAAGGCAGGACTTAGATTAGGTGGTACAGATCAGGAGGAGCTTAAAGGTTGTTAACATGTAGGAAAGGAGAAAGGAGACTTCAGAGACCCCCAAGGAAATCCCCAAGGAAAGAGGAAATCCAGCCCAAAGTCTGCACGAAGACCTTCTGATGCTAAATCATACAGAGACAGAAACACACACTTTCCTGTGTGTGTAAAAACTGCTTTCAAACATCTGGTGTTAGCAGAAATTTCTTAAACAACCTGAAGAGACTGGTTTGGGTGTCACATTGACTCACTGATGGTACTGTTTTGAAGCTCCTCCTGCCTGATGGATGCCTGAGCTCTCCGATCCTTGGAAAGCCAAAGGCTGTAGTAGAACTGCAGTCACTCAAGCTGGTTTCTCCAAATGAGAGACTGCATGGATCTGTGGCTCAGATACCCAAATTAATTCCTTTTTTCTTTTTTTTCCAAGGATGTGGAAAGCAGAGAACTGCTCTGAAGTGGCTAAAAGTTGCAGATCTGCCTCCAGTTGAATGGGAGTGAAGTCCACTCCCAATGAGAAGCTGCTGTTGCTGTTTTGGACACGGTTGGGCGCCGGGTCTGTGTGTGCTCACAGCCTTCACACACCACTGCACAAGCACTGTCTGGTCTGGGGTTTTCCATTGCAGATTCCTCTGTCCTGTTCACACACCGGGCAGCTAGGACCCACTGTGACATTGCAATCACTTGCTCACAGGAGCGAGTCCTCAGTCATCCATTAAATCCACTGCATTCCCTCAGCACCAGGACAGTGCCCACATGAGCCTGCTCTCTGCCTTCAGCCCTGTTCAGCATTTCCATCATCTTTTATTTGCAGTGAGCAAGAAAGCCTCATGGATCAAAATGAGCTTTTCCAGGGAATTTCTTTTACTGTTATGATAAAAGAACGCCTTGTCTCTATGAGGAGATTAGTTATACAAGTTGGCTTTTGCAGGCAGGAGAAAAGTCCTTGGCTTGAAGAGATTATGAGGTAGTTGGGACAAAAATAGAGTGCAAAGACCACAGTTTGAGAGGGAAGGAAATATTGAAGTATGACTAAAGGGAAAAAGAAACTGTCTTGAAAAGAAGGAGGTGGCAAGTCTTGTGAAGTGTCTGTAGCTGTTTATTTTTGCTTTTAAAGAGGTGTGTTGTACTTCTGTGGCTCAATTTCTAAGCTGGAGCAAAATGGGAAAATATTTATTCATATTTCATGTATTTGGACCCCTTTGCATGCTCTCAGTTTCTGCAGCAAGTGCATCACAACAGTTCCACTGACCAACATTCTTTTATATTTAGCACTACTAGGATTCCTAAATGTTTCACAAACTTTTAGGCAATCGAACCTCAGTACAGCTTGGAATAAGACTCCAGCCAACACCTATGACGAATGTGATCCCATCCCTTGAGCAGCAGCGCCTCCAGCAGGGTGACCTCAGCGGTGTTACTCATGCAGCCACCCCTGCTCTGTGTTTCAACTTGTCTCACGTGAGTGCTAAAAGGCCTCTTAAATGAGTCATTGCTACTTTTCCTCTTTGCACAAGTCATAGTGGTAAGATTATATCAAATACTGAAGAAGCAGTATTTGTGGTGAACATTCCTTGGTAAACTGTACTCAAAATTCTCTTCATATCTTTGACATCCAGTTCTGCTCCAGGTCATGCAATTTGAATTCTAGTGAAGTTATGGGGTTTATTTTTTTTAAATGTGAACAAGACTGGCAGTCAGTAGTTTCAAGTGGACAAGCTATATTTGTAGGGATAGTAGAGGAAACTGCATTGCCAGCACTGGTCTGATCTGGGTGACTTTGACAGCCTTCGCTCAGCTGAAATCACAGAAAATACTCTGTCATTGTCTTTGTCACCACATTCCTGCATGGGCACGGGATGCACAGCCCCTGAGAGACACAGCCTCCTGGTCGCTGAGGGGAAAAGTTCTAAATCTATTTAGAAAGCGTTTTATGTATTTAATAAAAAATCCCCAAAATACCCAAACAAACAAGACCAACCAAAACCCAAAAAACCCCCTAAATGTACGTCTTTTTTAGGGAAAAAAAATATAATATTTGTTAAGCTCACAGAGCTACGAGAAATATAATTTTCAGGTAAGTACATTTTCAAATGAGAGCAGAAATGAAATTTATACAGAAGCATAAAGTACTTTTAAGATGAGTTTATTTGCAGATAAGAGTAAAAATTGACATTGACATTATAAGGCTCTGAACTTTGTCACCGTTAACCACAAGTGTGCCTAGGGAATTACACACACCATAAACTCTATTTATTTCCCCTCTCCAGGAGCAGCCCGGGGCATTTCTGCCGGTGTAAAGCCACAGGCGGGGGGACCACTGGAGACGGGGCTCCAGCAGGAGGGCCCGCGAGGTGCGGGGAGCAGCCCCCGTGTCCCCGGCTCCCCGTGTCCCTGCCGGGGCTGCGGGGTCGGGGGCTGCCCTGGGCGCAGCCCCCAGCAGGTGGCAATGCAGGAACACCTGTAGCCCGTCCAGCCAGGGAAAGGCTGCGGCTGAGACCGCTGTTCCTTGGGAAAAGCCCCGCCTTGGAAATCCTGCTCGGTGTTTTCAGCATCAATTACAAAGCGTTTTCGCTGTCAGCGAGGTATTTTGTATTACTTTGTTTTTAAACGGTAGGATTTGAGCTTACAGGATTTGTAGCAGCAACCTGTGGCAATGAGGTGGATGTACCAGATCCAAAAGCTTAGGGGTCACCTGGGAAAGTCATGGAATCATTTATGTTGGAAAATAGTCCAAGACTGTCAAGTCCAACTATTGACCCAGCACTGTCAAGGCCACACGTGAGAGAAATTTAAATGCGGCATGTTATATTTCTCTGTATATACATATACATACACACACACACATATATGATGTGCAATGTCTCTTGAGAACCCCAGTCACAACCCTTTTTCCCATATTCTCTTGTTGCATCTTCCATCTCTGTGCAAGGCCACACTGTTTCCAAGCCAGGAATAAGTCCTGAAACAGATCAGAACCTTTAAACATAATCACAGTCTCACAATAAAATAGGCAAAGAGGAGATTTCATTTGAATAAAGCATTCCTGAGTATCACATCATAGAAACTAATTTTAATGACAATTTAAAAGACAACATGTCTCTGAGAAAGCACTGAAGGTGGGCCATTTTCCAAGAAGAATGACTGTGCTTTGTAGAAGGAAGTGGATGGAGTAACCCAAAATACAGAAACAGAAAAATACAGAAACATTAAAAGTGTCTAGTGGCACACTTTGCCTTTTTTTTTGAACACACACACACACACAACCCACCTAAAACAAATAAAACCAACCACAAGCCCCCCAGAAAACTGCAACGAAAACACCCCCTCCTCCCCAAACTCTGAAGCCAGTTAAAAAAATCAATATGGAAGATATTTGAGCTTGTTAAGAAATCAATGAAAAAAGTTTGCACCAAAAAGCTTATGAAAAACCTCTTTTCCCTTCTTATTATAACTGCAAAACTTGCTCCTGACAGAGAAGTGGCTCTTCCTTGAAAGGCCAGTGCTGGTGAACTGAAATCACAACTGAGCTGCCAAAACGTTGCCCTGGGCACCATAACCACAGGTTGGTGAAAGTGGCTCCAGAGGAAGTGATGGAAATGCTGAGAGGTTCCCTTACATGTGTGTGAACACAGTGTAACTTTACTTACTACAAACAAGGAATCCAATTCATCTGCAATCAGTGTGGTTTCTCTCATCTCCATATGCTTCTATCACTGCTTGGACTCTGTTTTAAATGGTGCAATAAAAACCTTAGGGAACAAAATTCATCTGATGCAGAAATACACTGCATTGTCTCTTCAAAAAGTATCACAGATCTTGAACTGCACAGGAATATTTTAACATCAATCCATATTCTGCATTTGCTGCTCAGAAAAGCAGCAGTTCTTGCTATTTCAGAACCACCAGCAAATTTCAAATATATCTCTATTGTATGGAATCACGCTGTTGGAACAGCAGGGTTAAACAGTTTCAGAGCAATAACAAAAAGCACTAAGTAGTTTAAGCTCTGTAAAATGTGTAAACAGCACAGCAAATACTAAAATAATATGCATTTTATAAAGTTCTTTAAAAAATTCCGTGACCTATAGGAAGGGTACAAGAACTAACAGCAGAAAAGAAATAGTTGCAATAGTGCCTATTAGTAAAGATTTAAGTAAGTTCTTATTATTATGAGGTAACTTATTAATAAAATAAAATTATCTTCAGGGAAAAATATCACATTAAATGATTCTGAGTATAGCAGTGAAAAACCCAAGAAACAAAAGATGAATTCAAGCTGGAAACCAGGCACATATTTTACCAGTGAGGAAACAGATTCTCTGTCTCATGATGAAGTTTTTCTGACAGATGTGCTCGAACCAAACAGCCCTGGATTGTAAATAGTTTTGAGACTCGACATCCAAAATCAGGACACTGGAGATCCGTTGCCACTGGCTCTTTTGGAAGGCATTAAATTACAGAGAAGACTTTTTACACAAAACAGAGATGGCAGGACATGAAAATCGTGGTGACTCAGACAGTAACTGTTAGAGCAGGGCCCTGGCCACTTGTGCTGTGGAGTTGTGAGTGGATCCCGGAGAGGGGACAGCACAGAGGGAGAGTGTTTTGCAAATAGAGTGTAAGAAAAAGGATATTATGTCTCTTGAAGCATCCTTGAGTTAAAAGCGACTGCTGGAAGTTTTCGAGAATGTTCCAAATGTCAAGACTCAATTACTTAAGGACAGAGAAGGGTTATAGGAAGGTTCCTCTAACAGTGGGAGCAGCCCCTCTTACTGCTTGGAGCATATGCTGTGAGAAAGCATTTTTAATCTTTGGTATTTTAACAGAACTGATCCATACTGGTACGTTTAATGGGATTTGCACAAAGTTTTAGAACATTCCAGAAACTTGTTCTATGAGACTTCATGTTTTAGCCCAGACCTTTTAGTATCTCTTCACCTGAGCACGATCTTCACCTACACCTTGAGGTGTTATTTTGCAGTAATTTTTAAATAGCCACCCAAAGGTTCAGTGTTAGGTTCAGTGTTAGGTTCACTGGCCCAAGGATTCTTCTTGGCTTCTTCAGCACTCTGATTTCTTTTCATGGTGTTCCTGGAAATCAGGATGTGGAAGGAAAGAAGACAAATACTTTATTCAGATAAAATTTTACTCCAGCATCTCACACCCTCAAACACAGAGATCACAGGTGATGTTATTTATAGATTCCCAAGGCAAAGTCATTATCCTTTGCTAACTGGTTTAGAATAAGGGAGGTATTTCTGGATGTGGCAGCTACTAATCTTACTTCAGTGAGGAATTATTAATTTTACCTCCTCAGAAGAAGGTTCCATAGACACAGGGAATATGTTTTGGCCAAGGGTAGGATAATTTCTCTCTTAACAGGGCAGGTGACATTCTTTCCAATTATTATAAAAATTAGGTGTGTCAACCAAGGTCTGTTACTCACTGAAGAAGCAAAACAGCAATTCAGCTGTGACCTCTGGGCTTTTCTCTATACCTGGTAGTTAAACTGAATCATTAGCTGTCCTATAAAACCAGCACCCTGTTTATTCACTGTTTTTTCAAGTAGGATAATGCAGCACTGAAGCCAGATAGCTGGCAATGGATGTGACAGTGACATTCAAAGGAAACAGATGCCACAAAGCCTGGATCATCAGAGGGTATGTATATCTGAGATCAACATTTGCAAAGTGCTGCTGGAAAAGAAAAGCCAACAGATTTGCATCAGCAACATCAATTCTCATCTATTCTTCACTGTCTGACCATCTAACAAGATAGGATCACTCATTCGATGGTGTTCATCTCATTGCAGGGTTGCTCCTCCTGGAGCTGGCCGTGTCTCAGCTCCCACACACAAAGGTTGGCAGCACAGCTGCTCCAGGCACCTTCTGTACCCAGAGGATGGGCAAGTTGCAAATGCCCCGAGGGCAAGATCTGTTTACAGACTGGAGAGACTCCTTGTCTTTTTGGCTCAAGCCTCATGATGACTCCAGGAAAGAGTCAGGAAGCAGGCTGTAATGCTCCTGAGATAGGAATGTGACATTGGCCTCAGCTCATCGGAGCTGGGAGTGACCCTCCCCTCCATAGCAGACCCCTCCCACTGCTCAGGTGTCTGCAGCTGGCACAGACAGCTCAAGACGCTGTTGCTGTTTCCGTTGCTCCAGCAGCCACCCATAGAGATGCTCTCCTGGTGCATCCCCCACCACCCAGCCTGAATTCTTCTCCATTTCCTATGATGGAAGCCAGCCCTGTAAACTGATGTTCCTTATGGCCACAAATAGGATCAAATAATTTCATGAGCTCCTGTGCACGTACGAGCAGGACAATGAGACAGTGACTGGAGTGTGCGTAGTTTAAAATAGAGAATTATGTCACGATGCTCATGGAGAAACAGCCTCTTCCCCCACACCACTGATCAAAACAGCTTCTACAGAGGAGCCACCTCAAAGGGCCAGCAACAAGCAGCCAGGGGTTCAAACCCTGCCTGTTGGATTTTTGCCCTCCCAGAGCAGTTCTGCAGCAGGGCACAGAGCTGGTTCCAGCGGAGGCGATAGCTGGGCATTACAGCACAATGCCAGGATGATGCCCTTCCTGGCAGGGATTAATATGACATTTTCCTTAATGACTGCATCCAGGGCAACTTGAGCTTTTTTAAGATCAGTATCTCCCTGGCCCCTCCAGTATTTAATAAAATATTTCTCTGGTTTGCATCCCTAAAGCTGCTACTTGAAAGAGGAGACATCTCCATAAGGAGCATGCATGGGTACCCTGAAGAACTTCCCACAGCTCTGCTCCTGGCTCTTCTGAGCAATTTGTCTTGCTGTGGTTTGCCAAGAAAGAAAAGGAAATAGTCTACTGGTTTATTGTCTGTTTATTTCCTTTTGGGGAATTTGTCTATATGATTCCACTTAACCTCCGTGGGTGGCGAACAAAATATTTAAGTTAGTTAAAGATCTTTTTGTCCTGAAGTGAATAGACCTTATAATCTTTTTCTCCTCATTTTTCCTTCTGGTTCTGTCAGGAAAAAGTCCTGGCTGGGAATGCAGATGATCTCCCTGGGAAAATCTTTTGCTTTGCTCTGTGGGATAGGTATAACTATTTCCTTAAATGCACAACATAAAATTTAATCTTATGGGATAGGAAATAGGGTCAAAGGAGTAGGTATAGATGTTATCCCCACTTAACCAGCTTTGGATTTCCATTTTAGTTTGGAAAACTGAACAGCTCAGTGCTTCCTCTGCAGCAGCTGCAGTGTAAGAGATATGACCCGAATACCCAGGGCTGTGCTCGAGCTTCCAGCACAGCAGCACCAGACCCCTCTGCAGCCCCAGCATCAGAAGGAGCAAGTCCAGAGGAGGCCACAAAGGTGATCAGAGGGCTGGAGCACCTCTGCTGTGGAGACAGGCTGAGACAGATGGGGGTGTTCAGCTTGCAGAAGGCTCTGGGGAGGCTGTCCAGCACCGTCTAGAACCTTTTGACAAGGGCATGGAGTGACAGGACAAGGGGCGTGGCTTCAAACTGGCAGAGGGCAGGGTTAGATTGGATATAGGGAAGAAATTCTTTCCTGTGAGGGTGGTGAGGCCCTGGCACAGGTTGCCCAGAGAAGCTGTGGCTGCCCCATCCCTAGATGTGCTCCAGGGCAGGCTGGATGGGGCTTGGAGCAACCTGGTCTAGGGGAAGGTGTCCCTGCCCATGGCAGGGTGTTGGAATGAGATGTTCTGCAAGGTCACTTCCAACACAAACCATTCTGATTCTACGCGATGTGATTCCCAGACTGGATACTAGAGCACCTTCTTTCCATTAGATCTGAACAATTAACAGTCCCAGGAGACTGATCACTTGGTTTCTATAACTAGGCACAATTCTTTTCACTTCCATGTTGCTAAGTTATTTCTGGTTTTCTCAGTGCATCTCCCTCTCCACACCACCCACCGATGTTGCACATTCCCATCTTTATTAGGAGCAAGCAGCAAGGTGCTGGGTGCAGTTTTGTAATCACATCTGGATCTCTATCACACAGTACTTCCATTTTAACTCTTTCTTCTTACTTCTTACTTTTAAAAGCTTCAGTTATTTTAAATTCATTGAAAGGTAACTGGCTGATAACATTTCTTAGCTCTACCCTGATGCTTGATCTCATTTTCAATGAGTCAAACCAAACAGCTTTTCTTGTTCAGCAGCCTTTCCTCTTTCTTGTTGTTCTGCTATTTCCTATTGTTCTTGTGGTGCTACTTATCGTACAGCTGATTTCCTCTGGCTTAGGATACAGACCTCTGATAAATGTAACATGATCAAATAGCAGGATTTTATGGTGTAGCTGGAAATACCTGATTCACAACTGTGAGCTCCTCAGTGAAATCGACTTGTTGCCAGCTAGCAATGAGGACTAATTTTGTTTTTGATGTTAAGAACTCCCATGTACTGAGATTAGGACTAGATGTCTTAGGAGTTTTTTTTTTTAGTGCCTAGCTCAGATACACCTTGAACTTCTCACAAAAGCCAGCTGTAAGTTGGAACTACTTTGTGTTGGCTCCACAGCTGCTGTGCCAAAAACATCTTCAGCCCTCACATCCAACAGTAACTGAGCTGTAACTTGCTCCCTTCCTCTGGCCTTCATGGCAAATTTTTTTCCCAACTGTGTGCCAGAGATACTTTCCCATACAGAACCTACCTGGCTATAATCATCTCTTTCTAAAATGAAGAGAAAGCTGAGCTGCTGAAAACTTCTCAGAGCTTAGCTAACACTTATCTTTAAAATAGATGACTGAATTAAGAAAATGCTGCCTTTCAGTGATGCACATTGATGCACATTACAGAACCAACCAGACACTGAATCTTTGGAAAAGCATAATGGCAGGGAGATCCTGGTGAATATATGACCCCCTCACCATCAAACAAGGAGTTGCTATAGATTCGGTGACTAGAGGAACCTACTGGCAGTTTATCTGTTCAGCGATCAGAGGAAGATCAGACTTGATCAACTATCATGTGGATCTGGGCTGGGCTTTATTTGGAGAACAAATTCAGAGCACCTCATTACGGAACATGAAAAAGCAGGAAAGAGGAATTTTAAATACTCATTTTGTTGTATCAAGTGACCTCTATTGTGCAACAGGACGCCCACTGCACAGTGTCACAGTGTGGGTCTCAAAGCATCCTCAATAAAAGTGTTCAGTGTGTTTCCCAACACACTCTGCTCAGGCTACCTGAAGCTGAAAAAAAAAAAAGCAAATCAGGGTATTCATTTTTTTTTTTCCTGAATAGTGGTCCATTAAGCATGTTCAAAGGCTTCCTTTTGGCAGATTTCCAGCTGTAATTTTATCATTCTTCCTGTCCCAAATAACTTTTTTTTTTCTGCCAAGGAGTAATTTTATTACTGAGTAGGAAAGGCCATGCTTATATTAAAGAAACCCCCGAACTCATACCAGTCCATCAGTCTTTAAAGCTTCTGGTAAAATGTTTTGCCTGAGTTTGGTATCAGCTTTGCTATTTCCTACCTAGGAAGTATTGTGACCTCAGTGTCTTGAACCCTTCTCAGCCTGGAAGATAATGGAAGCTGAAACAGGTACTCCCCTCCCCTGCCCCCTCATGGCACTGTTAAGAGCTACCAGTATATCTTTCTCTGCAAGAGCAGAAAATCTTCAGCATTTAGAGTAGGGCTTTGGACCACAACAAACAGAAGGAAAGGTTAAGGCAGTTCTCATCCTTGGTGTAACTGGAAATCAGAGGAACCTGTCCTGACCACAACTGGGACAAACTGTAGCCTTCAAACAGGAACACCACAACCAAAATCCAGAGCCTCCTTAAGCTGCCTGGCAAGACTGAAAAAACATTACAGTGAAGGATATTGTTCATTTCCAGCTTAGCCAGATCTTGAAACTCTTTGCTTTACTAGAGAGTTTCTACCATTTTAAATAATTTTTTGCTTACTGAGGCACCTGGTTTGATGGCTGGGGCTGCCTGTGAGATGAGCTGTGAACCAACACCTCTGTTGGATCGGGAGCTCCAAGCTGCACGGAGCAGCCATGGAATGCCAACCAGAGCTCCAAGCTGCACCAAAGCAATCCATGCTTGCCACCGTTTCTGACCCTCATAGAGCTGAAGGCTTCCAAAGCCATGCCAGAGCAAGCCTGAGAGCAGCCCAGCAGTTCAGAAGGGCCAGCCAGGAGGCTACAGCTGCCTGTGGCACACAGGCCGCACTGCAGCCAGAATGGGTTGTGTGACCACAGATCTGCCAAGTGAGCAATCAGAGCTAACAAACAGCTGAAGCTCCCCTACGCTCCTTCTGGAACACTCCCTTGTAACACACCATCAGGGACTGAGTCCTCATGTTGGCACCTGGCCCTCTGGAATCACACCTCCCATAGATGGAGGTCCTTGTTGTAGGACAGCTGTTCTCTTCTCCTCCCATCCCAAACTAGGTTTTTTTTGGGAGTGTGGGTTTCTCCACCACTCTGCTCGGGTCACAGAAATCAAACAAGGCTGAAATCTCAGGAAACCACAGCTCTAACTGGTACTTAAAGAGAAGGAAAAGCAGCAATTTCCATGCCCTACAATTGTTGTGCAGTTACCACACATTCCCTCAGGTCCAATAGAAATCTACCTCTTCTTTCCTCCTTTGGGCCTTTTATTAATTTCTGTAAAGTAGGGAAAAGTGAGGCTGCCGTCCTCAAGGTATGCTTGCCCTTCTACAGTGATGCTGTACACAGTGCCCCAAAGAGACAGAGGTGCTGTTCCATGTGGGTTTGAGTAACACTGCTCCTCAGGGTGACATCCTCTCCTCCTCTAACTTGAGGGTGCTTCAACTCTTGCCCCAGGAGAAAGGAAGAGACCAGTCACTGCATAACTGATAGCAAATTCGTCCAGTACTAACATAAGTTCTCTCAGTATCTGTCTCCACCTATTCTTGGCACATTACTTTTGCTCTAAGGAATCATTAAAATCTGCCACTTCAGAAAGTGCCCAGAGAACAGACGCAGCAGTGAGTGCATGAGCACTGGCCTGCGCCAAGTTGCCAGCACTGCAGCAGTCCAGACAAACATGTTCTGAAGCATCCACAATGATGCTTACTGAAAATGGAACCTTTTCAGACACACCTCCCTGGAAAGCCCAGGTATTTACAGTTTCACAGTGGCTAGTACAATCAGTTTAGCAATATCTGTGACCTTTAAGTGTTGAACATGAAAATAAGTTGTGGTCCTCTGACTATGCTTTGTTAGCATTCTTTAAAGCATGAAAAACCCACACCTAACATCACCCACAACATTTTATTAACAGGAAGGCTCTAGGACATTAAGCAGTCTTCTAGGAAGAGACAGAAAAAATCCTCAAGTATACTGTTCATATATGGAAAGTTTAAACCAAAAATACTTATTTGACTGAAATGCTCTGAAGAACAACGGTTATGGTTGTTGTGCGGCATTTTTTTGGTTTGCTGGGGGATTTTTTGGCATTTTTTTGTGTGTGTGTTATTTTTCTTCTTCTTTTTTTTTTTTTTTTTTTTTTTAGTCTTGCAGAACACTGAAAACCAACACTTGGAAGTTACACTCATTTTAAGAGAGGCCACTGTCAGAGTTCATTTTTTTTACATTTAAACACAAAACAGCTTTCTAATTTTATATAATCAAGAAATGGAAAACAATTTTTATTAACAGTCTTACATTTACAATCTTTTATTAGCTAATCAACATCAACATGCAAAAATAAGCGCTAAATACAAACCTCTACAATATGGTTTTGTTTAAACTACAATGGTTTAATTCTTTTGAAAAGTCATAAGGATGTGTTCTGCAGTTGTTAAAATTGAACTATTAGTTTCAGTAATGAATACTATTTAGACCCTAGAATTATGTAGTCATCCTGCAAGGCATCTTCAGAAACTTCGCCCAACACTTAAGAATACCAGCTCATTGTCATGTGAGTACATTCTCAAAGCAAGAAATAAGGCAGTAGCACTAATGATTTCATATTGAACCCTATGCACATAACTAATAACTTTAGAAGGACTTTAACACTATGGTAGACTGGAAAAAGAACATTTAAACAAGCACTGGATTTTGCCTGAAATGTTCTGAGTTCTTCTTGATATTTATGCAACCTCCTTAAAATATTTGGGTTTGGAAAAAGACTTCATACTCCTTCAAACCAGTCTCTATTTGATCCTCCAGAGAAGCCACCTTGTGTCAAAGACATCAAAAATATCTTCCCATGGAAATAAGTTATATCATTCATGTTCAGGATGACTTCACCAGAGGATCATAAAGAAGGCAAAGAGGAGTTTAAAGGAGAACACATTGGTAGTATTGAGATCTTTGATAACAAAAGGGTCTTGGACAATTGTGAAAAAGAGGGAAAAAAAATGGATTTCATTTCAAATCTGTTGTAACTTTTCCCCCAGTGCAAGTGTCCATCTTTAAAGAAAGCTATCCTTTAGAAGATGAAAGTACTTTTCTTTGAGAAGAGTCCAATTTTTGACCTTATGTTACAAAACCTTAACAATCAAAATTTGTTTTTGTGTTTTTTATTCAAGTACAAACTTAAGTCATAATTCCTCTCTTTTTTTTTTTTTTTTTCCCTCGTTTCAAGAGTGTTTATTGTTGCTCATTGATCTTTGGTCGCAAGAAACAATAATGCCACCGACAGGTCTGCTCCCCAAGGTGGCAGGTTTTGCTTCTTTGCCACACATTAAGGCCCCCCCCTTTACAGGGTATGCCAAGATACACTGTGTCAAAATTCCAGCGGCACTTCATCATGTGTTTTACGGACCTACATGATGTAGACTTTCTCAGCTTGTGAGAAGTTGAAGACTTCTTTGGTTCTTGGGCAAATTACTTTGTCATCTTGACGAATAGAAAGCAGAGACTGAAAAAGAATGAAACCAAAAGATAATATTCACAACAGTAACTCAAAGCATTGCTGAACTGTTTAGGAAATGAATTTTTAATTTAAAAAAATATTGTGGTCTGAGGTCAAAACATCTTTGCCCCCAGAAGTTATTTATTCTACATTATTGCACTCTGGAGGGAAAGATTTCCAATGCCATTTGATCTCATGTTACAAATTCACATAGTTAGGTATGTGACCATTAATATGTCTTCATTAAGAGCAATTTAAGCAGCTAAATATACAGTCCTTAAAAAAACATTACTGCAAGAATTATTTTTCTAGCTTCTGACTAAGTTTATAAGCTCTTATTTTAATCTAGCAAGTTATTCTAAACCACTGCTATTTTAGCCTTCAGCAAGCCATTGACTCCAACACTTACATTGTATCCATAGACATATCCATTTGGTAACATCATAGGAGGATTATTTTCGTTCATTACATCCCCCGAAATCTTGCAGACTAGTCGGGAGTTGGCACAATGTGCCATCGGCAAGGGCTGAGCCAGCTTGTTCAGGGATTTGCTACACACAGGGCAGTCGGGGTTTTTTGAGCTCCCATCCTCTTTATAACACTGTCTGTTAACAGCAAGTTAGGGAACAATCACCACAGTGAAACCATAATTAATTTCCCATTGTATGGGAAATCTTAAAAGATCGTCAGCTGTGCCAACAGAGCCCAGGTGACAGAATGCACAGGAATATTTAATTCAAGTTTAATGTGTACATACAAGAATCAAGGGTTTGCTTTGTTTCTAGGAACAAGAAAGAACCACACGTATCTGGCGGCCTGCACAGGTAAAGCTTCTGAGGTGTAGCACTCCAGCACCAGCCCTTCTCCAGCACAACACAGTGTGCAGCAAACCCAATAAAATTTCAAAGGATGCAGATATTTTTGAATATTCACATAAAACCTGCCAGGTAAGTTTGTGTTTCAGTGCTTAAAAACCAGTAATTGTGACCCAGCTCACTAACCCTTGCAGGCATATTCACTGATTTAAGACACGTGAAAAACAGCCAAACCAATCACAATGTTACATTTTACCAGAAAATTTTTGTTTGGGCATGCCTTCTTCTTAAACCACAATGCTATTTATTATTACCTCCCTTTAATTTAATAGTGACCAATTCATACTCCATCTGAACAACTCATGAGCAAAAATATTGAAGTGTCACATTTCTTATTTAAACTCTCTGAAAAGCATCCATAAGCCAAAAATAAACCCCCACAAGGCTTTTTTTCACTCCCAGTAATATCTGCATTGAAGGATACGGTGTTTTTATAGCTGAAAGGCCTGCCTGGAGTGTTATAGTAAAAACAGAATTGTTTCCCAGCTGATGTAGTCTGTAGTTATCATATCTAAACTGTTGGATCAGCATTCTCCATCGAGCAGGGTCCAAGAGATCCTGTTAAAAAACAACACAACTATAAGTTGCTTTCAATCTAATTGTCCCAGGGAGCAAAAGCCTGGGAGTAGCAAACTGTGCAAAACTCACTCAAGCAAACCCATCACAAAACAGAAGTGGACCACCCCGATGCATAATGTTTAAGAAGTACCTTTTAACATTACTTTATTAAATCTAGTATTATTTAAAATAGCTGGAGCAATATTCAATCTCCCTTCAATCTCCAGATGTTCTAATCAAGGTATATAAATCTTGGTGAGGTTACTTCTTCCATTTAGTTTCCTAGAATACTGGACTACTTAGGAAACAACATTAGTACTCCACAGCCTCCGAACCATTAACATCAAAAAGTCAGAATTGTTTTTAAATCACGTCAGGCTAATTCTGCTGATAATCATTTACAATATATAATATTTACAGAATTTTGTAAAAACATTTCAAATTGAAGAAGTTGGCACAACCCCAGGTTAGAGAAAGCTTACATAAGCTACTCAGAGACAAAATTCTATAATGGTGTGTGTGTTACCTAAAAGTCAGGGAATAGTAATTAAAGACAGGATTTTTCTTTCCATGGAAGTAAGAACTAAACCCACAGGTCACAGATATATTGAACCCTAAAAGCAATGCTGTGAAAGAGTCACGTAGGAAGTGAAGATCCTTTGGAAATATACCTAGTGTCATCTATACAGGCAGACACCTAATCCTTTCTTTCTCATCCTTTGTATCCATAACCTGCACTTTGGTCATGAGGAGTGACAATATTTATTTACCTTTATATAATATTTGTCACATAGGTATTATACACATTGTAATGTATTGCATTGATCATATTGTCAACTGTGCATGCTATGCTTTGAGGGAACAAGGAGGAACAATCTGGGGACACCTTACAGCACCTTCCAGTACCTAAAGGTACTACATGAGAACTGGAGAAGGACTTCTGACAAGGCTATGGAATGACAGGACAAGGGGAATGGCTTCAAACTGAAAGAAAGCAGGGTTAGATTGGATATTAGCAAGAAGCTCTTTGCTGTCAGGGTGGTGAGATACTGGACCAGGCTGCCCAGAGAGGCTGTGCATGTCCCATCCCTAGAACCTGGCACTGCTGAGGTCACACCTCAAGTCCTGTGTTCAGTTTCAGGCCCCTCACAAGAAGAAGGACACTGAGGGGCTGGAGTGAGTCCAGAGAAGGGCACAGAGCTGGGGAAGGGTCTGGAGCACAAGTCTGATGACGAGCAGCTGAGGGAGCTGGGGGTGCTTAGCCTGGAGAAAACCATGTGGACACAGCAGATGAGGACATGGTTTAGTGGTGGTGCTGGGTTGATGGTTGGACTGCATGATCTCAGAGACCTTTTCCAACCTTAACAATTCAATGATTCTCTGGTTCAAGGACAGGTTGGATTGGGCTCCAAGGAATCTGGTCTAATGGAAGGCACAGTGACATAAGATTGTTCAAGGGATATCAAAAGAAAGTAGCTTGTTTTGCCACAATAGTAAACATTTTCCTTAAAGTCCTGAAAGAGGAAAAGCCAGAGAAAGTTCTATTCATTGGTTACAGAAGATGCTTTTTTCCTTGGATTAATAAAAATCAGTTGCTTAGAGATAGGATCTCACAAACTTTGTCACAGATTTAAGAAGAATTTACTTAAAGGCATTTTAGGAAGCCATTTATGCACAGAACTCATAGTGAAGATACTAAAGGTAACTCAAAACACGCTCTGTGATTGTGTTGAACTAGGTAATTATTAGAGAATTCAAAACTTAACTTCCATAAACTAGAATGTTTTAAGTCATATCCATAAGTATCAGGGAATTTGTTCTCATTGTATGGTTGTACATGAAACAATCCTAGCCTTTTCTCCTTGTTCTCCCTCATTAAAACACTCCCCCCAAACTAGCCCTTAGAATAAAAGACAGGATTTTTATTTCCTGTCTGTTTCTTTCGAACTACTAAAATAATGATAAGCTCTATCTTACACCCAGTCTTCTAACACATCTATCATTTATGCTCATAGCTCAGATCAAATCAAGCATGTAAAATACCAGGATCCTTCTAGGACTCTGGGATAAGCAAAGAAATTCATATTAATTCTGCGGGTTGTTCATTTCAGGGGTTTTTTGTGTGTTTGTTTTGTTAAACCATGACTTCATCATCATGTTTAGAAAATGTGTTTATACTGGCACTGCCACATAATGGCTTGGCATTTCATGGAATTCTTGTCTTGCTTTGACAACTCAACTCTTCTCTACCTTCTGCCTCCAAAGCCAAGTTCAAAAGAAGTGAATTAGCACATGACCACAGAACTCAGACTGTAGAAACAGTAGCTACCTATGAATTTTGCTTTATTTAAATTTAGATGTAGATATTACCACTAATATCTACATTAATTTGCATAATCCAAATAAATGAACACTTATTTTAAGGACCAAAAATATTGCTTTCAGATCATTCAAATCATCTTTCCTTTCTTCATGCCAATCACTGCAACAACAGTAATGTGAGAAGTAGAATTAAGAACTGCTGCTGGTGTATTAAAGCTACAGTTTTGTATGTTGAACAAGACTCTTTTTTTTTTTTCTTTGTACTTCCCCATCTTCTGCCTCTTGCTGTATATTCAATTATTGTGCTTCCAGCCCCACAGATCTCTAGTGCTGGGCTTATGGTAAGCCTAGCTCAGTGTGAATCCATGTTAGTACTACAATTCCACTGAAACAATACAAATACTTTCTGGATTAATGTACAAGGACTGGTTACTAAAATTAAGAACTCTTACAAAGGCGGAATTTAGGAAGTAAAATTAAAAAAAAAACATTTATCTTGATACTATCAATGCATTTTCCTGTGGTGAAAAAAGAACTGAAACATCTGTTTTAATACTGTGTTGTAGCACTGAATTTCAAGCAGCATGTTACCTTATAGGGAGAGATATGAGTGTCTGAAGGAAAGGCCAACATTCCCATCACCTGTCGAACCTCATCCAGCTGGCTCCCCTCAGCCTGACTGAAGTGCTTTCTTGCATGTCTGAAATAGAGAATTGATACTTTATTAGACAGCCTTGTTTCCAAATCAAGTAAATTTACTTAATTATGGAAGATTTTGGAGAAAACCTCTAGATTCTGCTCTCAGTATGTGAACTCCAAGACTGCTCTATGTACATTTAAAGGACTTGAAAAAACACATCCTGCAAATGGGAATGCAAGAATGACTAAGAATTAGCATTTTTACACTGCAATTTCTTAGAAACCAGAATCTTTTTATAGTAGTGTGAAGTCTTGCCTCACCTAGAACTAAAACAACCATGATTATTAGAAGAAATGTCTCTGCTCATGCAGGCTCCGTGTATGACATTCCTCTGGCGTACACTCACAAGTGAGAAAAAGGCAGTCTGAACATCAGCTGTTCCAGACCCATTACACATCAAGAGTGTTCAAGTATCTGCCTTGTTTATACTGACATTTGGGGCAATGTTTATTTTGAATAAATGACTTTTTGGGAGCAGGTATACAGGCTAGAAGACAATATCACTTTCTGCGCAGAGTACAAGAAATTATAGGGCAATGTAATAGGAAACACTTTGTTAAGAGCACTTTTTTTAGCCAAGAAAAAAAAAAAATTAGAACTTTAGTATAAATTTTTATACTTTAACACATACAGATGGTAAGGGACACACACATGGCTGAAAGCTTTGATATTTGAAATAGTATTATTGTATTACCAGAAACATTTAAATCAAAAATACAAATTTTAATATTTTTCAGTAAATAGTACAAAACCACAAAATTATTACCAGATTATAAGGATATTCAACTACTTAAAAACCCTATATGAAAGTTTCCCCAGCCTAGTCTTCCCAAGATCAGTAATTCTCAAGCTGGACTGTAAGTGTGCAGGAAAACCCTTCAGCCTTTAAGCTGCATGATTAGTTCAGCATTTCTGCTAAAAGCTCCTGCTCTCAGTGCTGCACAGATGTAGCACAGTGGGCTGGGTACGGAACCAGCGTTATACTGAATATCTGGCATTGCTAAGTGTAGGGAAGTTTTCCCTATGCTGTGACTTTTGCAGAGTTTTTATTATGGAGAAGATACCAAGCCATCTCTCAAGTACTCTAGTAAGAGTTTGCTCTTTTTTAACTTTTGAAGAGTCTTTTACGAATTCCTAAATTACTTTTAGGAATAGACAATATTTTCAATATGCCCATGGCTTGAATAAGAAAACCTAAGTAAGTTGTTTCTTTCTCCAATTCTGAATTTGGCTACTGCACTGAGGTCATCAATACCATGAGAACAGTCTCTTTAGCAGTGTTTCAGTACTCCCACTTCCTCTCCCACCCAAGCCAGGAAGCAATGGAAGTTATGTAGGACAGACTGTTTCCACCCAATTTCCTATGCTGGGTGAGCAATTCAGGAATGTAAACATTGTTCCCCAGGTGATTACTGTTAGGAGGGCAGAAGCACAAAGTCCCTGGCCTGAGAGAAGAGACAGCCTGGACACACTGGAAGAAAGCTAAAATAACAGTGGAGAGCTGCAGATGAAATCAAGAGCTTTTGAAAACAAAGATTAGGCAAACCAAAAAATTCAGATCTACCAGTTAAATTACTATCTGTGCATGCATGAGAGATAAAAGGGAAAAAAAAAAAATCTTCTCAAAAGAACTGATTAGAGTGCAGTTATGTTCTGTGATTGTAAAACTGTTTCACCAGCCCACTTCAGTTTTCACCAGCCTGGTCAATACTGAGGTTCTCCTCCCTGCCAGGCCATCAGCCTTCCATCACTTGCAAAATACTGAACACACTGGAATGTGGTGGCTGTTTTGGGTTCAGCCAGAATGAGTTAGGTTTTCCAAAGTGACATTGTGTTAGTTAGCCTTCATCTCCTGACTTTCCCTCCCTCCTGTGTTCTTTAAAGAAAAACAAGGAAGGTTTCCCACAAGGTCTGCATGCTATGGCTAAACTTTATCCACTGAAAGCCAACACTGAAAAATTAAAATGGAGCAAGATATCTTACAAAGGTGAAGCAAGTTCATTAATTCATAGCACTCAAATCTTTTTTAGATTGGGAGGCAAGACACAGTACTGTAAGTTACCTGGGAATACACAACAGTGAAGTAACACCTTATTTGCTCTCATGCCATTATTCACCCCTTTCCTTGTCATTCAGCTATTTCCACCTCTGTGCAAGTGTTGTTATGCTCCTGAGGTCTATGTGAACACTACAATGCCTAATTGCAATGTCTTTACCACCGTTAGCACATACGAGTCACTATAGCTAAAGCAGGGAGCTTAATTTTTCTAGGTAGTATTTTTAAAATCCTGACAATAGACCCTTCCCTGAATCTACTAACTAAATTCCTGTGACATATCTAAGTAATAGGCAGAAAATTTTGTTTTTTGAATCCCAGAATGATTCTGTAAACTCTGCGAGGACGAAGTCCATCTTCTTTTGTGTGTTCCTCCAGCCCACGCAGGTACAGCTGAGCTATTGTACTTGACAAATATTTACAAAGACTTGAAGACCTACAGTTCACTAATAGTACGTTAAATTGTTACAAAAGGATACACATTTGCAATGTACAGCTTATATACCTACATATGCCTGAATATAAAAATGAACATATTTATTGGACAGTAGCAATAATTGAACACAAATATAAGGTGTTATCAAGAAAGGACTTGTTTCTACTCTGATTTTTGGCCAATGCCTGAATGCCTTTATCTCAGATCCTTATGACAATCTGCAGAATTTATACTCAAAGTGCTCAAAAGTTTTATTATTTTTATACCCCTGTTCAACCCCACCCCACCAAAAAAGTAAAGTGTTCATTCATCCTTGTAGGAGAGAAGTTGACTAAAGTGATAGACTGTAGCCATTTTCTCCTAACTTTGCCCACCATCAGCTCTTATTAACTCCTTTTCATCCTTTGTAGTCCTAGAACAAGAAGTGCACATGATGTTTTGTTGAGCTTTTAGCTGAGAACTTTGTGTCTCTCTGGCATTGCCTAAGAGCAAAATATCAGAATCCTGTCAGATTTCCCAGAATGAAATTAGTGAGAGCTCCTAAAGTGTGAAATTGGTGTCAGTCATTCATTGTTACTGTAGTAGGTACAAATTTGACAAAAAACCCTAGAGACTGAGAGTTAAAGGCTAATGATATTAGCAAAAAACTTTGTGTTATATTTAAGCTTAATAGATTTACTCTTTCTATTCAAGAACAGTTTTTTACATTCTTGAAACTTGCATTTTCAAGGCTACTCTGATAAGGTACCTTAGAGGAAAGTCTGTTTGTACTCATTCTAAAAAGCTACACAAATTCAAACACTTACTTAATAAGATGTGTAATTTTAACGTGCACATCAATTTTAATGTAAAAGCAATGTCGCTTCAGAGGTTCTCAGCAGGCAGCAGAAGCTTTCAAACTTATTTAAACACCAGCTGCGTTTCAACAAAATGTCAGTTCCCCCAGTTCCACTCATACAGGAAACTCCTTGGTAAACAGCCTCTTTCTTTGCTTTCTAATGGATGCCTGACCTATTTATTGCACCATGGACACAATACTGAAAGAATCCTGCTGCAGGCACTTAACAGAAGCAAGCTAATAAAACCACAAGTTGCAAGGGTTTGCTAGAAGCAATGAGATTTATGCCACACCTCCCCAAAATGTATTCCCTTATTCATTACTTATTTGCTTTGAAACAAAGTAGAACACAATGGTAAAAGCTTACATTTTTAAAGCCCCATTATGGAAAGGAAGCATTGAGATATTGAAGTCTGAATGTACAGAATAATCAAAACTCATCTTGCTAGAAAGGAGTAAATTAAGATACAGAAAGACTTCCATAGCTCCTTTTCCTTTTACAATTGGTTATGAAGTTAAAGCAGCATTGCCACGACTGGCAGGTTATAATTGCCAAGTATAAAATGTATGTCAACCCTGAATTTCAGCAGGTATATGAAATATGCACATTTCACCCTTACCAACACTCAATAGGGATAATAGGGATGTCTTGTTTGCAATATAGACAGGAGCTCTAAGTTGTAAACCTCAGAGACTTCAGGAATACAGGTTATTCCACACAAAGCATGCTGTGTCCTCTTGAGGGCTGACAGCTTGCAAATTTTACCACTTCTGATGTGGAAGAGGGACGAGAGGGAAACAAATATCCAGTAACAATAAAATACAGAAGGACCTTATCTGCTTTGTCCCAGTTCTCAGCCTATTTCCTTATTTCAGCTCTGTGCCTGCCCTCTGGTTTCCACGCTACATAAGGAAGCTGTAGCTCAAAGAAAATAGTTTTTAGAGCATGGACTACTCATTGTTAAGATGCATGACTGCACACTTGGCAAAGAAACAAACTGAGAATAAAGCTAAAGGCACAGTATTCATTTGATATAAAGAGCACCATGGGCTTCAGAAGACAGACAATGGAGTTGAGTCTCTTTCATCCTTTTCTTAAGTACTTGACAATTCCTTAGGATTTGATAATTCTATCAAAGGGTAAGTGCACATATCTAAATGCTAGCTTGTAGGTTTTGTTTTTAATTATTATGTTTGGTTTTAATTATTAACATTAAAATTAGCTGGAGTTTATCAGATTGCACATTTGCATTGGCTGGGACCAGAGCAAAGACAATTTAAGTGCAAGTAGGGCAAAGTAGGAATGATATTAGCTCAAAGCAAGCCATGCTTTGAATGAAATTAAAAATAAAACCTGAAATTAACCCTAAAACTTTGCCCTGCAGGAGAGCTTCTCCATCTACACTTGGGAATATGCTAGAATGTTTTCAGTCTGTGCATACATTATGATACTTTTCTGTACATCTGTGCTGCTCTGACCAAAATATCAGCTCTGCCACAAATTTAAGTTTCAATTTCTGAAGTACCTAGTTTGGGTTTAAAGGCAGCAGAACTTGCAACTTCCTTAACATAGAAATATTATGTGGCAACAGTGTTGTCATCAGGATGCATCAGCAAAGCTTCAGGTCTGGCCATGAACTTCTCACCTCTCTTTAGGTTTAAATATTCTTACAAAAAAAGAACTCGCTGTGAGTACTCCCTCCCTTGGGCACATGTAAGCTCCACTAGCTCTGCCAGCTGCACTGTACTTTGGCACTGGCAAGGTCACTGCTTATCAAATTATCAACACATTTCTTTGTCCCAGTATCAAAATTCTACTTATTTCAGCAGGACTAGTTTCCTGTGTTATCCTGGAACATTATTTCGCCTTAAATCAGGACCATTAACTCAGATGTATAAATTGCTTCATGTGCTGGTACAAAAAGTACTGTCAGAAAAACTGTATTGTGGTTGAAGTCAGGCAGTGCTGAGGTGTGACTCCACCTCTGTTACTGATTCACAGCCCCACTGGGGGTTGTTACTTTCCCCCTGCAGTCCCCACTGAACTACTTCAGAAGAGGTGAAAATGGATATTGAGTTGGTTTCTTAATTTGGAGCCAGAGGAAGGGAGTGAGGAAAACCTAACACAGCTCATCCCTCTCCCACCCATGACCACACAGAACTCTAAATTAGGCATCAATACAGGAGGTGAACCCGGTCTTGCAAGTAACTTGCAGAATAAAAAGTTTAATGAAGATAGCAAAGCAGAAGAGAATTCAGTCAAAATAGAAATGTTAAAGCTTTAGATGAAGGTTTCATTAACCTTTTAGTATTTTTGATGATTAAAACTGTAATGAATTGCCATGAGAAGCTAGCTGTACCTTTTGAAAACTAGTTAAGGGTGAATATATAGTGAATATATATTTACACATTATATGCCACCAGAAAATCCATCTACTTTTGAAAACAGGTTAATTTTCTAAAACTTGATTTTGAAGAATAGGAAGATGCAGAGTTTCAGTGACAACATCAATTCTTTAAAAAGGCACATCTGTGGAATGGCACTTTGCCTTTAAAACAATTCAAGCCCATCTTAAATCCCAAGACTGATGACAATACCAGGCGAGACCCTTCACAGGCTTTACAGGGCTTCTGGGTGTTGCAACAATAGTCACATGTTTCTAATGAAGCATAATACCATCTTGTTAAGAAAAAAATTGTTTGGAAAGCATCCTAATTTCATACCTCACAGCATCCAGTCTCTTGTTCTGTCGAATGAGTTCAATGAACTCCTGAATCCTTAGGCTGAACTCCAGACAGCTCTGAGATTAAAGACAAGACAGGGTCTTAGATGGTGCCAAAGTTGCACCGCGTGGTTTGTTAACGACTGTGTGTGCACAACAAAAAAGAAAGTGTTAATAACATGCAACCTTGTTTGCTTGCTTTTAGGCATTCACGCAAAAAAAGCTGAAATGCTGACTCTACAGACAAAATCAGCAAAGAAATCCCTAAAAGCAAACAAAATCCTCCTACTCTTGCCTCCCATCAGCAGGGACGAACTTTTTCCTAATGACTGAAAGCATTGTTACCTGAGACACAAATGAGAGTAATAGGTGGTTTCTTTTTACTTTCTTACAATTTAAAGTAGTAGACTCAACAGTAGTTTGGGGCTATGTCATAATTTGGACAGGTCTACCCAGAAGACTCCAAGGAAGAAACAAGCCTTTGAATGTTTTTTAAAAACCCCAATATTAAAAAAAAAAAAAACAGCACAAAGTTTAAGTTGCTGCAATGCCCTCCCTTTCTTCAAGCTTCTATCCCACTCTTCCTGTCAAACATCTAAAAGCCATGCTGGAAACAAGTCTCAAACAAGAAAACCAAGTGGCATTTACCTGTTTTGGGAAAAAGGTAAAATTTGAAGCCTAACGAAGTTGACAGTGTCCCTTTAAATCAAATTCCATCACCAGTTCACAAAATCTATAAAAAAACTTTGAATATGTGGAATTAAAAATAAAAAGATTCTCCCGCCTCCCATAAAAGAACAAATCACTATGCTTCTTTATAGGGACACAGTCAACTGTTTTATTACCTTACGAAAATAATGAAAACCCAAAGTGCTCTGAATCATGTAAAGGATTTTTACTCCCTGAGTTCCTCCGCTCCACTTGCTGAGCGTTTTTTTCTTTACCCATGTTTCTAATGAATAGTTGCCTTTTGTTTATTGTCCATCAGCATAGTCATATCAAAATTCCTCAGTGACTTCAGCAGGAATTTGAGCAACTCCAAATTTCTATCAGTTAGCTGCCTGGGGTGACTAATGCACAAATTGCAACAATTGCTTATTTAAGATTTAAAACATAAGCCATTTTAACATAAAAATGATGCATTCTGTCATATGTTAAAACTTACTTGTTTAAGGAACAGAAAAAATTATTTTGCAACTATTCATTTTTCTGTATTCAAGCCCAGATTCAGCAGAAAATGATACTGAGATTTTCAATGGGACTATTTTAAAGAACCTTGATATCCAAATCTACACAAATCCCTCATCTAGAATTTTAAAGAAGTTTGCTTCCACTAAAAATCTGATCAAGCTTTTTAATGGTTAATGATACTGAATCCCAGGGCTTCCTATTTTGCTAAGACGTTTCCATAGCAAAACCCACATGACAAACACATGAATTTTCAATTAAGGTGCAAGCCAATGGCCCTATGGGTTCTGCAGAAAAGTGTAACTAAAGCAGAGAGTCCTAGACAATCAGATGATGCATTCCAACACTGTATACCTTTTAACAATCCCACAGCAGCTCTCAAGATTTCAGATCACTCACATCTGTAAAGATTACATGACTGCCTTCCCAGGCCACCAAACACTTCAGATTTTAGATAAGGCTTGCATTCAGGTAGGTGGTGGCTGGGATTTTAGAGCATTAACACTGATGAGTAGCTAAGCAACTAGAAGCAGAAGAAATGTTTGTGTTTTAAAAAGAAGCGTAGTAATTTATCTTCTTCCAACTCTGATCTTTCACAGCCTTAGCTTTGGTTTTTGTTTGATTCAAAAAGAAACGAAAAAGAAAAAGAAAAAAGCGTAAGGCTTGCAGAAATAGATTTTTGTTGTAGTTCGTTTTTCAAAAAGAGGATGGGGAAGATTTTTCCCTTGCTTATTGCTTGTTGAAAATTGGTGATGAAAAAGTAAAATGTTCAGATTGTATTTCTTACATTACTTAACATTTTAAGATTACACAAGGGGGACTTTTTAGCAGTATCATTATGCAATGTGGTTTACATACAAATTCTGGTTTTCCTTTAATGGTTTCCATAACAAGACCATCATTTTCTCTAGAGTAATCACTGGCCGATTTACTTCTGCATCCCATCTTTGGCTCGTTCTCAGTTTGGTGCCCCTGAGTGACAGAGAATGTCACTCTTTGCTTATTGTTAAGTGCACTCAAACATTTTTGGTTAAAGAAAGTGCTTAGTTTAAAAAAATAAGACACAAACATCTTTGAGGGAGGCAGGGATTTTGGTTAATATCAGTTAAAAACAGATTTCTGCAAGCCCTATAAAAGATTACGGCATGTTTTGAAATGCATAATTTAGGAGACAAGGAAATTTAAACTGACTGCATAGCAACAAGTACACAGCATGTTCAGCTCACGGTACTCAATGCTTGGGGAAGACTTTTTGTGTTTATTACTTGATTGGATTCCAGCTTTTGTTTTTGAAAAAAACACATTTAGTGTGTTAGCAAGTTAGTTCTTTACTCTAAAGTTTTATCTTCTTATATTCAACAGTTAAAAATTGCTAAGACTAAAATCTGCATGAAATTTCTCTTAGATTACCAATTAATCTCATTCGTAAGACACCTTCACATATAAACCGAATTATAGTCTCACCAGGATGTACAGAGTTATAAATGTAAGTTTACAGGCATCAAGACACTACGTATTTCTGCATTTATTTGTTTACAAATTACACCAAACCGAGTATTGTATTTTACTTGAGCGTAATTTGTTGAGACAACACTGAATCCAGATGACCTATCACTCAGTTCCAGGTTTGACATTTCTGAGCCTGTTTAGCTCCAACTACCTATGCCTTTTAAGAAGATTTTTATACCTACTGTCCTTACTTTTATACAAGACCTTATTCAAGACCTGTAGTTTAAAACAAATTAACCACATCCAGCACCCAAGTAGTTTAGAAAATAGTTTAAGCAAAATGTGAACATGTTGCATTTTCATACCTTCATTTTTCTGAGTCTGGATTTGTTGTCATGACACCAAGCCAAGCAAGTCATAGTCTCTTGTCTCTCCAATGACTCTTCCACTTCTTTAGCAGTTAAAAACATCTCAATATTTACCAAGTCCTTCAAAAAACAAAAAAGGAAAGAAGGTCTTGTTAAATTGTACTCATACTTGACACAGCAATTCTTCAACTTAGCTGGAATACAGAGATACAAAAGACTTTGTTCTCAAGACTTCTGGTTTTTAGAACTGTTCACTGTAAAAAGACATTACAGGATATTTCCAAGGACTGAAATGTTCTGATAGTGACAACAGCTCTCTGAGTCTAGTTACATAACAGAACTAGAACAAAAAAATAAAGAAAAATATTAAAGATTATACCTAGAATCTTGCAGACTTTTATGCAACTGACATGCTTAATATCACAAATATTACCACAGCTCTAGTGAACAAAACCATTCTCAGAAATAAGATGGCATTGTCAGCTGTCAGAACAGCTGAATATACTTAAGTCTTAGAAGTCCTACCTTCTGTGAGACAAAGCTGAAAACTAGAACTAGCATCAGCTATATCACATTCACATATTACATTTCATTAGCCAGTTTTTCCTTATAAATACAGGAAGTCTAATACTATTGGAAAAGTGGAGTAAATCATGTTAGGGTTATCAGAATGGTTATCTACAGAAACTTAAAACAAGCCATATGCATTTCTGAAGTGCAGCAGAACTTGCAGGTTTTACTAAATTTTTCATTACTTGAAATTCAAAACCAAAACATTAACATTTATTCTATAGGTTGTATGATCATAGCAACAAAACCATTTATCACCAAAAGAATAAAGGGCCTCCCGCAGCTCTAGTGGTATCAAATCCAGGTAAGTCAGACTGAGCTCAGCATTCAGACAGCTAAAAGTTTACAGAACACCACTGAGATTGGACTTTAATGGACTCTTCCCATACCCTCAGGGATAAAAAAAATTCATGTATTTTAGCAATGTGTTGGCAAATGGACTGAAAGAATGCCAACCTATTCCACAACAGTATTTTTAAAGTATTCCTACAAGAACAGGAGAATCTTTTTGCTGGTCTGAAGTTTTTCTGATTATATGCTCAAGTGGAAGAAAAGTGCATCACTCCCCTGTGCATGATAAGGTGACCATATAAATACCTCTTGCCCATTAACTCATCTGTGTAAGTAGCTTGACATATAATGCAGTCATATTAATTATCTTGCTTGCATTCCATACAGCTGCTGAGTGGAAAGACAATTCCATTTAAGTTACAAACAGTAACATCTCCATATACCCCCTCAACCTTATTTGAGCTATGGGCCCTCTTAATGAACAGCATTTGCTTTTACACCAAATTAAAGCAAAGGCATTTTCTTTTACATCAAAAAAGGACTGGATCTGCTAAGCAGAAACAAATTACTGGTTTAATCTCATTTGTTAGCTTTTTATAGTTTAAGCTTCATTACAAAAAAAAAAAATTAAAGAAGCATAAGGGCAGCATTTGTTACAAGCCCATGAGCTGGTGAGAGAATCCCAGCTATCTGTATGTATCAATCAGGTGTTAGTATAGCAGCCCTCTACTACGAGCAAAAAGACTGCGATTGCTGCCGAGGCAGACAAAACTCTTAAATAAAAAGAGAATTTCTACATTGCTTTTGAAAACTTAAAATGAAAAAGGTTCTATTTAACAGAAATGCTAATTTGATTTGCTGTTGCCAAAAGAAGTCAAAGCTTGGCAGCCTTCTCTATTAAATAGACAGTATGTATCCAGAAAACAGAGGAGAACATTTTAAATTAAAAGAGTTTCTTTCAGAACTAACAATTACATTTAAATGGCACCAATAAATAGGATTTTCTTCTCTGTTGACTCGATAGAAAGTTAAGGAACAATATAAAAAAGGCATTAAGAAATCCTTTTGTAGAGACAGAAACAGCTTTTGCATTTGATTAGACGTAGTTAGAAGTCTTAATCATGCAGACTGATAACCACAAAAATACTAAGACACAATTAGGCAATAAACCTTTAAAAACCCCACATGCCACACGGGTTTTTTTTATTCCAATCATACTTTCCTATCTTTTCTGGTGGTGCCTACTCTTGGGGCTTCTTCCTTAGCTAGGACTAAGGAAACAGAAGAAAGGAGTATCAGAGGATTAACCAGAACTAGTACAGCTCTTCTACACAGGCCAGTCAGGAGTACTCCTTCGTCTGCCTTATCTTGGATGGACAGGAACCAGTTTAGCATTCGTAGTAAGTATCTCATGTTCCAGTCAAAAAAATCCTCATTAAGACCCCAATCCTGAATAGCTTTCTGAAAGTATTCTGCAATTCAAAGTACAGGCTGCAGACCATACAGAAACATTGTCTTTCTCAGCTCCCAAAACAGGATTAAGATTTAAGAGGCTGCTACAAAGCAGCCTCACTTATAAAATTTACATATAAAATTGACTAAATGTAAATACACAATTTTAGAGAAATAGTGCCACTTGATTTTGCAGGTGCAGAAAAAGCAGAAGCAAGAAATCTGTTACCACACACTCCCCCTCAAAATGACACAGTATTCAGCACCATGGCAAACGTTTTCTGAATTGTATATAAACTAAAAAGGAATTCTAACTCCTTAATTACCCTCTTTACAACACTAACGTCTCTCTTCATTTCACACTTTCAGCTTTCAAACTGGAACAGGGGTTGCAATACTCTCCTGCCAGTACTGCAGAACTAAGGAGAACCCGACCCTGCACACAGATTATTTCAGTGCTTTGATCAAACCATAATTCTTAGCACAGACTTTCTAGCCTCCTTTATATACAACTTTGCCTAAATCACTTGATTACAAATACACAATACCTGAGGTTGGGCAGGAATACTGATCTACATGAACCTTTCATTTAGTTCTACAACTGTACTGGAAAAGTCTCAAATGTCTCAAGGAGGAGAACTCACTCCATTAAGTATCAGCAACAATTACCCACTCAAGGAGGGAGCACAGTACAAACCAGGAAGTACCACCTGGATTTTATAATTTCTGCTTTAAAAAAACAGTACTGGACTAAAGTAAACTAGTTTCCCGTCTATACAACAGTCAATAACCAGGTATCAGAAGGGTAACTATTTCAACACTGGGTGAACTTTATCATAGAAGAACTATTTAATTCCATTACAACAGTGAAAACTCCAGAGAAAGACATTTATTATTAGAGAAAACTGCACATGAAGGCTGAAGACACTTTAGTGAAAGCAGAGATACTTATTTAAACAAGAATACAGCTATCCATCACCCTGTGCTCTGCCTGATTTACATATATATAGCTTTTAAAATATCACTGCTTCTTTTTAAGCTGCAAGTGCCTCCAGGGAGGGAGGTTACCAACCCTATGATTCTGCACAGAACTCCAATTATTAGGCATAAAATACTATGAAGAATGAGGATGCCTTTATGATGATGATTACTAGATACGTACTCCTGGCCAACATAAAAGCTGTATCCTATTTGTTCAGATGGGTTCTTAGTAAAGAACATCTCAAGCATGTTTATGCACATCCCCTCCTCTGAACAGCTTTTGGACTCTCTGGTAAGCATGAGCAGGAGTTGAGGGGCTGAACTCTCAGGGCATCTCACTCCTTGCCAGGGTGCTCTCCTTAGCAGGGTCTTGTTTTCAGGAGATTCCAGCGCCTGCCCTCACTGGAGGGAAAGGCTGCAGCAAAAGTGAACACTAGTCTGAAACACCAAAACTAAGAGAACAACAAAAATGGGTCCAGAACTTAATGAATTTATGTGGTTGCGTTACAGAAAAGAAGAAATGATTCACAAAAATACAGAGAAAGTTTTGAAGAATAATAGCCATGAAATAATGAGAAGGTATGTATAAAGGCAGCAGGGTAATTTAGTTTAACTGGCAGATATATAAGCTTCACATGAATTTAAAATTAAATACAGCTATGTCTATTATAAAGTTGTGAACCAAACTGGCAAATACATATCAAAATGTGAATTTAAACTGAATTTAAAGCCAAACAAAGGCTGTAACTTTAGATAGTGCACAATTAAGGGAATTCAGCAGTGAATTGGAAAAAAACAGAGATCTACATGTGTGGCTCCAAATTCATCAAGAAAACTGCTCAGAATTTTCATCACCAGATGCAACAAAAATAGCAACTTTGCATTAGATCGTAGGTCAAATAGCTTAGAAAGAACAAAACCATCTTTTCTGCAGTAGCAAAATAAGTACAGAAATTCATGCAGTGTTCACGTGAGGATTTTTATGTAACATTTTAAAATTTGGAGCAGTCAGGTCAAGTCATTCCTCTCCATTGGTCTCCACTCTGCACATGAGCTGAAGTACTTTTACTCTATGAGATCTCCAGTCACAAGTCTGCAAAGCTATCAGAAGGAATGTGTGATAAAATCCCTTATAATTCATATGAACATTTATGTATTAATATAAACCCCAGAATATTTCACATATGAAATGTGAATCTTTAACAGGGCTCAAAACCAACCAGAAATGACTACTAGAACACACAACATTTGATATTTTCAAATCTCCCATAAGCTATTCTCAAAACAAGATTAATTTGTCAAAAAAGAAAAGTTAGGCTTAAACAAGGTAAAATAAAATATTTGATTCAGTGAGAAAAGGCAGCATTTTGCAGAAAAGAAAGTTTCCTCAGTGAAAAAAGCATCTCTCATAAAACAGGCTATTTGTTGTATAAAATAAGCAATTCATAGTATCATAAGATGCTGTTCATGTATTTTTTTAAAAATGCAATTTGTTTATTTTTAATTGCTTACTAACATCAATATGAAATTGAAAATAGGCCAGTATGCCTCAAGCTATCAGTGGCTCATTGCCAAGAGCATGTACCAGTAACAGCTTTAATAAGATTGACTGTCTATCTATACACATTACATGCATAAGAACACTACCCTCATAAAAAAGCCTTTGCTGATGCACTTCAGCCTTCAGCAGCATGGTAAACTACTTGTATATGAAATACAATAAACACTTAGATCACTCAAACAACAACTTCAGAAAAAGCTGTGTTAAGCTTTTAATGACTACTCACATACTCTCCACTTGCAACACAACCTTCCGTATAATTTAGTTCTATGGAAGTGAAATAGAAATGTAGTAATGAACAGTTACAAACAAAGAGGTCAATTTAGTCTTCCATATTAATATATTCATTTATTATAATTTCCCCTGTGACGAACACACAGCAAATCCAGGCATCCTCTCAGGCTGTGATCACTGTTACACAATTCAGGGAGAAGGCAAACACAAGGAGCTGCAAGGTAAGATGACAGGAGCAGCTGGGAAAGAAGAGGTCAGTGTATTTCCAAAGTGAGGAAATACTGACAGAGGCATCACTTGGCAGGAGCAGGAAGCCTGGAACACACCACAGTCACACTGCCTACTTGAAAACATGTGCAGGAAGCAAAAATGAGGTGTAAGTGAAGAGTGGGACAGTGCAGGTGGTTCTGATGGCAGTAACAAGAACTGGGACTACAATCCAATTCCTCTGCCCCTATACAAGGGCAGGAATAAAAGGCTGCTGGAGTAACAGTTTCTTCAAAGTCAACACAGGGTATGTATGAACTGCACTGACATTGAAGGGAGACACAGATTAAGAAAATAATGGCATAGGTGGTGACAATACAGCAACACCACAATTACTGAAGACCAGATAAAGTGGGGCACAAATTAACAGTAAGAGGCCTCCTTACTCTCTGCTGATAAAATAACATTGTCTGAAGTTCATTAAGCTACTATTAAGTGTTACAATACTACACACATTAACAGGATTAGAGAGAAACTAAACAGAGTAACTGACAGAATGTCCTACTCAAAGCCACCAGCAGAGCTAGCTACTGGAGAAAAATGCAAAGACAGACAGCCAAACCACAGATTCACCAACAAAAGAGCCAGAAATGTTTTTGTCTACAAAGTAAACATAGTACCCATTGTGTACAGTCTAGCTTTCACATGAGAGCATCTTCCATACCCTCAGCATAGTACAGACCTTTTAGTTCTGCCTGGTTATTTTTGAAGGATCCCAGTATTTTACACTTAGTGTCTGCCAGAAGAGCACGGTCTTTATATAACATTAGAGGATACTAGTACTTTTGTTAATTGGTTCTAGTGATTAATTCATCTTCTAAACTTGTGTCCAACTTCAATTTTTCTGACTAGATTACAAAACTCCTTGGTATTTGACCTCTGCTCTCACACCTACCGAAAGCACCCATCCACAACATTTTCCAGTCATCCTCTCCCTCCAGTTTTTCCAACAGCTTTCTAAAGTATGGTCACCAAAACTATACATATTCTGGTATTGACTGCTCCAGAGCCAAGCAAAAAGAAGTGTTTCATCCACCTTCTTTTGCTCAAGGACATAAGCTGCTTGGAAGAGCCTCAAGAGTTGGAGCAAGCACTAGAGGTTGGTTATTAGCAATCTGTTTTCCCAATGCATCCTCTGCTCCTGCCTCAGCAATTTTTGCAGCTCAGCAAATGGCTGCACCTTTACCCACCAGCACATTACACCACGCTAAGTACAGTAATAAATGACTACACTACAGTAGTGTAACAAAGCCTCTAGAGCTTAATATGCATCATTGGGCAGAAAAACAGCGCCTCGTTTTCTGTCACAGCCTCTTCTAGCAGAGAAAAGGCACCCAATCCTTTGGTAGTGGAGCACAAGCCCTACAGCTGTTGTCCATGCAGGCTCAGTCTGTCTTAGCAGCTACACACATTCTCTAACAAAACATTATCCTATCATCAAATGTAGTAATAAGAGCAAGCGTTAAATGTGAGGTAAGATTTACACTTTGAAGGAATGTCTGGCAGGAAGAAAAGACAGTAAGAAGAGGCATAACCCAAATCTCTTCTACTCCTGGGTAATCTCCAGGTATGGTAACACCATTCCCCGTTTAGATAAAATTTCAATTCAAGAACTTTTCTTGCATCACCAGCATTCCAGACTAAGTATTTTGTAATAAATTAGCTCAGTTGTGATACAGTACAGGTAACCCACTTTGTCTAAACGGACTGAAAAAAATATGATCTTCAACATCATAGCACAATTCATGTTGTTGGCTTTTGAAGTGTCAAATGATTTGTAATGAGGAAGTTTGTTATTCTGCTTCGATCTTGACTATTTCACATTTACATAATTCTAATTCCTCAAGATGCTTGAGACAAACTGCAGATGTAAGGCTGTGCAGGAACTGCAGCACTTTGAAATTCAGATGAACACACCCAGACAGACGTTCATTATACCAATCTACTCAAAGTTGCCATGCCTACGCGAGGTACAGCCAAAACACATTTAAAGGAGTTTCCGAGTAGCTCTCTATAGACTGGTACTGCAGGGAAACTCCAAGCAGCACAAGCTAAAATCCTCGTCCCTTTAAATCAGTCATGCTAGTTTAGGAGCTCCTTCATACACAGTTTTTCTGTAACATGTCTAGTGTGGGAACAGCGAGTCACCAGAGAGGGACACAAATAGCTCCTGGCAAAAGACACCTTTTACCATTCAGCCTGTATCTGGAAAGTCAGCTTGGCTATGTTCTGCATGACAGTGAAGTAAATAATACATTCAAGTATTATGCTGAATATTATTTACCTATTTAAAATCGAATTGTTATGAATATAAATGTGTTTTGATTAATTACTTTAATACATGTGTGTGTTTGCCTACAAGCCATTCTTGGACTATGCATCTTAACAAGGAGGATTTCTAAAGGTACATTTGTTTGATTGTTAGAAGAAGTGTTTAATCAGCTTTTAACTTTTTTAGTTAAGAAGTAATACTGCTCCTTTTTGTGATGCTCAAATGTGCAGGTTATTTTCCATCTCCCATTTTCTGAGAGAGCCATCAAGTAGAAACAGTTATTCAGGGAATGGATTACATCAAAAATAGCAGCTTCAGTAAGATTTTGCCCCGTAGCAGATGGAAATCCTTCAGCAGTATTCTACTGAGGTGTCAGCTGAAGGGTCCATATCACAGTGCTGAGGAACACTTTTATAAAGCAAGAAAAGATTTAACTTTGGGGCTGAAAAAAGGAACACTGATATAGAATAGGAAAAAAGAAGAGATCAGGTACTTGGTCGAAAGCCATGAAACTTGACTTTAAGAATTCAAGTTTCTCTTATACCACAGGACATCAAGTAAGATTTCACAGCTTTCTGTAACAAAACTAAGACAGTGGAACACACTTGAATCTGTTGCAGGTATCTTTTCTAGTTAGGCTAATCCCTCCAAAAACAGTTTTGCAAGAACTGAAGCTGCAATGATGCAGTAGAAAAGACTAACTGGACCAAACTGGAGGGAGAGAAGAATGGAAGATAATCAGCTTTTCCAGTGACTACTATTCCTTATTTAAACAATTTTTAAAAAAATAAATGTATTTACTACTCTGAAAGACAATTAAATATTTTTAGAATGGCTTTTCAGTATTTTCCTTGTTTTGATATTCTCCAGTGAATAATCATTACCACAGATGTAGAAGTTCTGCTCAAGAAGAAAAACCATTGATAGTAACTGGAGATCAGAAGTCCCACTTCAAGAAAACTGTTATCTTTTTGGGACTGTGTCAACTGTCCATACTGCTTGAACTGTCAAGAAGCCCTTCTAATACAGACCAATGTTGACAATGGTCACATGTCTAGACAAAACTTCAGAAGTCAATGCACTACTCAGTTTCCTCTCCCCCAGTTCTCAAAAGCAGAAAGTACATTGTGGTATGAATGCAAAGGGCTAGTTAAGTATCTTTGAAGGATGATGCACATACTTAATTACTGATTTAAGAACATTAATTGGCAGAACTTTAATTGATATGCATAATCCCTGATTTAAGGTAAAATTAACCAGTTTTAAGCTATTTAAGAATTTTTTCAACTCAAGCATTCACCTGCATTACAGTGTCACTGCCTACCCTGCCCAGGGATGTAGTAGCTCTTCTGTTCCTCAGTGAATTATAGACTTTTAAATCATTTGCTCCCTGCCCCAACACACTAAACACTGGTTTGAATTTATGCTATTCTTCACAGAAAAAACACTGCCACTTGTACAGCTTTTGTACAGCATGAGTATTAAGGCAAGGAGATACATTCTTTTACTAAAATAAGCTAAGCAAAGACGGAAAGAGGATTTACAGCGTATGATAAGGGAGACTGGTAGCTTCAGAATCTGGGCTTGTTTTCAGTCCTACAGGCAAAAATCACTACAGCTATACATAATTAAGCAAAGAATGTAAGGACACTTTACATGTTTATTTTTTCTTCCTAGCCCATTAAGGAAAGAGCTGGTAAAACAAATAAAATTTTAAACCCCACCACCTGCAGAAACAGTAGACTAAGCACCACATACATAGCCTAATTATAAAATTTATCTACAAACAGAAACCAACTTCCTAATGGAACACCACACCTCCTAAACTAGATTTGCATATCAATTAATGGCACAGAAATGAGATAGCAGTGTAGCAGAACATGAAATAACAAAGTTGAGGTTAACAGACAACCTTGCCAGCTAGCTGAAAATATGAATCTGCAGATGAAAATAGGTGTTTTATATTGGTGTGGCATTACAAGGTTGTAATAATGACCTTATTTTGAGTCTATGTAGTCTAATAAGCCCGTACTGATGAGTTTTATTCATATGCAATAAGAACCCCTTAACATCTAGTTTGTATCTTTAACACAAACTGTTTTTCACATCATTAGGGAGCCTGACAACATCAAGAAAAAAGTCCACAATAGGATCCCCTCTGCCCCATATTTACTTTGGCACAAACATGACATTTCTGTCTTTGACTGTCAGCTCTTATTTTAATATTACTCACATTTTGGTTTACTTTCCCAAGCAGCATTACTTTTCTTTAAAGACATATAACACATACTTAATGTTTGGAATTTATTTCTTATATTGCTGTAACTTTATGCTGTATAAACACCCTATGCCCAAAGTTATTCCTTACTTGAGCTAGTTCATAACTCTGATTTTTAAAACTTCCCTATAATTTTTCACATCCAGCATTTCTTTCCATTCTGTTTGCTTCCTAGTTTATAACCATGGTTTTTAAGTACTTATCTTCTATTACAAGATTTAACAGCCTATCATTCCTATGAAGGTAATTAATTTAGAAAATAGCCTAAAATTCGTCACAGCCCATCAAAAACTATTAAATTGTGTGGCACACAATCTTTGCCAATAGTACACAGCAGTTTGCTCAAATACAGGGATGATTTAATGGTTTTCCTTTGGTCACCGAAGCAGAATCCTTTCTGACCTGCTTCACCCATGCAGCACCTTGGCAGCTCTGCAGGTCTCTTCACATTCAGGAGCCCCACAAGAAACTTAGAACAAGCAGGCTGAGACTTGCTCCCAAGACTGGTCTAACAGCTACTGGAAAGTGTTTAACCTGGGATTCCCAAGCTACAACTGAACTGGAAAGAGGTGCTTCCTTCAGCCTTTCCAAAGAGCAGCAAAGGGCACCTCAGCCATTTGCCCTGCAATCTGAGGAACAGAATCACAGAATGGATGAGGTTGGGACCTCTGAAACCTGTGTAGTCTCCCTGCTCAAAGCAAGGTCACCTTTAACAGGTTACTTAGGATCTTTCCCATTCCGTTCTGGTTTTGAGCATCTCCAAGTACAGGGAGACTCCCCAAGTCCTGGTGTCTGCTGGGGAGCCTAGAATTGGATACAGCACTCCAGATGGGTCTAACCAGGGTTGCATAGAGGGGCTGGATCACCCCCCTTCTGCTGCTGCTGCTTATCCCAGTGCCCAGAGTGCTGCTGAGTTGTCTTTGCCATGAGAGTGCATTGCTGGGCCATGCTCAACCTTACCTCACCTCTGGCTGCCAGACAAGCTGAACAATAACACTATCTTTTCTCAGGTTCTCACTTAGGGTATAATGTCTACCCAGTAGTACAAAATCAAGACAAGACTGGTGGTGGGGATATTAATCAAAATTCCAGGTGAGACCACAGTAAAAGATTATTTTGGATGAGCGAATACCATGGTATTTTGTAATCTCTACAGCAAAGTTACATTAGTAAGCATTAGAGAACATTTCAATGCTCACATCCTTCAGCAAGAAAGGAACAAAAAGAAACAGATGCTGTCTTATTAATCCAGCAAAACCACAAATTCTGTGTAACAACCAAGTCCCAGTATCATATGTTGTAAAAGCTGTTCACAAAGAGGATCACCATACAGTAAGAAAGACCATGTGCAAAGCAGAGAAACTGAGGGAAGCCTTATCTTCATTAAGCCAAAACAAACTGTAATCCTGACTAAAATGCATAATTTCAGCAAACTAGAAGAAAAATGGCCTCAGTGCATTCAACGTGTGACTACATTCTGTGTTATTCGAGTTACCTTGACGTTATGCAAATAAAAAGAGTTAGGCTTGCAGGCAGAAGGTAAATAATCTTATGCAAAATGTCCTTTTTAACACAAAATTTTCTAGTCAACAAACAGAATGAAAAGCTTTAAGCCTTCATGAGTATGATGCTTTTACCACAGGGTCTTGCAGTATATCATGACAGACTTCCATGCTCATGTCTAAACCCAAAGCTGAGCATTACTTCATCAGGCATAATAGAACTTGCTATGAAAGTGAAAATATTTCCATAGTGCTTTTTCAGCAGACCTAGTAGGTACAGTAACATGATGATTCAGCAGAGATGAGCTCCTGCTCAAAACAGAGGGAAACATCTACCAGAAGTGGGAGAGCTGCTGACCAGTCAAGCTGCAGTTATTCCCAGCATAATTGCCTTGGGTATTTTTGACTCACATGCACGGGCTGTATCTCAAGTGAGGCACAACAGACTCTTCAGTTGATTTTTTTCAGGACTATTTCCTATTAACACTTCGCAACCTACTTCCCCTCTCACTTCTATTCAGCCTCTACATACTATTTCCTATTTGGCATTTACTGAAATTGCTGTTGGCTGAACCAGCAAAGCAGCCAAGAAATAAGAGACACGTGACAGATAGGTCCCTGTTACAAGACAAAGAACAAGTACATATGCTCTAATTTGACATCAGTAGCAAAAATATATTTTCCTCCAACAAAATGACAGATGTATTCAACTATTCCACCCAAAAAAGGCAAAGTACGTAAGTCATGTAACAGAACTCAACTTTCAGCATCTTTGTAAAAGAGTAAAGAGTAAAGAGTAAGACTTTAACTAGAAGAGTTGCATACTTTCTGGAATCAGGAATATCAAAAGAACTTATGATTCAAGGATCACTCAGGATCAAATACCAAAGGCTACCTAAAATCTGCAAAACATGATTTCTCTAGACAAACAGCAAATTCTTAAAAAATCAGTTTTAACATCCTCGTGGCTGCCAGAGGACCACAGTGAGGATTCACTGGTCTGCATAAAAAAGCTACACCAAAGTACACAAACTCCAAACACTTCATAACCCACTCTGAGCCCGAGCAAAACCAACTAGCTAACCAGTGAAAAGGAAAGCAACAATCACAAAATGGAGAAACATGCAATTCTTGGAATTCTTGCATTCTTGGGATCATGCAAGACATACTGGCTACTAAAAAACCCAAGTTGTATCAAAATTTCTTTTCCCAAGTAAAAGACAGCCTTCCTCTCAATGCATTAAACAGTATGATGATACAATAGAACAGTTGTTCCTGCAACCAGCAAATGCTGTTTTGCTTAGTCTGGTCACCTACACATATCAGCTGAGTGGGGCTAGACAGATGGGAAGCTCCACCACATGCTTAATCAGCAGCCTAAAGGCCTCTAACAAGAAATTTTTATGACATTTGAGAATTAATCCGAGTTTTAATAGAGAAAGGTGTTTATCTAAAAGCATTTAATTTGTGACAAAAAATTGTGCCCTCAATTTTGACTCATTTAATACATTAAAACAAAATTTATGGCAAGTAGGGAGAACAAACTCAAGCCTTAAAAGATTAACAGATAAACACTAGCAATGAAGGCACACCAATACATAAAAATAACTGCTACAAGGCTATAAGCAGCTCGTTCTTATTTTCCAACTTCCTCTTTACTACCATTTTGTTAGCAAGTTAGTCCACATTGCCACCCACCTCAATACCACTTTGTCTGGCTAGTTTTACAGCTGTGTTGTAGTAGCCACAACGTAGGAGATGTTCCACCATCATACGATCCATGCGTTTCTTCTTCCACATGTTGGCAGCAGCTGGCTGGTCACTACTGTGCTCCTTCAGATGTTCAATCCTGCGTTTGCAGAGCTTTGCACTTTCATCTTCAGCCTGGATTGACTCAACAGCCTAAAAAGTGAAAACTAACAGTAAGAGCGATACATTTTCCATCTCCTTTTAAAGCAAAATACAGTAATTGTTTGTAAGCATTCTTTACATGTTATACATTTACTCCCAGTAGTGTTTCTTTCATTTAGAAACACACTTCCTACAGCAGTGCATAAGTTTCAGCGTGGCTGGTCCTGTTCTGAGATATTCTTGCACAGAAGTAAGTTTTGATATATTTGACATTATGAATATATACATTTTTCTGCTTAACTTGCAGTTCATCCGAAACCAGGAATGTATCAACTGTGGCAGCAACTGCTGTAATAGCCTGCAAAGAGCTTTGTGAGGGTTTGCAGTCATCTGATCCAAACAGTAGAAAAGCAAAATTTCCACCTCTAACCTATGCATGGCTTCTTCCTCCAGCAGCTGTCCTGCTGGATTAGTTCTACTGAGGAGTGATGCCGAGTCAACCCACATTACTTCTAATACACTGGAGCCATTCTAATCAGTCATGCAATAATGGAAATTATACAAACACTTGGCCTCTTGGCACCTGCAACTCAAGGATCTAAAAGCAGTTTTCCAAAAATCATCAGCTTTGTTAAATTGGTACTATTTTATTTAACTCTGCCACTGTGGAAACATGCATCCCTTGCTCAGAAGCCTTACTTAGGAAAGCACATTTGTCCAGAGGAAGTAGACTGATGATTTTAAACCAATGTATTGGCATATCCAGCATAAAACACACATCACCCCCTAAGATATCGCCACAATATTTTTTTTTAAATTAAAGCCAAAACGCTCAGCTCATAGTTGCTTTCCTTTAACCTTAAAGTCAACATTCCAAGCTGGCTAACTCAGTATACAGCACATGACAACTCTGGGCCATGCCAGGCTACAGAATTCCAGAAAGCTGGCAGTACCTTTATGTGCCTGCTAAAGTAAAGGCAAACCAGTAGAGGATGATTAGTACCTTCCCCATCTGCAATATATCACCAGTGATGCAATTGGAAGTTAGGCTGCCTTGTGATGACTTTAAACTTGCTGGCTTGTGTTTGAATGACTGCACAGCTCTGGCAGCTGGAAGGCACAGGCAAGTCTGCCAGCTCAGCCCAAAGAACCTGGCAGGCTTTTGGCAGCCCACTCTGCACTCCATGCTGACACAGCGACCTTCCCAGAACTCAAGCTATAGTATCATACGCAGTAGAGCTCCAGCTCTGGAAGCACAGATTGGTTTTAATTGTATTTTCCATGCCTGCCCAAAGGCAGACTTCTGGAAGGATCAGTATTTGAAAAGCAAAGTGAAATAAGGGGAAAACTTGCAAGGAAAGCTCAACAAGCTGCTTTTTCTCCCCCCCCAATTAAGCCTGACTCTGATCTGGCCCTTGATACCAAATTCAAGTATCTAAAACACTAGTCACTATACAAGAGTCTCTTACTAAAATTCATGTAAACATCTGTAGCATGAGTTATTTTTATTACTGAAGTCTGAGTTACTGCTCCTGCTGACTTTAGCTTTATTTTGTAACATACAGTTTGTAGACAAGTATTTTGTTTGAGTTATAAACTGGGTCTCTTCCTAGTCTGCAAGCAAACACTAACTCAAAACACACTTTCACTTTTTAGATCTCTGCAGTATTGTCACATGTGAAGGCAACCTTGAGAAATATTCTGAATATAACTAAGAACTCAAGGCAGCCAGGCAGGGTTAGACCCTTTCTCATTCCAAAGGGCTCTTCTTACATGGCTTTGTATCTGGACTTACACAGCTCTTGCTGGTTTTTTTGATCCTTCTAGCACATTCAGAAAGGCTACAGATCCTTTTCAAAACCCTCTGAAGCAAGTCTATCTGGACTTGCCCTGCTGGACATTAACAGAACTTGGGGGAACAAGCATATTAAACAGGATACAAAAGGGAAAACACAAAGGCCTGAGTTTCCCCAGGATCATTTTCAGAACCCAAGAAACCTGCTGTGTTTAAAAGCTCTCTTTTAAGAGTGAGTAAGGTGTTAAATAAAGGAACCATCTAATTCTATTATGGCCATCTCAGCAGTTCATGAGATCCTTGTCTAAACACAGGAGGAAACAGAGATCCCACATGGGTCCAAAGGCTCTAAAGAAAACAATCATTTTGCTCAGGGCAGAGATTATAGAGAAGACAGTTGGGAGTTGAGGGTTTGGAGCAGAAACAAGACCTTTGTATTTCAGAGGACTTTTACTGTTAAACAAATTTTCTTTGCCTTTTGTTCTTTCTGAGCAGCTATAAGACTCCCCACAGTCTTTCAGGCAGTCAGAAACAAATGAACAATTAAACTAAAAATGGAGCTTTGCACCCAAAACATTCAGCAATGCCTTCAGATACACCCCCACAGTCAGCAAAGATTTAACAAGTAAATAACTTTTACTCCTCCACATCATTACTATAGACCTACAAGCAACATCCAACACCTCTTTCAGAAATAGCTCCTATTTTTCTGTAAGTAACGGAGAAGTGAAGAAAACATATCCTTTAAGACGTCTTTAAGTCTCACAATCCGAGGATGAAAAGAGCAATTAATTTATGAAGTCTTTTGCAGAACAGCTTTTCAACACCTAGCTAAGTTGTTCAAGCATAAAACCCCAAATCAACACACATGACAGCATTATTTTCATGTTGCAAACCTCCAAGGTATTTTGACGCTTCACTTAATACTGTCTCAAGATTTATATCTGTTGTTGATTTATATCTTATTTCATTTAACTTTTAATGAAATGACTCTGCTACTATGTTTAATCTATTTATTTTTGGAGAAGCACTGCTCTCAAGTCAGGCGACAGAGCTATTTTCATTTTTCTGCAAGACTTGTTTCAAGTAAGTATTCTGATGACTCTAGGGATGAGTAATATTCCCATCCAAAATAAGGATGGCTTATACTTCTTTTTTTGAGAACATAGACATCTTTAAGAATGCCTTATACTTCTTTTTCTGAGAACATAGACATCTTTTTCTAAGAAAGATGTGGTAAAGGCATGAAAGGCTGGTTGTATTTTGTTCAAGCTTAACAGCTAGAAGCAGGTTATCCTGCCAATTTTTGTTTAACAGGCTCCTAATATTCCCTAGAAATCTTTCAAATTGCAAGTTGAGTGTTTATAAAAATTTTTCACGTAACAATCCAGGACAACTTGCACATTCTTCTGCATACAACTATTCCTGCACTGGGGGTTTCACATTCTTCATCTCGATCTTCTACCTGTTTTGCTATTCCAGTGATCAATTAATGCAATTGCACAAACCTTTCCATCAGACAAGCAGAAATTGATACAAATCAATTAATTTTGCTACTATTTCTTTTCTGTTAGTACAGAAAGTCCTTTTCAGGACTATAAGCGTATATTAATTTTACCTCTCAACAGAAGTTTGTTATACTTAGACAAAGACCACCAAATTATGTTTCTTAAGCACAGTGAAGCAAGGTTTCACTGGGCATTCCAAGGCCAGTAATGCCTGTTATCTGGAAAAGAAAATCCAAGGAAACAGCATTGTAAGGAAGGTAGAACAGCACTCACCTTGCGTTTCAGAACGCTGAGTTTTTCAACGACTCCATCCAGGAGACTGACAACGGAATCCACAGCAGGACAACTGCTCAGCGTCTTCTCCAGCTCCGCCACCACCATGGTAACGTGGCTGGTCTCGCGATCAATGTTCTTCTGTGCAGCTCGAAATCGTTTGTTCAGTGTTTCATATGGCACCTGAAGGAAAAATACCAAGTCATTAGAATTTCTATAACTAAAAATTCACATCCTCTAAAGCTTAGAGAGACTGATGATTTCATCTGATGAAGCCCAAAGAACACCTTGGTTCCAGGGGACTAGAGGTCATTGATTGAACTTGAGTTCCCATACCAAAGCCCTTATTTAAGTTCTCTCAGCAAGGAGCTCACACTTCAAAGATTATGAAAAAACAACAGGAAAAATGCTGCAGTTTCTTATCTGATACCAGTTTCACCTATCCTGCTTTGGTTGTAGCAAGCACTGATGGAAATAGTCCAGAGACAACAGAAAGCAAAGGCAAATGTGTTCCTACAAAAGGAAAGCTACAAATTAAACAACTAAGAGATCATCCTTCAGAACATGACTTTCTAAGTTTACATTACTTCCCTTCAAGAATTCATTAAAACAGAGAAAGTTACCTTTGTGAGAAAGCATGTATAATGCATACTGGCTACTCAAAAATTTATACATAGTACACCAAAAGTTATTCAGAAAATCCAACAAGTCTCCTACATACTTTTACCCACAAAAGACTACTTTTTAATATTACTTCCCCAAGGACTATAAGGAATGTCAAGAGAAATCCCATGTAAATTTTCCTTTAGTGATAAAAGCCTACAATGTATTAGTAAACTGACTAATTTCCTCTAATGCACCATTCCTGACTTAAGAGATTTATCAGTCTTGGAGGTCTCCTGTCCTACGTGTCCCACACCTCTATGGAACAGTTGTATCAAAGCTGCTACTGATGGCCATTTAGTGACACATATACGGGAGCAGTCTACAGCCTGGTGAATGATTTGGGGAAAGCTTACAGGAAGTGTTAAGATGCTTCCACTACAGAGGCAGCATAAGCAGTTTAAACAGAAGTTCTATTACTTAAAGGAAACAGGAATTTTTAAAAACACTCTAGTGTTACACACTTAATACATCCATATCTTTAATCTCTAAAAAGTCCAGGAGAAGTTCTTTCAGGTAGTTATGATAATCTTGATTGCTTTTCCATTAATCAAAGGCATAATTTAGCTAGCAATCAGATTATCCATGCTAAAGGTAAAACAGGAAACACAAATCAGTGTTCTGTTTGGTACATATCACGTATATGTTTGATTACAAATCTTTCAAGCATATAACTTCAAATCAATTATATCAAGGTCTCAGTTTTCCTCATTCTAATCACCTGCATGCAAGAAAGTACCCCAAGGGCCACGCTCCTTCTGGGCGCCATTAGCAAAGAGGTTACTACGTAACCACTGCAATTCTCCATTAGAGAACACTTTGGTTCAGAGCAAGGAAGATGAGCCAAAGCATTTGCTTTCCAAGACTTTGCATTACCTACAATAGGTTGTGCTTATTTGTAGTAGTAATAAAACACAAGGATAATCCTGATAAGACATGAAAGGGATCCTCAAGTTTGAAATGATCTATTTAATGGTTTTTGGTATCTGAAACTATGACCTAAACAAATGACAGGACAAGACTCTACCACAGGAAGCATCAAGCCAAAACAGTTATTTTCCTTATACATTTTGCCCTAAAATCCCAGCACTACACCCACCCAAAATTCAAACCACATAAGCCATGACAAATAATAGGCTTCAACACCTACATAGTTGCCTATATAACAATCTTCCATCTCCAACCCTCATTTCTCTTTTCCATTTCCACAAAAAATATTAAATATTTTAGAAACCCACAGATAAAATGGATGTTCCAGGGGACCATTATTTTGACATCTCATGTTTTTGAACATGGAAACTTATTTCCAACTCTAAGACCTGATGCCAGACAGCATTTAGACAACTTCTTCCCTTCTTTTTCCCCCCACTGCATTTTTCTTACTGTCCACCAAAAAATATTTCTGCAAGTATTTTGCTAATCAGCTTTCCATGCCACACTGAGAATCTGCATCAAAAGACTTTCATAAGCTACCATTAATTTGAGGTATCTTTTTTACTACAGAAAGTGCTTTTGTTAAATTTTGAGCAGTCAGCTGGACACAAATCTAGTCAGTTTGAAAAAAGTCTGCGTTTAATCTCCCTTTTCCCTAGTTCCTTATCTGCACTCAAGAGCAGTAACAGCTCCCATTTCCTGTGCTCTGTCTCTTCAGCATGCAGACATCTGGCACAGTTTGTGTTCATATGACATTTAGAACAATTGAACTTTCAATTTCAGCTGGTATCACTACATATCATTTAAAACGTGTCTAGGCACAATTGGTTTTTGAATCTTCTCTTATCCTTTTCTTCCCCCTACCATAAAAGCAATCTGAACACCATGTGCGGAAGAGGCTGCGAGTTGAAATGTTTCCACTACATACTCTGAAAGTAAATAAAAGTAAACATACTGAGAAACATAATTTAGTGTGCCATAACAAGGGAAATTAAAGGTACAATGAAATTATTTGCGTAACTGAAGCTGACAGTAAATACTCTTTACCAGAGATTTCCATAATTTGCACTGGCACTTGTTTCTTATTATAGAGCCAGCAGTTTTCATAAGAATTTTTGTAAATTGTATCTAGGTACAGCTTTTGCACTTACTTTATGGGAACAGAGTCTGTGAATGCCAAAATGTAGAACTGCAACTGCTATATTCCTTAAAAAAAGCAGCATTTTATGTTGAACTTGCATCCCGATCCATTGGTTCTTTTGTTATTCCTACAGCTCCAAAGTGCCAAAAGATCCAGCTCCCCAGCATTGGCTTGCTTTACTGCAAAACCCTTCAAAAGTTACAGGCATTGTACCAACAGGATCATTTTTTTCCACCAATAATGAAAGTTAATGGAAGGAGAACATGTAAGAAAGTGTTCTGGACAATACAATTCTAAAAATTTTTAACTTACAGTTCACTTTGATTTTCAGGTACCACTGTTAGAACATGGTGAACACCAAACTTTTCCGACTAAGAGATAGATGCAAGATTTACGTATCATTAACTGCCATAAATTTATTGGAGACTTTGAATCTTTCCTGCCAGTGCCATTCTGTGACCATACCTGGATTACACGGTTATTATTCAGAGACAAGAGTGACCTACAGAACTCAACCTAGGGAAGCATTACCTTAAGGAAAAAAGAATAAATCAGCTACTAAAAAAACTGAAATAAAGCAGCAAGTACTGACCAGAATGTGTTCTGTACAAGCACAATACCAACTTGTCCTACTCGTTAGAGCTTGAAAAACCACACCCAGTTGGCTCATACCGTGAACATACAAGAGGATACAAAGGAGGGTTGTAAAATATTAGTGGGCAGCACATTTAAATCCAGTGGCACTAAGTAGATTCTGCTCCTTTTGTTCATCAGCTTCCACAACTGCGGACACATTATTCAACCTAAGCACGTACTCAACCAGGTCAAACTTAAATCTAGTGAAAAGGAATTTGACTGAAGTTAGGACAACCTACACAAGGGGTAAAATTACAGTAACACAAGTTTTTCCAAGATCAAAATTTTGATGTGATGTGAAGGAAAGTCGGCTTGCCTGGAGGCTTCTGCAACTATAGCATGACTGTTTCCAGGTGCTAAACGCTAACAAAGAGGCAGAGGCAACTGATAACCCTGATCCAAATTTTTTTTCATTTCAGGAGTTACTTCACTCTGGTTTTAGAAAGCCAAAAAAGTGGTGTGCTGTCCCAGAACATGCTCCAACAACCTCTAGCTGTGGTGACAAGGCTTAGAAGAGGATTGTTCTGGCTCTACAAGCTTGAACTGGTGAAGAGGAGGAAGGACTGCCATGAGAGATATACACTGGTTGTTCAGTTGAGTGCAGGGAGTAGAAAACTGCAGAGTTAAGGATGTCAGAGGGAGTTTTTAAGTGTACACTTAGGAACTCAACTGTGATGTTTACTACCTGGCCTTCAGCCCAAACAAAGTCCTCTTCCTGCCCATGAATGCAAATAAGGTACCAAAGCAAGGCAGAGTTCTCAAATCATGAAGTGGCTAAAACTGTTCAAGTTGGGCAACTGTAGGCAATCTTTCTTTCCATAAGCCATATCAAATGTAACTTGAGATACCCTTGAATATAGTGAATTTAACACTAAATACATTTTCATCAAAATAAATTTTTCAATAAGCTATTCACTCACTAAGTGATTCTGTTTTTTTGAGTCTTTTCAAAATATATTAAAAGTAGAAATAAACCCAGCAAGTATTAAATGTTTGCATATATTGTAACCTGATGTTTTGCAAACTGTATACACTTCTCAAGTGTTAATTATCAGCCTGCAAATAAATATTTAAAGAAATATAAATAATATGAAGCCAACTGCATACAGGGCTGCATCAAAATAAGTGTGAGCAGCTGGTCAAGGGAAGCAGTCCTGCCCCTCTACTCTGTTCTTGTGAAGCCCCACCTGCAATGCTGCACCCAGCTCTGGGGCCCCCAAATATAAGAAGGATCTGGACCTGCTGGAGCAAGTCCAGAAGAGGCCACAAAGGTGATCAGAAGGCTAGAGCCCCTCTGCTGTGGAGACAGGCTGAGCCAGATGGGGGTGCCCTGCCTGGAGAACAGAAAGCTCCAGGAAGACCTTATGGCACTTTCCAGTACCTAAAGGGACTGTAAGAGAGCTGGAGAGGGCACTTTTGACAAGGGTATGGAGTGACAAGACAAGGGGGAATGGCTTCAAAATGGCAGAGGCAGGGTTAGATTAGATATGAGGAAGAAATCCTCTACTGTGAAGGTGGTAAGGCCCTGACACAGGTTATCCGGAGAAGCTATGGATGACCCATCCCTGGAAGTGTTTGAGGCCAGGTTGGGTGGGCCTTTCAGCAACCTGGTCTAGTGAGCATGACAAGGAGGTTGGAATTGAATTACCTCCAAGTTCCCTTCAAAGTAAACTATTCTACGATTATACACCTGCCAACCTTTTACACAGCATTCTACAATGCATATTACTTTTACACGCATTATCAAGATTTTACTGAGATTAATTTTTCTTCTTAAGGTTTTCTTAATGTATCTAGATGCGCACACTTCCTACTCTAGCCATAAAATGAATATATAGAAAACAGCTGCTGAACACACTCCCACCTCAGCTCTTGCTTATCTCTACAGACTCACAGAAAAATGCCTTTAGAAAACATGTGATGAGAACATACTATCTATAGCCTTTAACAATATCAAAAAGGAGAGAAGAACGCAGACCATTTCCCCCTCATAGAAGTTCATTAACTATAGTGGTCAAAGTTTAAAAAGCTTTGCTACCTCAGTGGCATTTATGTTGCTGGAAGTCAGACATCCAGACTGGACTTATGCTCATTTTAGCACCTTGAATTCTATTAAGCAGCTTAATGGCATTTCAAGAATGTGGAGAAGTTTTAGCCTGTTGGACACTTGCAGCTTCTGCAACAGACACAGTCACTCACTGAGCACCTGGGGTTTCCAAATGAATTGAATACACACTGCTGAAGGGCTCTCTGCTTGGGATAGAGTACAACATAACAAAACAAACATGAACTGTGGTGAGTTCTTCTTTGCAGAGATGTTGTAGGTGTCCAGCCACAAAAGCCTTTTGAGTCACAGCTAGAAATCCAGCACTCATTACCATCACAGCCAACATATACATCCACTTCATTCAACTAGACTTCAAATAAGTAATTGTTATTACCAGGGCCTTATAGACACAAGCAGCTTAAGGAAGATGAAAAGCATCTATAGAATTGAGTTTGTGACCTAGCTACAAAGGACAACAAAGCCTCACTTCTGCCTTCTCTGTCTTTACTGGTAAGGTCTTCTCCTAAGTCTTCCGGATGATGTATGAGTCTGGGGAGAAAGGTACTATTCACTCATGTAAGAAGTCCAAAGCAAGCTGAAGACACACAGGTGCATAGGAGCAGAAGGGAGGAGAGAGCTCCTGGACGACACTGCAAACCTGCTACCACTGCTGGAATGTCATGGTGAACAAGAAAAGTTGTCTGTGACTGAAAAGGGCAAGTTTGGTACCTCTACTCCAAAAAGAAAACCTGGAAGATCACAAAAACTACAGGCTAGTCTGCCTCATCTCAGTTCTTGTGAAAGTTACAGAAAAAAAAAAAAATCATTTGGAAACCACTTCCAAGCTTATAAAGGTGACTAGGAATAACCAGTCCAGATTTGTCATAAGCAAAGCAAGCTTGACAACAGTGTGTGCTTTCAGTGATGAACTGACTATCTCTGAATGGCAGGAGCATGCTGGCAGCCTTTCATGCCAGTATTAGTGAGGTTTTTGATATTGTCTCACTTGTAGCCAAACAGGGGAGACATGGACTGAATGGCTGAATACAAGATGGGTGAGGGTCTGACTGCATAGTCAGGCTCCAAGAATAATGGTCAGTGGTTCTAAAGCTTCCTGATGGCCAATTACAAGTACTGCTCCACTCCCCAGGAATGTTATCAGCTCCAACATACATGTCATTTTCAACCATCTGCACTACAAAACACACAAGCAGAAAGCTGACAGAGGACAAACTGGTGGAGTCCTTGATAAATGGACGTGTTGGAGCTGCCATTCAGAAAAAACGACAAGCTGGAGAAACACACCAAGAACTTTATGAAATGTAATCAAGGCAAAACCCAGGGCCCTGGATCTGGCACAAAACCACCCCAGCCTTTAGCACTGGTTGTGGAATAACTGGCTAGGACCACCATTGCAGGAAAAGATGCAGAGGTCCTGATGGACAGCAGGTTGGACATGAATCAGCACCAGGCTCTCATGGCAATGAAGGTTAACCCCATCCCAGGCTGCATTAGCAAGACTAAAGGCAGTGGGTTGAGAGGAGTGATTGTTTATGCTCAGCACTCATGCAGACTCATCTGGAATACTGAGTCTGGTTTTCAGGTCACTCCCCCGCCCAACCACTAAAAAAGAGATGCTGACAAACTGGAGAGAGTCCAGAAGGCTGCCACCACGACAGTGAGCTGGCTGAAGTATAAAAAAAAAATCCAAGAGAAGCTGAGATGGGCAGGCTTGTTTCCGTTACAGAAGGGAAGGCTACAGGGAGTTGGAAGCAGCACAATCTGATAGAAGCTTTCTACTACTGAAAGGTGAAGGTCATAGATAAGAGCTTAGCCAGACTTTCCGGAGTTACAGAGCAAAAAGGAAGGAGGCAGAGTTGACAACTGTCACTAAAGAAAATTCCAGCCGGACAAAAAAAAAAAAAAAATTTCAATCAGAAGGCTTGGTAAGCAATGGAACAGCAGCCCAGAAAGGTGATGGAATCTCCACCCTCAAAAGCTTTCAGAACTTGGCAGGACTCTGAGCAACTCAGATTAGCTTTGAAGTTAGCCAAGGTTTGAGCAGAAGCCTGAATTTACACTGTCTGCAGAAGTACTTTCCTACCTTAATTTCATGAATTAGTCTCTGCTAACTTAGACACCAAATACATTTCCATATGAAGATCTGAATGACCATACCCAGATAAGACCGAAAGTCCCCTCTCTGCCACTATCTTTTCTCTGATGATATCCAGAAAGAGGATGGCACTTGAAAAAAGGCAAGAACAAAGTTACTCTTCCCAAACAGTCTCTTTGGACTTCTTGAGCCAGAGATGGGAGTTTAACAGTAGAAACACCACAGGGTGATTCTCACTCATGAACTCTGTTGGTTGCTGTTGACCTGAGTTTTAGCACTGCAACATCCTGTTGTGAGACATTTCACAGGCCCACAACTATGTGAAGAAATACTCTTGGGTTTTGACTTTTCAACTAATTTGAAACCCTTCTGTTCTTGTTTTGGAAGCATAAAAGTGAACCCTCTCTTTCTCCTACATACTTCTCACATATCTTGAGATTGAAGAGACTTTCTAAACCATTCCTTGAAGACAGACTTCCATCTCTCTAATCATTCTTGCCCTTCAGTAGACATTTTCCAGCTCTACTACATCCTTTTTCAGGATGAGAGAAGGGAGAAAATAAGAGTAACTCATACTACTTGAGAGAAGAAGAAACCATAGATTTTAACTGCTATGTATTGAGTTCTCCATTCTTCCCTTTTCCAACACTTCTGTCCTGTGTTTGTCAACATTAACCTGATCACTCACAGAAAACATTCACTATTAGTCCTAAGATGCCACTGAGGAATGATGATAATTTCTAAATCAGTTATTATATATTTAAGACTAGGATTAATTTTCTTTCCACCATACCTAAAAACTGTATCACACTGCATTTGTCTGTACTGAATTTAATGCATTTTAACACCCATTCAGTCTCTCACTATTTTTCTCTAATGGTTCACACTTGGGCTATATCGGTAATACCTCAATTATCTTAGTATCATCAAGGAAACTGCTTCATCTTAGCACTTACTCTTTCTTCCACGATGTTCAAACAGCTGAGTATCACCAGGAAGCCAGCAGAATCCTAACACCAATCTTCCTCCATTACAGAGGCTGGCTACTAAATCTTGATGTTTGTTTTTTATCTTGCCCAGTTCCTTATCCACATGAGGACTTCAGTCTTTCTTGCAAGAGTTCCTGGTAAGGCTTATCTCCAAGAAACATTCAGTAATATGAATAAACTATCAACCAAGTCCACCTCACTGCCTCCTTCAGTTTTTTAAAAACAACTCTAGTACCTTTACATGGCATGCACTTTTTAAAAGTCACATTAACTGATGTACATTATTCCATATTTGATTAGTCAGGATACTATTTCTGCATCAATAAGCCATTGTTGGAAGGGAAAAATCAATTATATATATTAAGAATCTCACTAAAATTTTACTTAAAGTAGAAGCATGGAAACAGTCTTCTACTTTGTCTTTCTTCCACAGCTGTTCAACAAAATCCTCAGACTACTTCAGCATTTATCAGAGAATTAAGAGGAAGACTGAACAGAAGAGAAAGGGATTTCTCCCAAGTCAAATAAGCTTTTTATAGCAAGTGTTAAGCGCTGCATTTCTACTCCTTTAGAGGTATAGGATGTTAGGCCAAAGTCTAATGGGCACAGTGTAACATTTCAAATACCACCTTGATGCTGCCCACAAGTTTTCCACTGGTACAGAGCAATACTGAAAGACTGAATTACACATTTCTTGCATGACTGAAGTTTTGAAAAAAATGTAAGCCTTTATTCTCCTCCAAATCTTTAGCCTTACACTAGACCTTTAGCACACCAGTTCTCACACTGATCTGGTCACACACTACAATATTGGCCAAATTCCTTCTTGACTTATGTATATTCAAACCTAAGGAGCTCCAAATAAAATTGGAAACTAAAACACAATCACTTTCAGACCACATTAATCAAAAAGTTTCTAGCCCACCGTAACTGCATATGTGAAACTAGTTCAGATGCAGCAGAAAAACGTAAAAAAAGTTTGTATAGCTATTATTTGGTTGCTGGGAATTATGGCGTAAAAGTGAGACTTCAAAAAAGTCAACTAGAGGAAGAAACTGAAGGAAGAAATATTTGGCTGTGTAAGTAAGACCATTAACTATTCTCCAGACTCCTGTTAACAGGAATTTTCAAAGGTTTCTTTTCTAAAAACTGATTTTCCCAGAAAACAGTATAGACAACACAGAAACAAGTATCTTTTACATAGGTTTGTGATTCCGTAAAAAATATCAATTTTCCTTCCATATTTGGTAGAAAGTAGTTAATCAGGTCTAACTTGTACCAATTCCTATACAGGGAACTTTTAACTATATATCCTGACTTGACAGATCTCTCTGTGCATCTTCCTTCCTCAGTGTTACAGTATATTGGCTGAAAGTAACTCCTTCCCACATAAAATGTGATTTTTTTAAAAAAAACATAAAAACCTACATTGTGTATCTTTTTTAAATTAACTCAGTCATGAGCAAGAGGGAATTAGAAATGGATTTTTAAAAATCTTACCAAATACACGAAGTCACTAAACTATGGGGAAGAAAAAAAACGTTTCAAGAAATATAAAATAAAAAGAGTCCTACCAGATTAGGTGGGGGGAACCATTACAGAACTATGCTCTCCTTTCAAGGGTCAGAAAAATGGTGTGCTTCCTCTCCTCAACTGTGTTAGCTTATAACACCTGAAAAGCACCAGAGATTTGTATGACTCTACAGGTCTCCAAAACAATTCAGTTAAAGACTTTGAGATATAAATAAGCTTTTTTCAAATGCTCCTACATGAAATTAATTCTGGCCATACAGCTAAGGAAAACAAAGAGGTGCAGTGATGAAACTGCCTTCTGAAAAACTAGAAGCTAAATCAACTTAGCACTACTTTAGGCAAGAAGAACAAGGAAATATAGGAATATGTAAGAAAAATTAAGCATCTCCTGAAGAGTTTTAATAAACAAACAGTGTCAAGAGAAAAACTACACCCCACAATAAACATCTTCAAGCATTAAGCTGTTTCCTTGAGACTAAATTAGATCACCATGCTCACCATTTCAACAAAACAGAAAAGTAGAGAACATCTATTATATATGATGCCATAGAAAAATGAGGCAGGGTAGAATAAACTACTGAAAATTTTCCCTCAAAGCAGTAACAATTAGCAGTTCCATACAGAATTACTGAAATTCTGTATGTTTATATACTTCAATTTTTCCTCAACGATTCTTGGATTATTTCAGACCAGAGTCACCATCATTATTTGTCACTGGACTTATCCAAAACGTAAATTATATCAGCACTTATTCAGTGAACTCTTCTGATTAGTAGTTCTTATCAATTTCTTGAAATTGCAATAGTTTTTCTTTATTCTAGGCAAAATCAGAAAAGGAAAATAAAGTTAAAAGAGAAGAGTAGTAGTATATTTCAGAAATGGATGGCTTAGAATAATGTCTAGATTTAGGTTAATTAGGTAAAAGCATTAAAATATAATCTTGAAGAGATATAGATCCAAACAAAGTAATTTTATAAGCCTAAAAGCAGTTGGAGGTAAATTGATTTTTAAAAAACAGTTCTTTTTAAAAACAGTTTCAATGTTTTTGAAGGGTAAGGTCTAGTAGCTTGCCTTAGTTACAAACCAGTCAGTTTTATAACTCAGGAAGACAGTACTGTGTATTCTAGAGCAGCTGTGCCTAGAAAGAAACCATCATTATATTATTCAAAGCTGCTACTTCAATACAGGAGAGAACAAACAGCAAAAATTCTTGGACTATCCATCTGCTACACACATACTTAGTCAACAGAAGCAATCACACTCCTTCAAAATATTATCCTGTTACACAAACCACAAGTAACTAATTTCTGCATACATTATGAACTTTTGAACAAGGCTTCCTACAAGAAAATTAAGTGCTTTACAAAGCCATTTTACAGTTACAAAGTTGTAAGAAAATTGTCTTACATCCTTATGTAAGGAAGTTGACAATGATTTTAGAGCCCTGTCTAGAACTACCCTGGGGATGTCAGAGGCCAGTCCTTTTCAATGCACTTCTTTAAGGCTGCCACCCTGGACTTACACCTCAAAAGAAATTTCTTTGCTCTTCTTCTTTTAGTAGGAATATTGGAGTACTAACAAGAACCTAAGCATTGCTCCCTGTCCAAAGACACAACTGAGTTGCAAAGCTAAGGTCACTCAGCAGGTGTGTCCTAAGCAAATCCTTCCATTTGTTTTGACCTTTCTTTCTTCTCCAAATATTTGTTAATTTTAATCACAGCACCACCTCTTTAAATGAAAGAGGTCGTTGTCCTTCTGTGTGTTTGCAGAGTCCAGATACCATGATACTCTCTAGAGATCCAATTTCCAATCAGATTGCTCCCAAAATAACCTAGTCCAGCCAAAGTGACATCATTTCTTGTAAGACAATTAAGCATTATTGACTCAAATTAGCAGACCCATATCAGAATATATGAATGACCAAAGTTCTACTCAACATGTTATCTGTTTTCTTTCATTTCCATGAGTTTCCAAGTCAAGTTAATCTACAGAGCTCTTAAAAAAAATTGAGGTAAATCAAAAGAAGTTGTGAAGCAGTTAAATTACTGGCTATCAAAATAAAAGTATCTTAACAAAAAAAAAATGCTTTATTTAATTCAAATATCACGTATTGTAAGTAATGAATTACTTTGGCATATTTCACATTCTGGGTTAGCAAATACTTCCCACATAGTGTATCTTCAGGCTGTAAGTTGTGGGCGGCCAAGTGCACAATGCAGGCAGCTTTTTGACTTAACAAGGACTGATGGATCCTGTCAGTGTGCCCTTATAGCAAATTCCCATCTGCCAGAACAGTACCTCCCTAAATTTGTGAGCCCAAAAGGCACACTCTTATGCTGATTATACAGGAACTACTGATTTTAAAGACAATGGGAAGATGCTTAGGGAAGACACCAACTAAAGCATTTTCCTCCTATTATGATATCCAGGAGATGTTTGAAGCTCATCTTTACTCATTTCCCAGCTCTTGACAAACACTCACTATGCTAAGATTCAAATATTTCATGGATATTCTTATTTTATGTCAACATTTAAAGATCCCAATGTGCTAGCTACCATACAAACATATTATTCCTATACCAGAAAACATACACAAACCAAACTCACAAGATCACAGGCTGCTGTCCTGTGAAAACACTACAAATCAAGTATGGTGCAACTAGGAATTGCAACATCAGAAAGTGTTCACTTTGAAGATACCAACAGGAGATCTTCTGTAAGATATTTGAGAATAACCTTCTTCAAGTATTTTCCTACAGGCACAATGGGGTACTGATAACCAAGCAACAGCTCTAGCTCATGAGCACAGTTACTGCCTTTTACTGTGTTTTCTTCCTTCATTAATCACTTTAAAATATATTTTATAGTGAGTGGGCAGGAGTGGAAAAGAGACCAACAGGAGCCAATTTTTTTCAGCTACATTACAACGTCAAACTTCTTACAAAGTCCCATAGTATTAAATTTTTCTTAAAACACGTTCTTTTTTAGGGCAGAGCCTAGTGCAGAAAAACTACAGCAGTACAAAAGATGTCACGCTTGTTTGCTGACACACACACGTGTCAAAACAGGAAGCACATTATTCGGCAGCACAGGAACGCTCGGCATGGACATTCAATGCACTCGGTGAGTCAGAGCACCCAGGTTGAAGATGGATTTAGTGTGAGGTAAGTGTTCATGATGAGTTAGTGCAGAGCTGACTGTTACCAACATCCAGGTTTAGCTCATTTTGCCAACCTTCTGTTTGAAAAGCACTTAAAACCCAGATAATCTAAAAAGGGGCCTACAAGAGAGGTGGAATGGGACTTCTTAAACAGCAGGTAGTGACAGGACAAGGGGGAATAGCTTCAAACTAAAAGAGGGCGGGTTTAGATTAGATATGAGGAAGAAATTTTTTTATTGTGAGGATGGTAAAAAACTGGACCAGGCTGCCCAGAAAAGTTGCACATGCCTCCTTCCGGGGAGTGTTCAAGGCCAGGTTGGATAAGCCTTTGAGCAACTTGGTCTAGCGGAAGGTGTCTCTGACCTTGGTAGGACGGTTGGAACATTATGATCTTTAATGTCCCTTCCAACTCAAACCATTCTGTGATTCTATCATGATACGTATTCTTTTACATTCACGTACGGACCGTGAACTAAATGTTACAAGTTGTTACTTCTGTCTTTCTTAAGTTCTGCTTGAACCACTTTCACTGAACAACTTTGGCTGCTTTATGTTCAAAGTTTTGACAAAAGTACTCTGACTCTTAAAATTAGGTTCAAAATCAACACAGAGTAAAGCTTATAAACGCAGGAAAACAAAGTACTGCAACCAGTTATGCAAAAAATTAATCTTGCACCTCTTCTGCTTTACTGGGTAAAAAAAGTTGATCTGAACTGTTTAACATCTTCATCAGTGTCCTGGATGATGGGTCAGAGTGCACCCCTCCAATCTGCAGAGGATATGAAACTGGGAGGAGCTGTTAATATGCCAGGTGGTTGTGGTGCCATTCCTACAGATCTCACCAGGTTGGAGAAATGGGCAAACAAGAACCTCATAAAATTCAACAAAGGGAAACGAAGTCTTACACTTGAGAAAAAACAACCCTTTCTACCAGAACATGCTGGAGACCAACAGCCTGGGAAGCAGCTTTGCAGAAAAGAGCCTGGGGTCCTGCTGGACACGTTGTCCATGACAGAAATGTGCCCCTGCAGCAAAGGCTACCAACAGCACCCTGGGCTGTGTTAGGAAGAACACTGCCAGGGGGTCAAGGAAGGTGATCCTTCCCCTCTACTCTAACTAAGAACTTAGACCCACCCAAACTGCCATGTCCAGTTTTAGGTCTCCAGTACAACAGAAACATGGACATACTAGAATAAGCAAAGAGAAGGCCACAGAGATCACTAACAGATTGGAGAGTCTGACATGGGAAGAAAGGTTGAGAGAGCTGGGATTGTTCAACTTAGAGAAGAAAACGCTCAGAGGAAGCCTTATCAAAGTGTATGAATACCTGATGGGGACAACAAAGAAGATGGAGCCAGACTCCTCTCAGCAGTGCCCCATAAAAGTACAACAGGCAAGGGGCACAAACTGAAGTACAGAACATTTCTTGTAAACAAAAGATAACTTTTTTTTTAGTACCACAACAGCAGTCAAACACTGGAATAAGTTTGCCAAGAGAGGCTGGAGTCTCCGTCTTGGGAGATAATTGAGAACAGTCAGGCCACGACGCTGAGCAACCTGCTCTAGCTGATCCTGCCCGGAGGGCAGGCTACTGGACTAGACTGTCTGCAGAGGTCCTTTCCAACCTCAGCTATTCTGTGGACTCAGGATTCAAACAATATGCACTTCATATAATCCCAGTCTCCTACATGTTTCCCTGTAAGAATCCAGTAAATATTGTGTTTCCATGAGAAATTAGTATCATATTAAATCTGCTGCCAGTATTTTTGCTGACAGAGCTGTCAACAAAAGAAGCCCAACAACAAAAGCAGCTCTGAGAAGATGCTCACATATCCTGTGCTTATACAACTCTCCTGTTGATCAACTTTTTTTAAAGCAGTAGTAGCCCAGCTAACCCTAAACTGCTTGCCAACAAACAGCCCAGAATATTTTCACAAGTGATCATTCCTGCTTTTGGGTCTTCCATCTTCCACTTTTGGGGGCTTAGTCTATACAGCTTGCTATCAGTTTAATAATTATTCATACTTCTAAAGATATGGATGAATTATCCAGCTTCCTGTCATCACTTGTTTTATTAGTTTCAGCAAAGAACTATGATAACAATGTTCGCATTCATTCATTTTCAAATTGTCAGCTTTCATCTTACATGCTCTCATCTGAGACTAGAAGAATTCCCCATCAGCAGCATTTCAAAAAAAGAAAGATTCCACAGCAGTTTGGTGGAAGAATAGCTGACAACCTTCTTGTCCTTGAGAAGGGACTGGAGGGGGTGGGGGGGAATATTCAAGAATTATTTTGTACACTTAAAGAGCTTCTCTAGATTCAGCTGAAGAACTCTATTTACTTCCTCTGAGCTGAACTGCTGAAGAACGGCTGAAGTATTTCCACTCCAGCAGCAACCACAATTTAGCTATGGAACAGGGATTTCCCTCTGCAGTTTGAAGCACTCTTTCACATGAAAAGCGCTCTGTGGAACATACCATAAATGTAGAACTATTACACAACTATTATCTAGTGATGCTGGCATGAGGAAGCTAGAGGGAGGAAACAGGAAGGATATAAATACAAGTCTGCAATCTTTTATATTTTACTCACAGAAGGGAAAATCACCAGTGTCCAGAGCTCCAAGAGAAATATCTGAGCTACTGTGATGGTGAACAAAATTTTTTAAAAAAGTGATACACGTTCATTTCACACAGCATTTGAATAAACAGGAAATAAAAATTCACAGAGTCTCAGTCCCACAGAAACCTGGAGGCACCTGACTCCTAAAGAGCAAAATGAGATTTCATATCAACTTACTTTAGTAGACTTTAGCCTTAGTGTTCATTTCTCCATGCTGCTTTTTCACCTCCACCACTAAAATGTTTTGGTACATGACTCACAGCTAAGAATATTTCAGAGGACATATTCAAAGATTTGAGCAGACACTGTTCTGGCAGGTTTTTTTTAAACAATGAAAAATGTTGTTAACGATTACAGGAACAACTCAGAATTCGAATGGCTGCTGGGAAGAGTCAATAAACATCATCTTTGCTTGGAAATTAAGAGTTTCAGTGCAAGGGTGTCTCACCCTCTTGCTATTTAGCTTGCTAACTTTACAAACAACATTCCATTCTTTTATGTATATTTTTGTTGAGATATTTTAGGGAAAAATAATGCTTGTGGAAATAAAAGAATTAGTCCAAAATATTCTCTACCTTTTAAATGGCTGGCACCTTGACAATTCATCTTAAGTCATAAGCACCAAAACAAAAAACTCACTGATCCTCACTGCCAGTTAATTTTCAGGAATGTAGCAACCAAAGCTGTGGTAACAACGGGAATACACCTAAAATGCAGTCTTAAAACGATGTTCTTAACATTAAATGCCTTCACACTGTTCTGGCTATGAAAAGTGCTAGAGTGCTCTTTACAGCTATTTTAAAATTTAAGCCTGATACTGTCAGGTCCAAAGTACTTCTGCGTGACAGAAAGGAGCCTTCAATGTAAAATGGGAATCAACACTTTGTCCTTCTACTTCTCAGAACCCGAGCAGAATGGAGCTATTGGAGGAGGATATGCACAAGAAGAACATTGCCAGAGAGCCTGCAGAACCAACACTGCAAGGAGCACACAATGCTCGGCGTGTGAAGGCACAGCACGATCTCAGCACAACAAAGTTGACTTTGCATAAACATCTTCTATAGAAGGTAAAATGTGGATACACTGACACGAGAGATATTTAAATAAGCATTTTGCAATAGAGATCCTTCTCCCAGGTCCCTTCCACAGTTACTGCTATTTATGTGGTAGACCTCCTGTAAAAGCAACACGAGACTTCAAACAAAGGTTTCCATTGATTCCTATGAGCATCATCCTTGCAGTTCAACAGTTCTCAGAGGCACGGAGCGTTAAGGTCATCGCTGAGTCCTTCACTTGCCTCGTAACACCTGGTTAAAGCCCAAGACCACCTATGCAGCCTTGGGAGACTTCCATCCTGCAGGTAGACCCAGTATCTCAAGGCACAGCTTTTACCAAACTGTACTTTGCTTATTCGCCTCCACAGCTCTCCAGTACGTCTGTCCCTTTCTATATTTTAAGCTCATCTCCATCTTCGGGGGACCCAGCAGCCAGGGAACCATATTCTACTGCCACCTCCACTCCCTCCCCTTTAGCACGTCTCCTAACAACGCCACGTAGATCCAGATAATCATCTGGGACGAGCACTTCAGGCAGCCCTCGGTGTTCCTGAGGGAGTACGTTCCACTCACACGCCCCAACCCCTCTCCCCCAGCCCGGCTCCGTCCGAGCCCACTCCCCCCTCACACCGCCCCGCGACCACAAGGACCTCACTTCTCTCCCAGCTCCTTTCCAGCTCTTTTTGTGTCCCCAGCGTGGCTCGGGGGCCTCCCCCGTCCCCTCAGGGCACGGAGACACCAGGGAAGAGCCGCATATTCCAGGCACGTCCCTCTCCCTCCGCGGAGGGGGATGGGAAGAGCAGCAGCGGAGCAGCACCAGTCGAGACGTCAAGCGGAGGAAAAACGGGGACAGGCGGGAACTACGCGATGGAATCGCTGCAACCTCCATCCCACAGCCCCGGGGCTCCTGAGGCGGGGAGAAGGGGGGGGGGAGAAGGGGCTCTCCCTCAGCGCTGCTCGGGCGGGACGCTGAGGGCGTTAACGCGCTCCCCCCGCGCCGGGGACGGCCCGGCACCCACCTTGAGAGTGGGGTACTCCTGCACCTTCAGAGTCATTGAGAGCTGAGCGGCTGATTCCTGCACCGCCATCTTGGATCGGGGACCGGCCTCCCCCCCTCCCTGCCTTCCCTCCCGCCCTCCTTCCCAGCGCGTCCCGGCGGGAGCTACCTACGGCGCGCGCGGCATGCCGGGAAACAGCGCGCGCCCCGCCCCGGCCCTCATGGACACAGGGCGAACCAACGCCGCACGCCCCCCCGCACCACCCTGCGCCGCGGCGGCTTGGTACGCTCCACGGGGGCGGTGACGGAAGAAGAAGGACGGCGCGCCGACCAATGAGCGGCTCCCTTTCGCACGTTCCCGCGTCATGAGTGTAGACACCGCCCGAGACCTTGGGAAGCCGCGCCTGAATGGGCAGCGCTGCGGGAATGGGCGGGGCCGCGTGGATGCGCGGACAAATCAAATGGGATTACGGCATTGGGATAGGCGGGATTTGGGGGGGTTATGGACACCTAGCCACCCAGTGGCGGCAGAGAGCGATTTCCCATCGCCCAATCAGAATCTCCTCTGGGCCTGGGTGGGTGGGGCCTAAAAGTAAATTTTGCTGGTGACTTCAAACGGCCGTTTTAGCACCCCCGAGGTGTCCGGGAAGGGAGGGGCGGGGCGAGGGGCGGGGCGCGCCTTGATGGGCAATGCTTCCAGCCAATGCTGTCGCGTCTCATGTTGACGGGCAGGGTTCTGAGCCAATGGGCGACGCGCCTGCGGCGGGCGGGCGGGGCGGCGGGCGGCGTGTGGCTGTGTGTACATCGGGAGGGGCGGGGCCGCCCCCCGTGAGTTCCGCGGGGCGGAGGGAGCGAGTGGGAGCCAGTGAGGCGGAGACGGCGGGAAGAGGTTTAAATAGCGGAGACGGCAGCAGCCCCCTGCCCCCGGCTCCTTGGGCCGGTGCCGAGTTTCCCCGGTGAGCGGAGGCGCGGGGTGGGCGCAGCTCCCGCTGCAGCCGGGCCGGTCCCGCCTGCCCCGCGGGGGAAGGGGTGGGGAGGGGGGTGGCTGCGTTCGGTCTCCGGTGGTCCATTCCTGGGTCCCGCTGCCCTCGCAGCCGCGCCGGGGAGTGGAGCTGCCGCCCCCGGCACCGCCCGGTGCCGCCGGGCGCTACAGGTGCGGAGTTCGGGGCTCCTCTGGCTGGTGCTGGCGGGGGTGCGGGATCCCCAGGGAGCTGTGGATCTCCATGGCTGCGCTCAGAGGCTTTGCGTGACCCGCTGACCTCTGGCCGGTCCCTCTAAGGTGACAAGCACCGGTTTAAGCGAGCAGTAATTCCTCTGCCGGACGTACGTGAGTGTTTCCATAAAAGAAAAAAAAAAAAAAAAAGAGGGACTTGATCCTGCAGAGTTCCTACTTGTGTGTGTGACGGAATAAAACCATTCTTGGAGTGTCAGTCCTCTGGCTATGTATATAAAAGCTGCTTTCTGGGTAAGGCGTAGAGGGCAGTATCCCGATGTTCGGCTCCTCGCTGTGACCTGGGCACCTCAGTGCGTGACACGGGGCACTGGGACCGACCTTCATCACACCAGGTTTGCAGCAAAAGGCAAATGTGCCCATAGGACCTGTACGTGCAGTAAATATAAACTTCATTCTGTTGCTGAAGTCGGTATCAAAAGTTTAGTTTCTTGATGCACTGGCAGCAAATGTGCTTCAAGCAGTGTGCTGCTGGAGTTTGGGCTTTAAAGAGACTCCAATACCTGTATCCATCGATAATCATGATGGTTTTTTTGGTCTCTTCTCCAAACGTTGTGGTTATGCTTTTTTCTGGTCTGCAGAAGACTGTGAGAAAATAAATACCAGTACTTCCAGGAGGAGTGAACATGCTTAACTTTCATTTTTTGAAAGAGCAAGTACGTTTCTTAGAGTGTTTGGTAGCATTATTTCTGATGTGCATAGACCTCATTGCACTGAGAGCATCTGTCCACCACAAGGGGATGGGGGTAAATAAAAGGGAATTTGGGAAGTAATGTAGTTGAGTGTTAGATTCTCTTCAGCTCTTGACTATGATCTATTTGCTGATATTTACTCACAACTGCCCTAGCATTCAGCCTTGTACTGATCATAATCAGCAAATGTATGCCTAAACATAATTTACCAAGCCCACACCAGGTGCAAAGCTTTTGTTTGAGAAGTGTATTCGTAAAAACTTCTGTGTTAGTTACACCTGGGATTAGCACTCATGTCTAGACATGATCTTGGGACCAGATCCTGCAAGAGGATTTTTATAAGGGGGATTTTGACACCATTAAGGTTCTGTGCAGGGAATTGTTCACCCTGAGCTGCTTGGGTGGAGGACCGAAAACTTTGCTCAGTTGTTGCTGTATTTACAAACATAATTATGTGGCATTGTAAAATAGTCCTGTTCTTCCTGTCTGTCTTAAATATCCTGTAAGCTAATATTTAGAAGGAAATTTGCTCTTCAGTATTCCCCATGATTAATGTTACTCAGCAGCTTGAACTTGTCATACCTTAACTCTGTGATGCTTACAGGGACTGAAGAAGTGTGACTTGCTATGTAATTGATCAAGTCATGGATGTATTTGTCCAAGAAACTTATTTGCAACAGGTTTTATTTATATGTAGTCTCTTAATGGTCCTTTCCAATAATACAGTAGCTAATTTAATGTAACACAGATACTCTATGGATACAGGTTAAGTGCTCAGACTGTATGTGTCTTTAAACTGGAGGGTTATTGGTGAAGGTTTGTCAGACATGAGTAGCTAGAGTTAAAGGGGTTGCTTAATGGAACAGATGGCCAAGCAACCATCATGTCAGAGAAAACAGCATGGATTCGTGTATTCTTAGTTTAACACAAGAGGGAGCATGTCTAATCTTTAACCTTTAAATATTGCAACTTCAGAGAGGAAGCTTGAAGTGTTGAGTGTCAAATAATTTATGTTCAAGGCTCCATGTGCAAATATTGATACAACCTATGCATATTTCTGGCATGTTTTCAACTTTAGGCTGCAGCTGTTGATTTATAGTGTAAATGCTGGCATGATAAATGTGGAGATGAGAACTAAGCTAATGATCTTTTGAAGTTTTAAAAATCTGTAGTTTCCTGCTAAATTAAACAGAATATTTATGGTTATTGTTATTCCAGGGTATGGTTATTAATATACAAAGGTTGTACTTTTTTCTTTAATATTAGGTTAATATGTCTTCTGCTTAACCTACCATACAAAGTTATAAAGCCGAGCCTTAATTTAATTAAATTTAGTGTAATTGCCTATATAACTTTGCCTTTAGAATTCTTATAAATCCTACCACTTTATTCTTCAATAGGAAGTATGAAGTTGGATCTGCTAAGAAGTTTTGTACTGTATCTTCTTTATTTTTTTCCTTGTCTGCTGATGTCTTAAAAGGAAGATGAAAAATCAGCTTCCATTTTGTTATTTCTTGGTATTGTCCAGGTGAATCATAATGTGTTAATGTTTTTCCTCATTCAGTCTTGTTAATGCGAATTAGCAGTTGGCTTAAGCAGTGTGCACAGAATACTCCAAACCTTTAGGAGAACCTTACTCCATTTGTTTCCAGTAGCCTTCTGCTTTGCTCCAGATTAATGATTAGAGAAAAACATCTGTCTGCCATTAAACACTGCATGCAAATTATGTATCTTTCAAGAACATAAACACTCTGTATGTTATTTGGTAGAGCAGAGCAGAAACCTTAGTGCTTTGCTTTCACATGCTGAAGGAAACTGCTGTGGATGGAGATTTTACTATACTTGCTTCTCTTTCCTCTCAGTGGCCATTATAACCCCCGTGCCAGGTGGCAGAAGTGGGTGTGTGTCACCATCATTTCTTGTATTAGCAGACAAGACTGGTCTAAGCTGGGGATGTGAAGCCCTGTGCTGGGTCAGGTAGGAAGTGGCACATGTTGTCCCACTGTTCAGCAGAGTTCTCTTCCTCCGAGCAGGTGGGTGTGGTGGTATTGTCCATTATAATGTATTCTCCATTATAATGGAGAAGCAGAATCCTTCACTCTTCTGGTGAGTTATGATGTTTGTGAAATATTTAGGACCTTATCTTTAATCTCGGTTAATTTTTTTCTTCTGAATAGTGGGAGAAATTTTGGTATTTTTTAACTGCTGTGCACAGCATTGACAGAAGAAGGTGTTAGTATTAAATCAGCTTGTCTTCGAAACATGCCAGGCAGCTGTTCTTGCAAGGCAGAAAGGTGAGATAACCTGTACTAATATTGAATACCTGTACTAGTACTGGATACTAATGTGGAATAACCATCTTAGAATGCTTTGGGTTGGAAGGGACCTTAAAGATCTTCTAGTTCCAACCACCATCTATTGTATGAATATTGTATATTCATTATGTGTTAGGACTTTTTAGAAGATAATGAGACATTGCTACTGGGGAAGTTGCTTTACTAAGTTATTCACAGCGACCAAATGTTTTTATTGAATGGCTCCATTTCAATGGATGCAATTAATTTTAAATCCTATGTATGCAACGTGCTGCAGAGTCAGAAACTCACAGAGACCAGAGGGATGCCTTTTGATGGAAAAGTCTTGATGGACTTGAGTTTTGTAAGGATTAGATGAACTACCTGTTGTCTTGGCTATTCCATATCAGTCAAGACTTATGCCTTGGTTTTCTTGCCCAGCAGGCTTAGGCTGCTACACAGTCTTTGCAATAAAGGTGTATTTTCACTTTAAAAGAAAGTAGTAATATGACTGTATAGTTCATGGTTTGGGGCTTTTTTCTTCATTTTTTATTGTAACTTTAAACATAACTGTAAAGTGTCTCAGTGTATCTGGCTTGTGTAAAAAGGCTGGTGAACTTTTATTTCTGTATCTGAAAGGAAATTGCCAAGAGTGTAAAAACCCAACAAACAAACAAAAGAAAAAGCCCCCACAACAAAACCCGGCGATTAACAAGAGCAGCAGCGATTGCCCTGATGTGCCACAGTTTAGAGCATAGTTGTAAGGTAGTAAATACAGATCAAAAGCTTTGTTTCCTTATTTTAACATGATTATAAGGACCCTTTCCTTATCCGGGGAAAATGCAGATGCCCTCAGCAATTTGGTTACCAAGATGCCATAATGGATTGGGATTGAGACCTCAGTAGAGGCTGTGCTGGATCGTCTATGACAGCAATTTCATATCTCTGGTACCAATCTGGTACCTTTCAGGCAATGTGGGTGTAGAACTTATTTAGAAGTTATCCCATGTTCATGCAAACCGGGTTTCGATGTTAAAGTATTTTTTATATTGCTTTTATTAAAAAAAAAAAAGGGGGGGTGGGATTCACAATGTAGGTCAAATTCTTGGGAAACCTCATCTAAAAAAACCACTTGTATTTGCATAAAAAAGGCATGTGGGACTGCCTGACAAAGTGCACAGACTCTTGTAACTTTCTGAATGGTCTAAATGGGTGATTTAAAATGCAAAGGGGGGGGCGGTTTACCTGCAATATTTTTGGCCATGAGCAATTTTTCTTTTTTTTCCTTTCTGAGTTACAGCCCCCTGAAAATGGGGGGGTTTAGAAAGAAAGTGCTGACACAGCCTTGACTACAGAGCAGTGCCCTGCGTGCTGCTGCAATAATTGTCCAGGCAGTGTTTTCTGCTTCCCTGCCATTGTGCTTTACATTCCTTCAATCCATTCCATTTTTTAACTTTCCGAAAGTTTGGTATTATTGCGAGCCCCCGGCGTGTGTGCAGCCGCCGGAGGAGCGAGGTTGGCAGAGTAGCATGGACTTGTTAATCTCAACCTGATCTTGTCAGCAACAGCAGAGCAGAGGGAGAGGGAGAGAACTCCGGCTGGGGCAGCGCTCCAAAGGTTCGTCTCTTATTTTTTATACCTAAATTGCGTCTCCGTAGCAAAGTATTCGGTGTGCGGAGCGCGGAGGGCTCCGCGGCGGGGCCGTGTGCGCGTTCGGCCGCGTTGTTTGTGTGCCGGGGGGAGGCTTCGGCTCGCCGTGCGCGGAGACAGCGAGTGTGTGTGTTACGGCCGGGGAGACGCCGAAGAAGAAGAAACCCTGTTGGTTCTCCATGCAAATGACCGCTTTGGTTGTAACAAAAGCCTTGATGTTGGGCTTGGAAAAACGATCTGACAGTGTAACAACCCCAGGCCACTTTCGCCATGTTTTTGTTTATTCATGTTTCATTCCGTTTTCCTTAGCTATCTCACAGATGTTTCCAATTTCGCTGTTTGTTGGGGGGCTTTTTTTCTCTCTCTTTTTTTTTTACACCGTGGAGCCTTTTTGGAGTTAGCAAGAAAACGTGTGAAAGAATGTTAACAAAACAGAGAGGTGTTGCAGATGTTTATACTTTAGTTCTTGCGTTGCGCCTGGCGATTCTGGCAGAGGGATTCAGTGCATATGAAGGAACGTAAGAAGCATCTGTTTTACCTACCGAGCTTGTGGTTTCGAAATGTGCCCATTGTAACTTGAATATTTACATAAACAGATGAAGTGAGCACGTTCCCGGTGCAGTGTGGCAGGTCGAGATCTCATTTGTTTGCTACTGTTTTTGAAGGGGGTGGGGTGGGGGGAGAAGAAAATCCAAAAGAGCAAGGAAAGGAATATCTGTGACTACATGTATTCTCCTAGATAAACTCCTGCCATCTCGGAGTGCCTTTAAATATTTGAACAGCTTCCGTTAAGTCAAATAAAATTGGTTACCATGAGAAACAAAAAAGTCTAATAGAATAGTTGAGCACACTAATGAAAATCTGAACATAAGATTGTTTCAGAATCATTCGAAGAATTGGATTAGACAGAAAACCTTGTCAATAACAGTCATAGTAACACATTTAAACATTTTTGCTTCTGAGATCCTGGAAAACAGCACACACAGTACAGAAATAGCAGAGGTGGATGGTATGTTATCTTACAGTCGCATAAATTGAAATGTAATTGTCTACTAATGATATTACAATCAGTCTGGTTGTAGAATTTTATGCTCGATGGATGTATCGAGGCATACACAAATAAAATCTGAAATCTTAAAGGACAATGATTCAATGTCCGGAGCCAGTGGTTAAATCAGATGTGGTAACTATGGTGAGAGGTAAAGTTACTTAGCTTCCCACAAACCATGCATATGTGGATTTCTTTTTGTGTAATGGAGATTAAGGAGAAAAGGATTAGAAAATCTAAAGAGAAATTTTGAGTAGGAGACCTGTAGCCTTGCTCTGGAAATTAACATTGAGGAGGCTTTTAGAAGAGAGGCAGGGTGGAAGTAATCACTCTCTTGTAACATATTGATGATAATTCTAGAAAGGAGTCTTTCTGGTTGGGAATATCAACAACAGCTCTTGCATAGAGGTACAAAACCAATCCTCTCCATATTAAAATAATCCTCCTACTCCAGCAAAACAAAAGCAAAACCCAGCATATTTTTTCACATTATCAAGTGACAGCATAAAATCAGGTAAAGTCTGCTATTCTGAATGAATGAATTTTAGGTTCTTGCAGAATGAAGCAGTGTTGATTTATTTGGATTGCTTCACATTCCTATTTTTAAGCGTGTGTATGATATGTATTTAGGATTTTTTTAACTTCAAAAATGGTGGTCATAGGCAGTAGGAAATAAAATCAGAGCTTAGTGTTCTAGCTGGTAAATATTGGGGGAGTTTGGAGTGCAGCCAGAGAGACTTGGACCATGTTTCTGATTCTCATTGAGTTGAGAGGGTTCAGTATTACCCTGAGCTTTTCAGGGAAGAACTTCATATTGTGCTGATCAGCTCCAAGGGGTATGGGAAGGATTGTCATGCTTGCAGATAAAACTGGTGTTCTGAGAGAGCCACCAGGGATGCTAATTAGTGATTAGCTATTTGAAAGCTTGGGAAACGGAGGGGAGAGGTCAGGTTCAATTTCCAGCATAGAGGGACCATTTCTCTGTAATAGTGAAAAGTATATTCACTATGAGAATGCAGAGACATCTGAGGGATATGAGGTATGTTCAGCTTTCTAGTAATATATGCTAAAGTGTATTGGGGTTTTGGCAATGCATTAGACACATCTTTAATAAAATATTGTAAAGTTTTGGGTTTCCCCTCCTCCCTGTCCCCATTGTGGTTGTAAAACACTTGTTTCATGAGAAGTTTGCAGGGGAACTGGTAGTTGAGCATAGCCTAGACACATGGTGTTACAAGTTTTAAGGTGTTTCTGGATTTGCTAGGAAACACTTTGAGCTTTTTGTGGGTCATAATCCCACACTTTCCCTTATCAGTTGTGTGATAGAGGGTGTGATAGCTGTTCAGGAGACTGGGTTCACTATCTCTGTGCAACACTGTGGGTTAAACCCATGAATGGAATGAATGCTTCTGGATTTCAGGCCAAATGATAAATAATAGACCAAACAGCAATGAAATTCACATTTGTTACAAATTGTTTTCACAATAGGAATAGTCAACACATTACATTGATTTTTCTTTTTAGATTTTCATTTCTTCAAAAGTATTAAAAGTTCACTAGTTGTATTCTGTGCTAATAAGGAGGAAGAGGAGGAAAAAGAATTGAATTGCTGCGGTCAGTGGACAATATTTTGCTTTTTTTCTTCATGTTGGAGTTGACATTTGTGGAATGGTACATTGTTATTGCATTAATAATGGATTATTATTTCAGAGGAAAATTTTTATTTGTACAGAGATTGCTATTTTAGATTGAAGCAAAAAGCTTCCATATCTAGAGCAAAACTCAGATATAGCTATTGATGCGTAACAATTCATTTCCTTGTTCAGTGTGTTTTGAAATTGTTTTATCATCCTACTTTATTAGGATGTATTATATTTAAAAGCAATCTACCTGGTATTTCAGGCACAGGATGCTGTATAATCTAATGGATAGGAATAGTGGAATTGGAACAAACAGAGTTTTTCTTCCTTTGCTATTGGATTAAGGCAAGTCAATTCACCTTTCTGTTTCTGCTTTCCATCTACAAAACAGGTGTAGTGGTAATTCCTTCAATATCTACTGATGAAATTTTGAGATAAGCAGTATTTTGTATTACAGCAGCACACATGGTAGATACTGACATATTTGCATCAAAAGTCCTAAAACATTAAAAGGAATTAAAATACCAGTGATTTGATAATAAAATGTTTCCAGAAAAAAAATTCAGAGTGACTGCTGTTGAGGTTTTTTCAGACAGTTGTGGCTATGGGAGTGTTTTAGGGTAGCTGAATATCAGCTGGATGGTTAGTACCTTGATAGTGAATATTGACAGGTTGTACATGTCTGGTTTAAATCTTCAACAAAAGATGGGCCTTTATTGAGTTGTTCAGGTGTTCTGTTGGGATCCAGCCAGAAGGATAGTTTCAGCAGCATCTTAGGATGCTGGAAAAAAACCCCAGCCAACCCTCCATTTCCCCAATGAGTCTATTTACATTAGTACTGGAGAACCTCTGGCCTTCCCAATTAAATTTGTAGATTGCAAGACTGAGAAGTCCTGTGCAAATGGCTGTGTTTGTGCTCACACTGCAGCAGCTGAGTAGTTCCACTGAAGTCACTGGGTCTGCTGAAGTGAATAAGAGTTTTCAGCACTCAACTTTGCAGTATTTATCTTGTTCCTTTTGACAACGGTCATGGAAATTCTGCAGTGGGATGTGAAGTCTGAAGTGCTCTCAGGTATTTGAGAGATGATTCTTGCTCCATTTGCACACTGTATGAAGTTGTGTAAATTGCTCTCAGGTGCAGTATAGAGTAGATGGGGGTAGTTTAATGCTGAAAATTGTGACAGTATGGAAAGAATTCAGGTAGACTATCAGCCTGTATAGGTTATTTATCGCAGGTCACAATAGGGCTTATCATTTGTGACTTGCCAAGGTCTGATCAGTTTAAACAATTGCCAGAGAAGAGCATTTATATATAAAATTTGATGAAAAAATTTAGGAAATCATAGTTTGAAGTACAAGTTGGCCCCTTAAGTTTTCACAGTTTCCTTCATGTGTAACCCTAGTTCAGTTATCTACTTGTATCTTTATCTTTGTAGACAGCAGAGTCAGTATTTTGTTACTGAAAATAATCACTTGCTGTGGTTTGGTTTTGGGTTTGTTTAAATTATAATTAAAACAGCCCCCAACACTTTAAAAAATATACTTCTATTTTGCTATTCAAAGGACCAGCTTTTATTCTAAAAGCAACTCTAATATTAAAAAACCAATTTTTCCAACAGTTTTCCATTTGAAGGGAATATTTTTCTTCATCTGGAGAACAAGCCAATACAGCTTAGTTTGTAAAATTTGTTTATACAGTGGTATTTTCTGTCTGCACAGTGCCTGGAATATGTCTTAGCACATAAATAATAGAATAAATAAAAGCTTCTGTATCCAAACAGCTTCTGTTTATATTTCTCAGTAAGAAGTGTGTGTGTGGAGAAAGATTCTTGTAGTTTTGAGAAACTTGAGTGTATGCTTTGTCTAGTAAATTATGTCATTTGTTATCTTGGTAAGTCTTAGAGCATCAGCTACATGACAGTTTCCTTTTAGAAGAGTAAATACTAGGTGGTGTTTGTGTGGAAATCATTCCAACTTATGCTGTGTTCTGGAGGTATTTCTCTACCTTTCTCAGATATCTGTGCTTGGGTTTTGTAGAGGAAAGTTAACCAGAGACAATGTTGTCATCTGGTAATGCCTGTGCAAACTGGAATATCTTTCTGGTGTTTTGCAAGGAAATAATGATGGTTTGAAAGCTTTTGCATGCCATTTTTTTGTAGACCTTTCATACATTCCCTGCTTTGCTTACTGATACACCTCCAGAAAGAATATAGCATGACATTTTTTCATATCTTCTTTTAAACTGTAAAATGTATGTGTATCTTTTCTGGTGGTTTGTTTATGCTGCACTGTGACAGACAAGTAGAGATAAAAAAATACTATACTTAAAAATACTTAGAATAATATAGGCTTTAAATAACAACTTCTAACATCCTCTCTTCTTTTATCCTTCATCTCTGCAGTGAGGGAGTGACATCAGGGAGTGATAGTCATTCTGACTTTTCCATATAAGTGAAGTGAATTTGATATAATGCAGTTACTATATCACTCCTCAGGCCCTCCAATACAAATATATAAAAATAAAAAATCCATTATATTGTTCAACATGAGTTGAGAGGTGATCAGTGGAGTTCAGACTGTGAGGAACAGGCAAAGAGATGTGTTACATTTACATTGTTGTGCACAGGTTGATGTGTTTCCTCAAATGCTGGCACAGAAATGAAAGAAAAGATCCTGTTTACTTAAGGTCAAAGTATCTGGGAAGGATTCTCTAGAGAAACAATTGCCATTTCCCGTTTTACTCTATGCCTGTGGGACAGGAAATGGATTTTGCAGATTTTTACCTCCTGGGAAGTCAGCTTGAAGAAGGTAAAGATTGTGGTAGAGTCATTGGACCGTAAAAGTTAAGCAGATAAAATCATTTAATCTATTGAGGATAGAGTGTATTACTTTCAGCCCTGTGCTGCTAGACTGGTGAAGATGTCAAAACCAAGGTGTGTTCATCCCTGTTGGAGCAATTAAAAATTTAAGTTTTCTGATCCTGATAAGACTATATCAAAACAAACACACTTGCATCCTGGCTGTGTATAAAGGTTTCTGCACCTTATGGATACTTAATTTGAATATGACTTAATTAAATCTATGTCACATTGCTTTTAATTTGAGCATCTCTGCCCGCCTGATTAAGGGAGAACTTGAACTGTGGAAGGGCTAAAAGCTTGTACAGAAAGGATTGCCTGCTCCTGCTGTGACTGGGGGAAGCAGTATAAACCTAGAGAGGACAAGAAGTTAGCGGTAGAATGCACAGGTTGAAGGAACAGATAGCTTCAAGTTTCTAATCAGCATTGCGCAACAAAATTAGCAGATGCATAGGTTAAGTATGGCAGATATTTCCATCAGTCTTTAATGTGATTCTAAGTTTTGGATACTTGCATTTGATTTTGTTCTGTATTTGACTACATCTTTACCTCTGTTCTGCATTGTTTGTTTCAGTGTTTGTGGTTGATTGGTAGTGTTTTGTCTTGCAGTAATGTGTCCTAAATGCATATACATAATTTTCTTTCTCTGATTTAGAGCCCATTGGCAGTTTCTTGCCTGCTAGTCACAGGTTTCTCAGAAATTCCAGTAAGATCATCTGTTTCTTTGGATGTGTTTCTAGATAGAGCAATGTCAGAATTGGGTAAGGAAAGGCACAGCAGTCTAGTCTTGAGATGTTTTGTAGATTGTGGTTGTTCGGATCCTTCTTGGGAGAAAGGGACAGTCTATTAGCGAGCCTGAAGATATAAGTGGGTGTCATCTGGGTGTAGAAGTCTACAGGGTAAAATGCTAAACTGACCCTTCTCTTAACATATGGGCAGCATGTTCTAATGAGAATTATGAGTACAGTCTGGGAAGTTCCTGAGTGTGTTTGATTGCTTCTGCCTCAATAAACAACTCTTTGCCAGCTCTTTTCTATCCTGGTGCTTTGATTTTGCGGGCAATTTCTGTCTGCATAATACTGATGAGTCAGAGTATTGTCAGCTGGAGTACCTCAAATTATATGAAAGGACATAGAGTACAAAATATTTTCTAGTGTTTTGAGAAGAGACAATTACGTTCTGAAAAATTGGAAGGTAAGGCTGAAATATGCAGGGCACCATGCTGTGCATTTCTGATGTATGTTTTGGGAGTAATGTCCTCGGCTGGGCTGGAGTAATTTTCAGGAAGCCACTTCTCAGGTTGACAGCCATTTCCATAATGCTGTTTACAGGGAATTATGACAATGTCATAATTGGAAATTAATGTTTGACAAGAAGTGATCAGCACCTGAAACAGTAACTTGTTTAATACCTGGTATCAGTTTTTCAACTCTTCCTTAGAGTACCTCTCTCTCATGACATGTTTAATAGCTTTGTGTTAAAAAAAAGTGAGGGCTTTTGTGTAAGACCATAACTGTTACTTTCAGACTGCGATAACTTTGTATCCTGAAAGGTGTTGTCTTTTTTTCATCATTTAACTTGTAATTAATAAAACATGTAACCATTTACCATCCAGTAGTTGCACTTCATAATCCTAGTGGGTCTCTTCCAGCTCAGGATATTGAATGATTCTAGGATCTTTCTTATCATTAAGGTTCACAATGGGCTTTTTTTTAGGGGTGCAGGCAGTAATTTCTAAGAGTATGCTCACTGGAGTTTCTGCCTTTTTTCCTAAATTTGGAATTGGTATAAAATTGGTCATAGTTTGCAGTGACCAAGTTTGTATAGTTCTGGAAGAAATTATTGTGTGTGTGTTGCAATCCAGGAAACCAGTGTATACCTGAAGTTGCTCTGAGGGCTTTTTATGAGCCCATGGTTATTTATTGTAACTATAGAAAGTCTTTTATGTTAGTAGGCTGTAACCCAATGCTAATTAAAAATGACAGTCACTATTGTTGCAAATACTAACCATTGACTATGCAGTAAAAACATCTGAAGAAGCTTATTAACTGCAAAATGGCTACAAATAAGCAGTGCAGATATTAATTTGTCTCATCATCCTGAGAAGTTTGCCTACAGTAAGGAACCTGTTTTTTTCTTAAATTAGTTTTTTTTGCTATTAACAGTCTTTACATGTGTTTTAGAGCCTTGAAATGAAAGGCATGATGTAAACACTAGGTATTAAAAGGATCAGATAATTTTTATATGATTTTTAAGAGGTATTTGTAGAGTTCTAGCTTTGACTTGCTGCTCTTTGGTAGCAAAAATGTTACATATTTCATCAGTTAGGGATTGCAGTAAAATTTTAATTTAGAAATAGTGTTATGCCCAGCCATTCGTTATAATAGTCCTGTATATTGGCTTCACTGCCATGAAAGTTTTACACAGTTTGCAGTGTGATTCAGTATTTTTTCAAATTGGTGTTCACATTGATGTCAAGACTGACAGTAAAAATGGGTCTCATAAAAAGTAGGATAAGGCAGTAGATTGTAATTCAGCATTCCATTTTTTTAGTTGTTCAGCATTGATACATACCTCTGGATAGGACAGTTAATTTGAGATTAAATTAAAACTAAATTCAGTTCAAATTTTAAATGAAATAAAATACTGGCACATTAGCTATCTCTATGCAGTAACGAAGAAATTGTCTTTTGTTATGTGTGTGCTGATTCTCTAAGGAAGAATATTGTTCTTTCATAAAACCATTATGAGTAATGGATCTGGTGTATATATAAAATGAGTCTAGATGGGGTTTTAACAAAACAGTGATGTATCAAAGAAGGTGGTTTCCAGCAATATTTTCTTGTCAAATCCAGTGCATCTCTTTATGGGTACAGCTTGTCAGCAGAATAAACAAACATCCTGGTGCTGTTTAGTTATGCTACCAAAATAAATAACATGACATTCAACCAAAATTATTTTGCATTGTCCTAGACAAACATCCACGGCAACTGGCAGTCGCATGTCCCAAAGCACACTCCGTGATGGAGGTTTTCCTCTTCAACACTGACTCTTGAGTAAGTGGGAAGGTTATGCTAAACAAACATCAGGGAGAATTCCTGCTGCAGTTCTTGTGTGGGAGAAGAATTTGTCATGTTGCCAATTGCAAAGCCCAGATCCAACAAGAATCTGAAATTTTAATTGACAAGCCAAAAGCTTCCATTGTTTGAGTTTTCAGAGATCCTCGTCAATCCAAAAAAAGGGTCTTGAAATTTTTCTGTTTTCAGAAATGTGTGGTAGAACTCTGTGGGAAATTAGTCTACCCAGCCTGGTTATAGTGCCTTATTAAACCAAGTTATAGACCAGTTTTCTGTTGGACACTGTGTCAGTGTGGGGCGGGGGGAAGCGTATCCTGAGGAGTCTGTCAGGGCCTGAAACAGGAAATAAGAGGGATTCACACACGCAGTAGTTAAGGAGCTGTGAGAGTGAACAGAAAGTTCTCTGCAAGCCTGACCTGTGGTGCTGATGAACAGTGGGGACACTTGAACAAACAGCAAAATTGCAGTGCTGTGCTGAGCTGGTTGTAGTGAAAGAATTCTGAGGGACTAAGAGACTGCAGGAAAGATGATGATAGACAGTGGTCTCAAAAATATCTACCTTTCTTTTTGTCATACTGATGAGAAAGAAGGCTCAGACTCATCAGTGTCTCTATCCTGCTCAAAGTATAAGCTGCAATGGATTTTTCTTCTCCTTCTGAGCAAAAAGTGTCCTACAGCCAGTTCTGTAGTCACGTGATAATGTATATGATGCTTCTTCTTATCTAGAGAAAATATCTGGGATCTTTTCACCAGCTGCACTTAGTACTAAAACTCTACAATTTAGAGTCTTCATCCTTCCATGTGATGTGGGGTTGGATTGTTTGCCAAGACCTAATACCTATTCAAGGAGAGCAGAAAATTCACCGAACCTGGAAATGAAATTATGCATTCATGGCATGAGTTGATGCAACCCACATCCTCTCCAGTGAGAAGCCTTCCCTACTCATTCTTTGCATTGCTTTTCCCTTGTGGTTCTTTGATACCTTATAAATCCCGTACCTGGGGAGGATATGATAGAATCACTTAGATTATAGTGCAAGGGGGAGTGTGAATTTGCCACCTTATTTTTGTGGCTGCTGTTTGTCAAAGTAGGCATGATTCCATTTCCCTGTTCTTTTTGACTGGGGATTTGCTATTGCTACATTTGAAATGAACTACGAATCATTTGTATTTGCTTATTTTTACTTTCCAGACTCAAGGTATTGTATTTCACAGGGTACTGTTTTTCTAAACACAGAAAGACTTCATGATGTAGAGTATTTGGAGATGCATATGTTATAAGATCAATAATGTAATAAAGCATTTTAGACACAGTCATGTGTAATACAAGATGTTATAACAGGTGTCTCACAGGTGTTAAAAAAAAATTGGTGTTGACCCAAACTTTTTTCAAAATATTCTTCATTTGGATTTGGGAAGGATATGTGGGGAGACATGATAGAAAGAAAACTGAATTTAGTCATCTTTGTCAACTCTATTAAATACTTCATATGTAAAAGCAGAAGCAGTGAAAGAGGGGTGCTGTCAGTTCAGTTCTCAGTGTTTCAAAGCGTGGCACCTTCAGTGTAAGCGTGTGCATCCTTGAGAGTCGGGTTAAGAATTCGGCTGTTATATTCACATTATTAAGCAACTTTTCTGCTTCAAGTGTTTAAGTGAGTGCCGGAGGAAGAGAAAGGGAATTTGTTCTTTCCTCTAACTGCTTTTGGGGGACAAGGCTCATACTTGATTTTATAAAGTTGAAACAATCATCACAATTAGTTCTAATTCCAGATCATTTTTAGGATGATTGTTAGTTGTGGGCATGCACTTTAGGCAGAGGTACACTTCTGTGAGGAAGTATGCTTTTTTGGTGAGGAATTGATACTGGGAATGCTTAGATTCTTCTTTGGTCACTGAAAACAAGTCAGATGAACCCTTGGATGTTCCAGAAGTTTGTATTAAAACAGGACTCTGATATCTCAGGGCTTGTGTCTCCTGGGTGAAATGGTTGCCGCTTTTATGAGTTACAGATCTCCATACTTCAAGACAGAAAAAAACCATGTGATTTAAAGATGACATAGAAGCTTTTCTTGCTCTAGATACAATTTGTCATACGAAACTGTTGTTGTGTCTGATGCTGATCAAGTCATAGGTTAAGGTGAGAGTCACATTTATCCGGTGTTTGTAGCTTCCTGATAGTTTCATGTGGGTTTAATGGATTTGGATTATGGTCGATGAGCTACAAAGATGACGTAAACCTGAAAGGTAAGGCAATAAACACCACCTCTGTCTTATGTCTTAGTCAGCTTTACAGCACAGCAAAACCCTGCCAAGCAATATAAAACCTTGTTAACATCTGTTGGGTATTAAAACATATCACTGGTACTATAATGGCTTATTCCTCCTAAAGCTGAACATTGTTTCCTCCTCCTACTTCTATTGGAATCACTAGGGGATAATCCTGGTGATATAGAAGTGTCGTGTTGTAAGTAATGGTATGGCCAAGTGATTACTAGGACAAAATTAAGATAATGCCTTTAGGATTCCTTTGTATTCCTTTTCAGTTTGTGTACTAGATTTTTGTTTGTTACTTCTGGTTCTTTGTGTACTTTGGATTCTGAAATGTCCCATTAGTGTCCAAAAACATAAGGCTGAATATTGGGGAGAAATCAGCTAAGGTGTTAAGACAAGTAGTTTTTAATAAATGTCTGGCTGGCATAAAGGCCTTTTCTGAGCTAGAACATGCAATAATGTTATTTAGAGACCAGATTGTCAATATTGAAGACCTAAAGTTTGGAAATAATCTAAAAAAAAAAAAAAATCACTTTTGCTCTAAAGAAACTTTGTGAGTTTTTCTGTTTTTCTGTGATGGATTGCTGGAAGAATTATCTTGGAAAAACAACAGCTGCTTTCAGCTTTTATTTGGGTCAGATGTTTTTGTAATATAGCATGTTTAATATTGAAACAGAAATGAATCTGTAATTATAGAATTGCCTTTCTGTGAAGTGACATAGACTGATACAGAGTTGAGAGGGATGTGTGGGCTGCACACCAGTCATGTATTGTGGTCCGGGAGCAGTAGAGGTGGTGACAAAACTGTTCATATGTATTTGTTTTCCATCAATATGAGTACTGTAGGAAAAGGGAAGGCAAGCAATCCAATAAGAGGGTATTTGCCAGTGTGATATTTGTATGAGAAAAAGCATCTGGTTTGTCAGTTTGCTCATGATTTTATCAGTGAAAGTTACTGATAAAATTGTGATGTATTACTTCACCTGTAGTGATATTGAGGTTGGCTAAAATATTGAGACCAAAGAAACCCTTTAATGTCTCACATTCAGCTTTTTGAAATGTTTGTTTGATGTGGGGTTGTTCTAGGATTCTTTCAAGATTTTATCTTTTGTTTCACAGTACTTCATTTTATGCCAGATTTCATTGCAAGATATGAAATTCTACTAAATTGTATTACATTTTAAATTAAATTGTATTAAATTGTCATGTAGACTTAAGTCTTGGAAAACCTGACTTGGAATAAGGAATAAAACAACTGATTAAAGTTTAATGTGAAGAGAAGGTTACTGAGGGTTGATGTAACAGCTTTTAGGTATGCAAGAGGTATTTGTAGAGACATGGTGGGAGAGTACAGGAAATACTGTACTTGGATCAAAGCAAGAAAGAGTCAGGCAGGTTGAACTTCATTACAATTCAACCAGCAGGTATTTTTTTTTTAAGCATGATGATACAGAAACTCTGAGGTCCTCTGCCCAGAAATCCTACACAGTCTCTGTTACCTGAGACCTTAATCTCCTGTTTAGACAACTCTTTGTGGATTGAGGGAATATGATCAGGGCTTGGGAAAGGAGCAGGCCAGGTGACCTCTTTGAGCTCTCCTTTCCAGTTATTTTTTCTATGAACCTAAGAATAGAACAGGACAACTATGAGAAATTTCAGTACCTCTCACTTTTTTTTTTTTTAATTGTGCTTTTAAGTGAAGGGATATAACTCTGTCAGCATGTTTTATTTGTTTTTTGGCATATGCATTCTGGGACAGTCAACTGTTGGCAATGACTACCATGTTTAACCAATTTCCAGTATGAAGCTATGAGTGCTATGTGCTATCAGTTAGTTTAAGATTCAAGCTGTCCATTTAATTAAAGTGCTCTTTAATACTTCCTAGTGTGTGCAAGGACACGAGTTGGCAGCTGTTTAGGAGCACCAGTCAATGAGTTGGTGTGGTCTGTTTTGGTTTTCATCACTTTTCAAAAAATCTCTTCAGAGTGTGCCAGCTTTCCCTATTCTACAGTTTGGCTTTAAAGATATAAGATGCAGCTTTGGAACATTTTCATCCTGTGGGTTTATTTTTTTTTTTTTAATCTGGTGTGGCCTGCTATTTTATGAACTCTCTAAATGCATTTGTGTAAATGCTTATTCAGCCCTCATGGGTTTATTCATGACTATATTGCTAAAGCATTTGGGAGTTCATTATGTTCTATACTTCTACATGAATTCTTTTCTCAGAAAGAGGAGTTTTAAAAGAATTTTCTTCTTGATTTCCAGAGCTGTTTGGCCTACTGTTATGTTGTTGTGCAATTGCTGCTTGGGCAATGAAAGCTAAGCATTTGCAGACCTTCTCCTTCCACCCAGGCACTGATTTAGGTGCTGAATTTCCACGGCAGGTGGGTGGGAATTGGGCTGCGTGGGTCGAGTTCCCCTCTCATTGTTTGCACCCTTTCATGGAGTCCACTTCTGGAGTCCTCTTTCCTCCCCTTCCATCCCTCCAAAGATGAGAGATTTAATGAGATAACCTTAATGCCCTCCCAGCATAGGCTTAGTCACACCAAGTGAGTAAACCTAATGAGCCTCTTGAGAAGAATGGCTGTATTTACTGTTCCACCTGAAACCTGTGCCCAAAAATTTGATGGTTAGATTTATGTGTTTGTCCTTAAGGACAATTCTGTCTACGATTTTGAGGCTGATGGAAGTTTTTTTTGCCATCTCATATGTCTGGCCAGACAATTCAAAGTTATGCTGGAGAAACAGTAACTTTTCTTTTATTCTCATGGCCTGAGTGTTTAGTGAGATTTAATTACTCTGGATCTTGAGAGGTCCACCTGGAGAAATAGTCTGATGAATTTGGTCAAATGAATTTTTAATTAGAGCACACACCCACTAATGACTGTATTTTTTTTATTTAAGGTTTTATCTAGTGCAAATTTGTACTCAAAGGACCATAATTTTTTTTTTTTTCCAGCTGATTTGTTTTAAAAGTGTCTGGATAAAACTGCATTTCCTTGCTATTTTACAGAAGAAAAAAATCAAACTTTTGATGTGGAACTACTTAAATGTTGTTAGACTGTGCAATTTGAACTGTTCATTAATCCAAAGGTTTAAGAAGACTATTTCCCAGACTGTTTTCAATGGCTGATTGACAGGTAGATTCTTGAGCTTTACCACAGGAATGAAATTTTTTTTACACTTTCAAACCTGGTTCTTTTTGTCTGCCTCTTTCTCAGTGTCAAGTTCATGGAACTTCCTTTTGGGTGATTTAAGAACTGCTTTGTGCTGCTGAACCAGCCCATGGAAACATGGCAGTGCTTCATGTGGTTCTGAAATCAAGAGCAAGGCTGTTGGAATGTGCCATGTTAGTGTAGCAAGGACTGTGATTTGTTAGGTTGTTTCTGAATTAAACCTGATTTATGCCCACAGAAGCTGCTAAAGCTTCTAAGATCTCTCTTTTTCCCCCTTCTTACTTTCAAATGTCTGTAGAAGAAAGTATGTTTCTGGATATTGAAACAGGTGGAACCACTTAGCCAAGAAACTATAAAAATAAATTAGTAGAATATCTGGTATCTTCCCCTAGAATAATGTGGGTTTTCCTTGCTGGAAAGGTCTGGTCAAGTTCAGAAGTGAATCTGGGCTGTTAATCTTGTATTCTGTTGAGGGTGAGTGTGTCCTGTTGTTCTCACTTACTACAGAGTGTTCTCTAGATTGACTTGAGTGGTCCTGTTGCTTGAAAATGGAGTTCCATTGAGTCCTGTATACTATGTTTTACATTTCTTTTGGGCCTGTTCCAGAAAATGGCTCTGTGTTGTAGTAGTAAATTTGTGATATTAAATCTTAAATTACAGCCTATATGGTTTTACTTTTATTCTAGAGAAGTTGGAAAGGAATGTGCAGGCTGTTTTGTGCTTACATATTGTAATTTAAAATAATGAGTATCTCATTGTGTTACTAGCATTACTTATAAATTTACATTGCTTGTTTTTCATTCTCAGTGTATACATTGATACAGGAAAATTGCAGGGCCAAGTATGCTGATTCTCTGAAAAGTTTGTTAAGTTTTCCTTTATGCGGTTAAAATTTGTCTAATTCCCAAGCACTTTAAATTCAAGTTTGAAAATACGTTTTAATAAATATATTTTGTGGGGGTTTTGAGTAAATTAGGAGTATTTTAAATAGTATCCTAGAACTTCTTTGTAGTTTTAAGTATTTGTAGTGTGTAAGTATTTGGCACTAGAACCCTTAAGAATTAGTTGTTTTTAAAGAGGAGGGGAAAGGAAGAATCTAACAAAATGCTTTCATTTCTTTTGAACTTTTCTCTCACTTTGAAATATTTACAATGGTGACACTTTTATATGAGGATTACACATTTTTTGCTAAAAAGGAATTAAGGAAATAAACTTCAGGTATTTGAAAATGAGAAATAGAATTGTAGAAGCTCTGATCTTTTGATCTTTCACTGGGGACTGGTGGGAGAGCTGGTTAGAGTCAGCTCAGCACAACCAGGATGGAGAAGTTAAATAAACCAGCTTGTGAAACTTTGCAATACACTTCCTGCTTTCTGGAAGTACCTAGAGTACATGAAAAGCACTTGGATGTTTAGGTCTGTAAAAGCTGGCTAACAAGTTTTGTGTTTCACAATTTGTTTTATTTGCAATACTTAAGTTACTATTTGATTGCTTGCTATTTTAATTACAGCCAGTAAAGTTACAACAAACTGCCAAAAATTACACAGACTTGAATACTGTTTATTGATTGCCAGGCATGATCATAGGAGCTGATCTGATTTGCAATACCAAAGGTGGAACAAAGAGATGGAAACAGCAGAACAGAATTCTTTCCAGTATTTCAAACAAACATCTTTTGTTTGTAATATAGCTCAGTCAGGGATTTTGCTATTAAAAAAGAAGTAAATGAGAAAGGCTCAATTTGATTTAAAAAGAAGCTTTGCAGTTTTCTCACTAATGTCATTTTAATAGTGTTGGAACATGCAGTTTGTGACTAACAAATCCATCAAATGTATTAGCCAAGTGTTAATTTTATACTAGTGTAGGATGTTGCAAATAAAAAAGTAAAGGGAAGATGAAAAATAAAAGCAACTTAAAAATTGGCATTAAAATGAAATTGCATGTGGCATTAAAAATCTCTACAATATTTTGAAGAATTCCATGGAGAAAGTTTTTCTCCATATCAGAAAGGGGTAAGAAGAATGAAGTGTATCTGCTACTGAGGAACATTTGAAAAAGGAGGGCAGTTATTCATGCTTTCCAATGCATGGAAGTTTGGGAAGATTGCACTTGGAATTTTATCTGGTTATTAGTTTATTGGAATTTGCGCCAAGTGTTTTCATCAAAACCTGAAAATAACCACTGCATTCAAATAGAAGCCTCAGAAAGTCAGTTAAAGAGGTTCTGGCTATGAACCTGTAGTCCATTAAAATGACATTGCTGTCAAAATAAGAACAGAGGACTTGAAAATGAAAATAATTGGACTATTGAATTATTCAGTTCCCTAACCCTTCCCATTCCCAATGAGAAGATCGTGTGCTGAATTGACACCAGGGGAAATGAACACAGGATGACAGGACAAACGGAACACTGTTCTGATGTGTCACATGTGAAAATACAGTTTGATGTTCTCTCCTCCCTTTTCCTCTATTGAAGTCTAATTCCTTTTGGCTGTATAAACTTTACTAATGGCGTAAACTGTGCTTAAAAGGTGGGATTTTTGTGGTCTTTTGTTTGATGGTTTGTTTTTTCCTTTGATTAAAAAAATGCAAACATTTCAGCATTGTGTTGCACTGTGCATTCCTGTGAACAGTTGCATCAGCATAACTGGGAGTATTTATGGAGTGAAGCCCTAAGGCCTGGTCTTGTTGCCCAGAGACAATTTATATCTGTTTGTTTTGTAGTTCTCTGTCCATCATTGTCTCTGTCCATGTGGCAGAGCTACTATGGCAAATATGAAACTTTTCACTATCAGTAATATTCTGTGTGACAGAATTTTTATTCCTTCCATTTAAAAAAGGGTGCTGGAGGGCTTGGTGAATGCATAGTGCATACTAAAATAAGTGATGAGGTTTCCAGAGTAAAACCCTCAGAATTTGGTAAATGAACATGCTGTTCACTATGATGACATCTTCTATTATTTATCTATATATTCTGTTGTCAACAGGATTTCTGCTTCATTCAGGATGCTGGAAGTGTGATTTCTTGTTTGTGTTGATTTCTGTGCAGGCTGTTTGTGGGAGTCCAGCATGCTGGTGTGTAGATGGGTCAGTGGAAAACTGTGGTAAGAGAAGTCATTGCTTATGAGATCTTTTACCTTGTGTTGCAAAACCAGGAATGCGTATGGTTTTAAGGAAGTGGGTACTTTTCCTGGATAGATCCATTCCTTACGATGCAGCAGTGGTGGGTATCAGTTAAAATCAGAAAAGGTGTTTTCTGGGGAAGTGAGATGGCTGTTTCTTCTGTTCTTCCACTGCTAGAAAGGTTTGTGATGGCTGTTTTTTTTTTCTAGGGTAGTTGCCAGCTTGGCAGTCTGTTCTTGAGCCGGTCATTCAGCTGGGCACGATGATCTGATCCCACAAACAATTGCCTCCAAGAGGGGAAATCCCACTCCCCCACCTGAAGCTGTCACTTTTCTTCCTTTACATCAAATCTTGTGCTTGCCAAGCTAGTTTAGCTCACTAAGGCAGCAGAAGTCAGTAATTTTTGTGGTTATCTTAGGATTGTTTTTGTTCTTTAGGATATATTGACTTGCTGGATAGTCAAATACCAAAGTGTACAAGTGAGGAATGAAATCTCTTATCTGGGAGAATTAAAGGGAGACACTTGAAGATTACCTTCTTTTAGCAGTTTAGGAGCTGAGACTGACCATACCTTTGGAATGGTATGATGTACTTTAAGACATGGCTTGAATATTTGACTATATGAATCATGCCATTTGAGAAGTCAGGTCTAACAGTCTTATATTGGCTATTTGAATCGTTTAATACCTCTGAACTTAACCCTCTTGTGCCTTAGTTTCATTATTTTGTAGATTGAAAAAGAAGCTTTCTTCACAATACATATTCTGTGAAAATAAATGAATGTATGAGTATTCAGGTATTACAGTTGAAAGTGCCAGAGAAAAGCATATTAGGATGTTCTTTTTTGGGAGCAGGATTTGAATAGTGTACAATAAACAAATTCTTGAGGAGTAAGGTGGGATTTCTCTCATAAGGTTTCTTCCTGTTTAGAAAAATGCAGAGCATGTTACTTTCTAATTTTAGTGTTTCCTAACTTTGACATGCCTGATTTTGCACCCTTAATCATATTCATTTAATCTGATTTAATTGTGTCAATTAAATTTTCTGTGCACTAAAATGTAATTGATAAGGTACTGAGAACAAGCCTTAAAAAGAGAATTTGGGATGCATGCACTAACCACGTTTTTTTACTATTCAGTAAGTTTACCATTGATTTTAATATAAGTTAACCAAATACTGCTGGTTCTTTGGTTGAATATTACGTGTTTATTGAGTCTTCAAACACCTTACTCCCTTATTTCCCTAATATATAGCTGCTAAATATGGGAGTTTTGAAAAAACTAACCAATATAAAACTAGAATTTAAATAACTAAATATTTTTGCTGTAGCCACTGGTAAATTGATTTTAACTAGAAGTTTCATTATCAGGGAGCTATCTCTTGGTTGCTTACCAAAAATCAGTTTAAGAAGTTTTTACAGGATTTTGTAGTTGATGACGAAATGGGGAAACTATATAGGAGAGAGAGTAAAACCACAATCAAATTTTGTGCTTACTCTCATTCTTTTAGCCCCCGTTTCCTGTTCCCTCACTGTAATTTTGATTCTCATGCTCTTAAACCTGGTGCTTCTGCCTCTTTTCTGTTTGGGGTGAGCAAAGCTCAAGGCTGTAACCACTGCCTGGGATGTTTGTCCCCTGACCTGGCTGATCTGCAAGTGTCAGGCCTTGGATTTCCAGTAATTGGAAAGTCAGAGATAATCAGAGCTATTGCTGCTAGCCAGATGTTTTGCCAGCCTGTGAATGTTCTCTGGACAAGAAGTTTTCAGGAACCAATCCAGCTGCTGCTTTGAAGAGTAACCCTAAACCACTTCTTTGGGGGCTGAACTGCCTAGAATATTTTTTTGCTAACTGCAAGTCTATCAATAAAAGTTGTAACTTCCTACTTAGAATTAATTAAACACATTTCCTATTGCAAACAACAAGTTTAAGAAAAAATTAATTTCAGCTCTTGACTTTCTATGGTGTGTAACTGCTGTAACTGGAGGCTACCAAGGGACATAGTAATAAAGAGAGGATTACAGCCAGGGAAAGCAAATGCTCATTCTCAATGCTCTTTTTTCTAAAGTCTTCTGAAGACAAATCTGTGTTTTCAGTGCCCACATATCTGGACAGTGGGAGGATGTTTGAACATGCTGAGAGTTTAAATTTAATTTTTACTTTATTCCCTGGAGAAATTGTAATTCATGTTTGAGACTTGACAAAGTAAGAAATTTATGTTGCTGGAAAGCATAACAGATAGACTGATACAGCAACTCAGGCATAACGGATGGCTGAGTTTCAGGAATGGAAGGAAAATTAAAGTGAGATTATAAACTAGGTATAAAGTACATCCAAAGATCTGATGTGAGAGAAAATAGTAAGAACTGCTTCAAGGGTCACTACTAGGCACATTTAAGAGTTTGTTTTTTCAAGCTCTTTATAGTCATATGATGATTGTTCTATAATAGAATTCTGTGAGTTTAACTGTATTGCTTTGTGCTCTAATCCTGGCTGTGATAAAACAGATAATTTGTGAGAGGCTGGAGCACTGGTGGGCTCCCCTGTAAAGAGAAAAAATGTTCTCTACCTTCAACTCTTCTCTAATGACGTCGAGGAGTTACAATATCATACTGTAAATAGAAATACAATAATGAATTGTAGAGTAGAACAACAAAAAACATGTTTACATGGGGAATACTTTGAAATAGAAGTCCTTGACTAGCAATCCCAATTATTTTCTGCACAGCTGCTCACATTCCAGCAAAAGAATGTCTTGTTTTGAATTAGCTTCATGTAGTTCAACAGGGAGTCTTATTTATAGATCAAAAGTATTCGCATGGATCTAATCAGGAATGATATAAATTAATGTCTCATCATAAACAAGTGCAGAGACTTGTAAAGTTTTCCTAATATTCTCTTTGCCAAGTTAGACAAGTAGTTTACAGCTTCCACACATGGCATGAGCAGATTTGCTCTGCTCTCTGAACAGTGTGCTGTGAACAGTTGTTTCCCATTTCTAGCAGGTGGCAACATGTATTTGTTTACTGGCTTAGTGGGATACTTTTATGAGAAATATTTCTTTAGCCTGAGAATAAGGCAGTAGGAATGCTGGCTTTATAGTAATTGTCTGTGTGCCATGAAGCTGGGAAATGAACACTGCCTCCTTACCTTTAGCAGTATAATCATCTTGAATAACCTGCTTTGGAAGTTGAACTGACAAATTTGCTTATTTTTTAATATCCTGAGTCCTTTCTACAAAATGTTGAAATTAATTCGAAAGCAGGTAACCAGACCTGAGGTCTCTGTCTCAGCTGGGTGTCCTTTTTCTTACAGAATAGTCTCTTGTACTTTGTCCCACCCCTTTCAGCTTTGAATTCTCCCCTCTGCTGTGCCTCAGATGTAACCAGATGGGTGGAAGACAGCCTATTCTAGACTTGCTTTGCCCTGAACACCTTTTGGTAGGTGAGAGATGTGGGGTTTAATCCTTCAGATAAAGTAAAGAATTTTGGGATGCTGCATATAAAATGTGGATGGTGCTAAATCTTTCTCTACCTTTTTTTCTTGTGGTCCATCTGTTTTAATAGTTGATCTCTGAGGGTGCCTGATTGGGCATTTGAGGTACTCTAGAGTTTGTTTGAATTGGTGCAAGGTCATGACCTGCTTTAGCTAAATGAACTTGCTGATGCTTGTATGGGAGCTTGTCTCTAGTGTGAGGGAGACATTTCACAGCAGAAAGCTCAGAGGTGCTTGGTTGAAAATGCCACAGGTGTTTTGGTGGAGTCTGGCTTCACAGGTTTGGGAAAACGTAAGTTAATTCCTTTCTACTGAGTGAGAGGCAGTAGCTGTCATTGGGATATCTTATAGAAGTCTTCAGAGTGCAGTCTAATAATTTGTGTTCAGTGTAGTGGAGAAGTGGGGACAAAAGGGGTGAAATATTCAAAAGCTAAGCCAACTTTATAGTAGCATGGTGGAGGTTATGAGAAGGGAATGTATTTTCAGATCAGAAAAACCCACACAATGAAAAAATGGAAGTGTCTGTTCTAGCTGGGACTAGATTTTTAGTTACATTGAATTACAGACCATGGAATTAGCATTGTTTAGACCTTGCTTGAATGTGAGCACCTGAAGAAGTCTGAGCCTAAAATTGGCTGCAGTGTCACAAATGCAATGTTGATGGTGTCTGCTGTGACCAAGACTTAATTTTGTCTTTCCTTAGTAGGAAAGATGCATACTAATGTTCATCTAAAATAAAAAAAAACCCCCTCAACCCTGCAGCCAAGATTTGTCCTCAAGAGACTGAGATATTTTGCTGTGCCATGAGCCAATAAATCAATTAGTCTAAGGTCAGCCTTTCAGTTAATGCTGAACATTTCTCACAGACAGAAGCTTTAGGGGAGGATGAGGAAAATTTGCAGCTCCTTGTTTTTTTTCTTGGGTGTAGCAACTATCACAGACATTCCTTTCACCCAACAGCAATATTGGTTTAGATTAGTTTCTCAACAGCTGAAACCTGGAGGCATTTTTCTCAATAACAGTACTTGAAATAGTTAATGAGTTTAGTTTTAGCCGAGGTTGATTGTACTTGCATGAGAAAATCTCTTACTCTAGATAAATTGGATGTGAAAATAGACTTCTCTTGGCTAATACAGAGAACCTTGCTGACAGAAAATGTCTTAAGATGTGGAAGAGTTTTTGTAAAGGGTTCTGCAGATTAGAATCCCTGTGGGGTTTAAGGGACTTCTGCAGGATATCTTGTTCAGCTTCCCCATCAGAACAGAGCTCTTGACAGCACAAGGTTATGCCAGCTCTGGCTTTATCTGCCTCATTTTGGAGATCTCCATGGTACAGCTTCTACCATCGCTTTGGACAACTTATTCCTCTGCTGCACTGCCTGTGCCCTGAGGAAAAGGTCTGAGACCAGTGTAAACCTCCCAAGCTGCAACTTTGCTTTTGAGCCCTGTTGTTCTGTTTACTGCTGAGATAAGCTTGGCTCTGTGATAGTTGTTTTCCCTGAGGTGACTCTTTCAGGACCTTTCCAGCAGGGCTGCAGTCTGTTCCTGGGCTGTACTGAGGTGTGGGGTCTCTCTGGCCCAGGTGTCCAGTTTTCTGCTTCTTACTGGTACCTTCCTGCTGGCCCAGCCTCCTAGTTTATCAAAGTTCCTTTGAGCTGAATCTCTATATTATATCAATCCTCCCCTTTGCAACCTTGATACTGTACTGGGTTTGCTGTAGATGTATTTTGTTTCTTCCATTGGTTTTCTGATAAGGATTTCAAACATTAATAACTGTTCGCTTTATTATGTGCCACCAGCCAAGCCACTTATTTAATCTCCTTGGGCTGAGTGGTGCAGCCAGTTTACAACCTGTGTGACCCCTTAGTGCAGCTCCTGCTCCCTCACCTTCCAGCTGAGACTGCTGTGGGATGTGGGGCTTTGTCCTACCTGTGGTCTTTTGCATTTGGGTTGGTCAAGCATTATTTGTCTGTGGTCAGTCCATGTTCATGGTGCATAAATACCTTCTCCTTCATGTGTTTTTGTGCTTCTTTGTGAGATGATTGTCATATTAGGAAATGCTAAAATAATCAATGTGTGTGTGTAATATCTCTGCCATATTAAATTCTGTCTCGCACCAGTTCCCCTTCAGTATAAGTATTTGCTTGATTATATAGGGGAATTTAGAAAAATCAACTAGAACATTTCTTCTTTGTTTTGATAGTAAAATATTTATATGAACTAAATTGTAACTGAAATAAGCAGAATTCATATAGCTATTCAAAAACCTCATGCAGAAAACTGCTTGTTAGTATTGAGTAGCTTCAGAACTGTAGTGGTGCAGTTTGTGATGGTTTGTAAAAGCTTTCCCTGGGAAAAAAAAACCAAAACACCAACACAACAAACCCAAGAATTGACTCAAACTTTGCATTCTCAGGAGCTGGAAGAAGATTTGTGTATATAAAATATGTATTACTGTGTGGGGAAACATTTTTGTAAAACTTAAACTACAGTGCTATCTGGCTTGGCTGCCTATTGTTTTATTTCCACTAAAGCAATCTTGAAAATTAGAGGAAGGCAGGAATTACATGAAAAGAGAAAGAACAGAATTTGCCTCTAGCGAAACATGTTTACAGTAACAGCTGCTCTCAGAGGAACTGCAGAATGTTCACAAAATAGTTTATTTTTGTGTTTATCTATATAGCTGGTAAAGAATCAAATAAATTGGCTTAGATATATAGGAACCTAGTATTGATGTTCTGAAAAACAGCTACGTTTTCCCACATGAGGGTTTTTTGAATAGTTTATGAAGGCTTTTGAAGCATAAAATGTAGCAACAGCTAACAGAAGTCATCAGGATGGTATTTTCTACATAGTTACAGGGAAGATGATTTATTTTGATGTATCATGGGCAGGCACTTTTGGGGGCAATTGCACGATCCATCTTATTCTGGTGACCTTTTTTCTGTCTTGTAGGACAAAAGGTGAGGTGTCACTGATTCAAAGTCTTGAAAGTTTACTGATTTTTGATAATTTTTTTTAAAGCCTCTGTTTTTTTTTTGCTGCACAATTTGTCTGTTGTACCTGTCCTGTATAAATGCAAATAGCTTAATCACAGGCAAAGATCTAGTTTTTTGTAAGTCATGGATCTAGAAATGGCTAGTATTTTGCTTCAGAATAAGTAGAAAAAAAATAAAATAAACTGAGTCCAGTTCTTTAAACAATACAAGATGCTGCAGTTCAGTTACAAGCATATGTAGTATAAAAAAAGCCAATGCCAAACAAAAAATGTACATGTGAAGACCTCCTGGGTGCAGTAGTTGATGCATGGGCATCCTCGTGGTTGTGTTTGTCTGTTGAATGTCCAGTTCCAGTCCTTACACTGCTGGTAAGTTCATAAAGGCTGCTGTATTGCATTAATCTTTGTCTGCTGTTTTAAACTCAATAAAGCTGCACCACTTGGTCATGACACAATCTAATATGTCTGAGACGACAAGTCAAAAAAGCTCCCAAAGATACAACAGTCCACTGGCAGCTTAAGTCGTAGCTGTTTTTCCTTTTTTTCCAGTTTGTATGATCTGATTTTGCTTGTATTTGTTCTGTTTCTTTGTTGTTAGAGATGAGATTTGTGGATCCTGAGCCTTTTGTCAGCTATTGAATATGGGAAAAGTCAGTGTTTGAATATACACTTAAAGTTCTTGTTCATTTTACTAATTTACTTTTTTTACTTCATTTACTTTCAAGAGGTTTCAGACTAACAGATGTTTGGAGGATTTGCACTTTCAGTTTTTGGTCACCTTTCATACTGTGTTTCCAGAGTTGCATTTAAAGTTGGCTTCATTTGTGCATCAGTGTCTGTGAGAGTGCCTAACCCCTTTTACTGGCCAAATAGAGTTTATCTCTATTTAGATTGAGAAGATTGAGGTGCATTCTTCACAAAGAAGATGTAGTACTAAGCTTGTTTTTTGACAGAATTTTTCTGATGCATGTGAGGTTTTTTTGGGCGAAGTCCCATTCACTCTGTTAGCATTGAAAAACTAATTTGGCATTATTTTTTTTTAGTCTCCTGCCATGGACGGAATGTTCCAGGGGTGTGTTTATCCTATCAACTTACAAAAAAGAAACATTTCTCAACATCAGTCTTTTCATACTGAACACTGAATCTCATGCTTTCTGCAAATGTTATTACATTTTGCTACAATATGTTCCAATGATGTGTACTGACTGCTGTGTTAAAGTCTGTGTACTTTTAGGTATGGACACAGAAAAGCAACTAAGTAGTGGATTTCTTGAATGTGATGTAAGAGCATCTAATGGGTTTAGGACCAGATTAACAGTTATTTAACAGCTATTTAAATTAAGTTGTGACAAACTGCATATGAAATATAAATAAGAACATTCTGAAGAACAGAAATAAGTTGGAGCTCTCATGTATCACCTCCAGAGCCCCATATTGGGAATAAAATAGCTTAATGTACTGTGGCTTAAAATATTCGTAAAATATGTAATAAAACTAAGGTATAGAGGTATTTATTGTGTTTTATGCTGTATTTAATGGTGTATTAGGTTTTGGTGCTGCAATGCTTTCAATTTTCTCTAATAAATCCAGAACATACATTCAGTGCTACATTGCTTATTTGTTGCTTCTGCTTATGACCCTTTGACTATCATGAAATGTATCACTTGCTGAAGACACCCCAGGGACAAGGTCTCTATTAAGATGACTTAACAGGTCTTTCATGTCTCCAGGTGGAACAATAAGAACAGGTCTAAAGTCATCTTGGCTGGAATTTCTGGATGCAAAGGGTGTCTGGAAACATCTTTGGTAATTTTTTTTCTTCTGAATTTAACGATTTAGTGTGTTCTAACTATAAGAGAGAAAATACTTGGAATGATTCTAATAAACACTTAAGGAATTGATGCCTAGAACAGAAATATGTGGATTAAATTACTTTTTACTTCAAATTGGTAGTAGGTTATTAGGTGCATATACACAACTACATGTCTCCGGAATTGAATTTTTTGTGTTCATCCATCAAAAATTGTGTTTATCTGAAATAGATGCTATTAATTCATTAAGGTTTTTATCAATGATGTACAGCTATAATCAGTTTTACTAACTGCAGTGTTCTATAAATTTTCTAAATACAGGGATATCTCACTTTCCCTGAAAAGTGTAATGACTTAATATCTGCAGCGTTCCCTCCTGGGAGTAATCTGTTCTTACCAAGTGATTTAATTGGAGTTGATTGAACAAGTAACAGAAGTTAAGCATTGCTTTTAAAAGCCTTTGCTAGTTTGAGAATAGCCCTGCAATGTCTTGTTTTCTTGCAGCACACACCAAATATAAATTCTATTTGGACGAGGAGGACACAATAAATGTGTTAAAAATGCTGGAATCAGTAACTGTTATAGCTGGGATTTTTTTTTTTTAGATAAGAAACACATCTTTTAATGTAGAGGTGCAGTTTACTTCGCCTAAAAGGAAGGCATTTTTGGAGTGCAGTGCAGTTGTGAGCAATATTCAGTGTAACTACACTGTAGTTTATAATGGGAAGTAATGAAGAAAATCCCTTTTTAGTGTTTCACAGTTACAACTGATGCTTTCAATTGTTTGTAGCTGAGAACGGGACCAAGGGGAAGGAAGATATAACAAAAGGTAAAAATGAAATGTGGCTAACCCTTTACTCTGAAAGGGAGGGGGAAAAAAAATCACTGCAAATATTACAAATACATTTCTGAGGTCTTTTCTGGGGGGAAAAACCCCTGTTCTAGCAGGCACAAGTCTGACATGTTTTTCAATAGAAGACAGCTGAGTTAGTATGGCTTTCACTAGAAGAGAAGACAGTCTATATTTTGTCTTCAAGAAGAAACACTGTCCTTTGGAACAACTCTTAGAGAATCAATATCAAACTGTAAGGGCCTTTTTTTACTGCTTTACTCTCTTGTTTTTCTTTTTGTACAGTGAGACAATTTATGCTGTGGGGAAGCAAAGTTCTAATCATTGCAGAATAATCAAACTGAGATTTTTAAATTGGTGACCTCCAAAGTTTTTCATGCCTTGCAGATTCAGTTTCCCTTGTTGACAGTATGAGTATTATCACACTAGTATTTGAACATAAATGCTCCTTAAAGGTTTTTAGTGCATCTTATATAGGCATCTGAAGTTCCAGGTTTCATCATCTTTAAAAAAATAACTTGAACTCTCTCTCCAGGGATAACTATATAAATAAAATGTCTTTGCTCTTATGTAGATGCATTTAAAGCAAAGAAGTAAAAACTTAATATTTGATTTTGCTCAGTTCAAATAAGCTTAAATCAATGCTAGTAGATACTGACAGAATGTTTATTTTTATTATATATTTGAGGTCTTAGGTCTTTACAAAGGGGCTAATATTTTTTTCATTTGTATTAGTCTATCGAAGGACTTTAGTGTCAGACTCAAGGACTGGGAAAAAGGTATCATCTTCATCTTGTTACTTGAAACTGAAGTAAGTGCTTTAGGAGACATCAAGGAATCACAGATCAGAGGACTGGCTGTCACATTCTTCAGAGCTCTTTTTGCTGGATGATGTGAAACCAGGGACTCCTGTGGTGCCTGTACTCATGTCTTTTTTGAGTCCTTTTTCCCCTCTGATTTCTTCTTCAGACAAAAACTTTAAAACAGTTGGAAAGTAAATTGACTGTAAATTATTCTGAATCAGAAGCATACAGGCAGAATCACTTGAATCTCATTTTGTTAGGTATGGTGCTCTGCTTTAAGCTTGTGTAATAAATGTGAGATCACCTGAAAATCCACTCTACTGAACATTTCTAGAGTGCAATTCTGCCTCATTGCTGGCAGAAAAAGGAGGAGAGGTGCTCTGAATCATGATTTTTCATAAATTAGTAAAGCTGTTTTTCCTCTGAGATTTTACTTTGTAAGGTTTTATGTAGATTTTAGTCCTGAAAACCAGAAGTAGTGCAAGCAATTTGAGCTTTGTGGTGTTTAGGGTGGGGTTTCTTGGTTGGTTTTTGGTTTGTTTTTTGTCCTAAAGGTGGGAATACCTGATGTTTTGAATTAGAGTTTTGCACTCCAGGAAGAGAAGTCTGTTGTGTTTCTGGAAAACTTCGTGGTTTGCTGTGACCTGTTCACATTTGCACCTTCATTTTGAGGCTGCAAATGTTCAACTGCATTGTGGCAGGGCATTCTAGGGCAGGCAAGGTGTTGCTGGTTTTGCTGGGTTGGAGGTTGTTTCAGAGTGACCACAGGACATTTGCTACATGCAGAATAGCACCATCACGTCCTCTTCCTTTGCCTTCCCTCTGATCTCCACCCACGAGCTCTCAGCAGAGCCCTTTCCCCACTGCCTGGCAAAGCTCCATCCTCTCAAGCCTCAGCTTTGTGCAAAGAGCTGCCATTGTCTATCTGTGGCTTCCCTGCCTATTTCCAAAGCTATTCTCTTCCTTGACTGCCTTCCTGGGAGCTCTGTGTCGAGGTGTATGCTGTATTTCTATCCGCTCACTTTCTTTGAATTTCTTTAAATTTGGCTTTTAGTTCTGTGGACACCTCACTTGCTCACTGTCCTCTAGCAAGGCTTTAGCATAGCTGGCATGAAGCAATTCCTTAATTTTTTGGCAGCAGGTTGGCAGAAGACATTACACAAATTGTCTAAGAAATCATTCTACTTGAGTATTGTTGTTAAAGCTATTGTTTGCTATAAACATAGGACCAGGCCTTTTAGGTCTGTGCTGGGGGGTCTGGAAACTGGCATATCTTACCATTTCCTTAACCTCTTGCCAGGAATGAGATGCAGGTACACAGGCTTATGTATGGTCGAGATGGCAGATGCTAAGAAGAAATGGCCTGAAGTTGTGTCAGGAAAGGTTTAGGTTGGATATTAGAAAGGATCTTCACCCACAGGGTGGGCAGGCCCTGGCACAGGTTGCCCGGAGAAGCTGTGGCTGCCCCATCTCTGGAAGTGTTCAAGGCCAGGCTGGACAGAGCTCTGAACAACCTGGTCTAGTGGAAGGTGTCCTTGCCCATGGCAGGAGGGTTGGAATGAGATGATTTTTAAATCCAAATCTTCTGTGATTCTATGACAGTAGACTTCTGAATTTCATTGGAACATTCCCAGAGGAGTAGCCTAAAGAACTTTAGTTAGATTGTATTTGGAGCTGTACAAATGTACTTGAGATTTGAAGATCAAATAAATGTCAAAAATGAAGAATTCCAGATGTGTTCCATGCCTCTTGGTAAGACAGATCGGACCTGAGGTAATAGTTCACTTTGGGTATACATAACTCCGTAGGTTATTTTATGACATAAAAGCAAATTGCTTGGATTGCTTCCTGAGTTTTCCCTGTAGCTGCCAGAATGCTGAGGGAGTAGTTCTGGATATTGCCTAAGCCAGCTGTGGGTTGTATGGAGTTACATTATTCTGGGCTGTGCAGTGGAGTCCTGCAGCCTCTGGTTGGCCAGCAGACCTTTGGGCCTACCTGTAGCAATAGCTGGGCAATTGTTTAATAGTTAAAAACTTGGTTCTCTTTTGTGGGAATGGTAGCAGCGTGTCACAGAGCAAGGTTTTGAGCCATTTTGCTTTATTAATCTGCTGATTAATTCTTACATTTCCTCTCTGGTTATCTCAGGTGCAACCTCAGAGCAATAAAGCTGCTCTGCTTCTGATTCTATTTGCTATAATTTTTATTGTAAGGGCTGAAATAAGATTGCTCCAGATACATTGATTGCCAAGCTTATTTTAGGTGTTAAAACCATGAGAGATGCTCTCTTATACATTTGTCATTATATACTGGAGAATTAAAACATAAAATGTGTGGAGAAGGGGAGGCTGCTGGTTTGTATCTATAGAAATTCCTTTCTATTTTCTGATACATGTGCTGGTTTAGAATCTATACAGTGTATTTTTTTATTGCTGTTTGTAGAACATAGATGTTTGTATAATTTTGTTCTACTACTTCAGTAAAAGGGCTGGAACAGAGGAATTCAATGAATGCCAACATTTTCTCACTGTAATTTTATAACTGGTTATTCTAAGTTGTTTTGGAATCGTGAATGGTTCATTCTAATTTAACTTTCAGAGTAAGCAGCAGGTATGATAAATTCAAATCCAGTATACAGATCCTTCTTTTTATTTTCAGAGGAGAAAAGCCTTCTGTGCCTTATATTTCAATATTCACTAATAATCAGTATATAATCTTTAAATCATTTTTCCATATTTCATAGTTTCTTCCTGAAGTTTTCTTAAGCTAGTTGTGTTTATACTGATTATTTGTTCTTGCTATTTTCATCGTCAGAATGTTGAAAGTTTACTTTAGTTATAAGCTTTTTTTTGTAAATATCAGTTTTGCTGAGTCTTTTCAGGTATTTTCCAAAACCAGTAATAAGAACAGCTGTAGTCTTTAAAGCTTTAAACAAAAAGGATGTTTTTAAGGGTCAGAGTTTGATGAAAAGCCAAGAATAATGCACAAAGTAATACTTGATGTAATACAGATGGTCTAAATTTCTCAACCTTGTAGGGCCTAGATTTCTTGTCTTTGTAGTTAATCTATAATGTCCACTTACAGCTGTAAAAACTTCTGAGAAATTAATCTTCTTTATTCCATGATCCTATTTTTTAACCTCAGTAATCATACAGTGGCATTAGAGTGAGAACTGTCTAGGTGAATTACTGCACATTTCTTTTGATAGCATAGGATTTTTTCAGTTCTATTTTATGTGGATGCTTTATTCTTTTGTCCATTTAAAAAACTTGAAAGCAATTAATGATCTTGCTGTAGGAAAGTCTTTTTCTGAAATTCATTATAACTTTGCCTTTGGTTTAAATTTCAATTTTTCAATGGAACTGGAGAACTTTCCCATTTCTGTATTCATTATTTACGTCATTCTATTAAGGGATGTGCTACCTTAAATGCTCACTTATTTCCATAATGGTTGTCCAGTGTATTTGCAGGTTTATGTCCAGTTTATAACTACACTTTTCAGTACTAAAGAGATTAATAGTTGTTCCTCAAATAATTCCTGGAAGCTATATTTTTTTTCCTGAAAACAAACTTGGTTAAAAAATTAAGCTTTTAAGGGAATTGCTCACTGAAGGAAAACAATAGTATAAGTAGTACAAATTGAATATGGACTTGAAAAGCAGGTATTTGTTATTTGCTTTTGTTTTTAGGTATTTTTTTCCTGTCCTGTCTCTCATGAGTAGCAGGTGTAACTCTGAAAACATGAATATGTTTGAATGAACATATGAGTCTACTGCTCTAACATCAAAATTACAATGACTCTGGATCTAAATACACAGCAAGTTTTTAAAAAATGCCTACTGCATGAGCACAGTAGGACATTTTTAATGAAGATAGTTGAAGATTTAGACTGTTGTGTACACACATATATAAAATAAATATAAAGCTAGATTATTTTAGACTAATGCAATAACAGCCTGCTTTTAGACCATGGCAAACATATGGGAAGTCAAGTTAGTCAAGAATCTTGTTTCCATTAGTTCTTGATTTTTAATTGAGTATTCCACCATTCAGGTCATGTTTTGTCAGTTTAACTGCCTTTTTACATGATGTTTGATTGATATGTGACAATTATCCTTGTCGCTGCCTGGTATCGTGCACAAGTAGGATTTGTGCACAAGCAGGATGTGATCTGAGCAAAGACAGTGTGCAAAATTGGAATGCAAATGTTGTATTGCTGAATAGGATTTATAGAGGATATATATATTTTATATGTATAAAAAGTATTACCTCTAAGAATCGTAGAACCATTAAGGTTGTAAAAGACCTCTAAGATCATTGAGTCCAGCCATTAACCCAGCACAGCCGTGTTCACCACTAATGTCCCCATGTGCCACACCCACATGTCTTTTGAATACTTCCAAGGATGGTGATTCCACCTCTTCCCTGGGCAGCCTGTCCCAGTGACTGACCACCCTTTAAGTGAAGAAATTTTTCCTTTGTTTCATAAAGGTAGAGACTCAATATACACCTTTAGTTTAAAAAGGTTCACTTCACCACAAAACCCTTTATTTTGCATGGAGTACTTGTTACATTTGATGAAAGTCAAGTTTGAAAGATACTCTGTTTTTAAAATATACTTTTAATAATGTAAAATCTGAAGTTCACAACGTTTTCTTTTGAGTTTTCCTGTGCAGTGATAAATCAGTCTTGCTATTGATGTTCATTGATCAGGAACTGTAGTGATAGGACAAGGAGTAATGGGTTCAAACTGAAAGCAGGGAAATTTAGTTTAGATATTAGGAAGAAATTCTTTACTGTGAGGGTGGTGAGGCCCTGGCACAGGCTGCCCAGAGAAGCTGTGGCTGCCCCATCCCTGGAAATGTTCAAGGCCAGGCTGGATGGGGCCCTGAGCACCCTGGTCTGGTGGAAGGTGTCCCTGCCCATGGCAGAGTTTTGGAATCAGATGAACCTCTTTAAGACCCTTTTCAACCCATTCTATGATTCACTTAGAAATTATAACAATATGTTGCATTTAGAAATATATGTTGGTGCGAAAGTCTTTGATTTTTTTATAATCCAGGAAATTGAGCACTGAAGACTTGCAGTTGTGTTTTTTTTTAATAAAATGTTTAATTATCAATAGCTCTGATTGCTCTTGAGATGCCAGAAAGATGCATTGAGTTCCATATTATGTATTTAATTTTGATGGAATGACAATTGAGAAGAAAATTTCTTTGTAATTGAGAGTACCAACAATAGTTCTTATAATTGGTTTTAGGCATGGCTTTTAGTGTATAATAGGGGTCAGATATTGATCTCAGTAAAATAAAAATTTCTATGGGGATCATTAAACCATTTATTCTGTGCTGGCATTGGCCTAAGTTATTACTTAACTTGTCATTGTTATAGCCAAAATTTCCTTTGAAATCATTTACTGCTCGATGGGATTTTTAACTGTGCTAATTAATATGATTATTGGTTACTTCCTAGTAATTAAATATCTAGGACGACTTTTGAGATCTCGTGCCTTTGTCCATTAATCTGTCATTTACTGTAATAATATCCAAGATGTCAGTATCAATTCAACCTTTATAGACTCACTATTAGACTCACTATTATTAATTTATGGCATTGTTCTTTCAGTCCTTGGGATATGCAGTAAAAAGCATCCCACCCCCTGTGATCAAAAATTGCTCACTGGATCCATAGGCAGCCATTTATTCTCAGGATTATAAAATATTTTAACGATCCTTAATTTCCTGGTGGTTTTATTTTCAGTGTTGTCAAATTTGTTACTTTTAAGAAGCAATAGAGAATTAAGAATTAGAATGGGTCAAGTGATTCACTTTGGGAACAGTGGCAGATGCTTTGCTGCTTTCTGAGCCCGTTGTGTTTGTGCTGTGCACTTCTCCAGCTGTGCCCTCTGGGGCAAGCAGAGCCAGTTAGAAATGGCCATCTAACATCAAACAAAAAAAGCAAAGAAACAGCAATTTTATCCACTGCCAAGTCTGACCAGTGTAACTTCCAGAATTGCATCCATAGCTTGTGTTAAACGTTAGATAACTGTTTCTACATGGATGGAAACCAAAATGAAATGTGTCAAGAGGGATTTCTTTCAAAAGGGCACATTCTAAAAAGTTGATTGTTATACTTACTGGCCATTTAAATAAAATATTTTTATAAGTATAACTTATAAATGAAGTGAAATACTTGTCAAGGCTTAGTTTAAAAGGTCTGAAGTTGCTATGTTTGCCTTATGCAGAAGTCAAAGATATCTCTACTATTTAAAAGCAAATCAGTGTTCCATGGTATTTCAGAGCAGTGTTTGGGTAGTTGTAAAGTAAAGAAATTATAGAAGTTAGTTTTCTAACCTTAATATTTCCATTTTCTTCAAATGCATCTTCTGACTACTGTTAAATCTGTCATTGCATAGAAATACTTGAAAATCATATACTCATGCAAAATTTCATTTCTTTCCTTTAAAAAAAAAATTTTTATCCCTACATTTAAATATGTATTGTCAAGGCTGATTACTGCCTGTTTTTATTTTTTTTCAGGGAATGTGCATCTAATGGAAAGGGAAAGTTTATTTAGTGGTGTATCATTTTTGCTTTCTAACATATGGTAATGTTTTTAGAGTTTATAAATACCCAACTGTATAATTGCCAACCCTTATGTGCTCTTGCATATAGATTTCAAAGCATCAAATTACAAACTGATGCTTCAGGAGGAAACAAGCTTTCAGGTTCCTTGGGGAATTGCTCCCAGTCGTAACTGCTGGTGAGGGTCTCACCACCAATGTGGATCCAGACTGGCTTAGAGGAAGTGATTTGGGGGAATGTTGTTCCACACAGAGGACATGCCAATGGAAAGAAAATATCAAGGAGAGAGGTGGTTGGCGTAGCTATTACTTGCTATTTGGTTTGCCTCACTTACAGGATAACTTTGATATAATTTAGGATGATCTTGGACTTAATGAGCAATTGCACTACTGAATTTTATCTCTTTCAGGCATTTTACTTTTCTTCAGTTGATTCCAGTGCAAGAATCTGTTGTGTGTAGCCTGTTTAAGAAGTTGCATGGTACTCTTTCACCTCCTTGCTGGGACCATTCCCAAGGCAGGATGTGGGAGAGTGTGACAGGGACATTTTTCTGGGTGCTAAAGCTGCCTTGAGCCTCTTGGGGCAATTTGTGGTGGACTTGAAAGTTAGACAAGATTAAATGTTCTGTTTTCAGCTGCAAGAGGGAAGAGGAGATAGGGAGACTGAGCAGTTACGCACAGGGAGAGGTGGGTCCTGTCTGAAGAAGGACAAACTCAGCTTTGGGATACAAATGATGAGTGAACTCTCAACAAGCTCCAGTTTGTGGTGGTGGAGGACTGACTCTGGATATTCCTGTGCAGAGCAAAAATAACTGCCTCTTGTCAGCTCTCCTGTGACTTGCTTCCAAAGCCAGACTGTGCTCTCTGGAAGAAAGAGGTTGAACATTTGCTATCTGAGCATCTTAAACTATAAAATACATCCTCACATGAGGTGGAATGGATAGGGTTGAGCATTTCTGCACCTGCGTATTTACTAAAAGCAAAATCTGGGTCTTATTAAAACAACTGGGAGTAGAGGCTTTTTCCCAACCTGGAATTTTATTAATCAGCCAGAATGGGAATTCTAGCACTGAAAGAGAGCAAGCTTTCCAAAATCTTTAGCCATGCATTTTCTAATTTTTTTTTGCCCGATGGGCATTTTATAACAAAATAATAGTTCAAAATGTAGGTCCTTAATTAACAAGTAAAGAACTGACCTAATGCCAGCAACAACTGAATCACTAATATTTAAGGCCATCTGTTGTAGAATTGTCAGATATTCAGAATTTGACATTTTACTCCCTTTATGCAGATAATTTTCATGTAGATCTTGACACAGAGAAACCAACAATCTCAGTCCAGATACGCAACACTCAGATGAAACAAAAGCACATGTTGTACTTCGGTCTATTTTAAGACTTGATTTTTCAGGGAACAATTTTTTATTTGCTTTTGAACTGTAATATAATTGCAAATATACTCATCTTGGACTCTTGAACTTCTGATGTTATTTATTCAAGCAAAAGACTTTTATGTTTTCAAATCTAATTATGTATAGGGAGAGCTGTTATTCAAACATTCAAGAAAAGGTTGCAGGGTCTTTATATTCTGGGGTCTTTGAACTGCTTCTGAAGAAGTAATACCAAATAAATAATACCAAAGCAAGAAGAATATTATTTGGGCCCTGGTTCTCATGTTTTTTCCACATATGCAGATTCCATAATTATTATATTTTACCTGGTTTAAAATTCATTTATGTACAATAAATTAAACATAAAAATTATGGTGTTTATAATGAAACCATTTAAATTGTAGTTTGCATTCTTGATTCTCTACATATGAAAATACTATGGTCATGTTGTAGACCACTGTTTGCTTTTGCTTTAAGTCTACTTGTTTTAAGAGTTTTCTTTTTTTAACAAGGAATTCTTTTGTTGCCTACTTGCTTACTTTTAGAGTCAGGGCATCTCTTACAGCATTTTTTTGACATTGCTGCTGTTCTAACCATAGTCTGGATTGCTGTGACCTGTCTTCAGACTGTGGAGGAAAATATTTTATTTCTTAGTTAAACAAGCATCTCCCAGTATTTGTTTTATAAGGAACACCAGGATTGTGTCTTCTGAAGTTTGTTTTGAATTTGCTAGTTAGAAAAGTGAATTTTTTGGTTTTGTCTCCATTGTTTTCTGAAGACAGGACAATATCATTTGGCTATTTAGGGTCTAATATTAAGCTTTGAAATGGTTTTAAGTATTTTAGTGGTGATGATAATGCTATGGAGGGAAAGGCTAAGAGGCAATTGGTACCGAGTCCCTTCCATACAGGCTCCCATATTCAAAAGGAGAGCCCAAGTTTCACTCAGTTCTTATGTAACCAAGGGAATAATGCAGACAGTCTGCTGGGCTTAGGAGCTTTCCTTTCCTCACAGCTGTGAAGGATCAAGGAGGAATAAGCAATACCATGCAGAGTTCAGGAGTCATCTTGAGGAGGAGGTGAGGAAGTTGTGGTGCAAGGAAGATAGGAAAGCAAGTATTGCAATGTTCCAAAAGTAAGGAAAACATGAAATACTAAGGTTTCCCAGCTATGAAAGCAGATTCCAAGAGCAGCAATTTTGCACAGTGATTCCAGCAGATCCTCTGATGAACACCCTTTGAGTGGTACTTTTGGAGTAGTTGGCCAGTGGAAGAGTTACAAACAACTTGGACTACTGATAATTAAAAGTAGCACAGTGAGGTTTTCCTGGAAGACTTCTGCTTTTCCTCCTGGATGCAAGACTGCAAAACCCTGTTTCTCTCCAGGTACTCTGATTTCAGCCAAATATCATTCATTTGACATTACTGGAAGAGCTCACAGTATACCAGAAATCAATGGGAAGTTGATTTACTTTATGTAAATTTTTATCTAGACCTTTTTAAAAGTCAGCACTGTGGCAGAGTGTGCCTTGGAGAGCAGCACAGGCCACTACTGAGGGACTCTCTGATGGGTGGCGAGTGGATGTCTCCTCTCGTTCTTGTTGACAGTGTGACATTCTCATAGGCAAGAAATGTCATTCTTCTCTCTGACAGGAGATCAATAGTCAAATGGTTCAAAGGTTTGTTAAAGAAGCATATTCAGTACATACTGACAGTCTGACACCACCACATCTCCTCTAGGAAGGGTCCACAAGGAATAATTCTTCACTTACAGCCATCTGCCTGGTAAGGGGTTAAGAGGTTTGAGGATGTGAAGTGGTGGCTCGGGTGCTGCACATAAAGTGCAATGGTACTTCTCTTGTCTCACACCTCCAGCTTTCTTCCAGAACTAAGGATCACAATTCTTGAGGCATACAAACTACTTTATCCACGTTTAACTTTCAGTCTTTTTACAAATTTTTTGAAGTCTCTACTTAGATCTTGAAGGACTATTATATTCACAGCTATTTTCAACATATTATGAACTTAAAATGGTTTGAAACTTCTAGATTAAAACTGCCCTCTTCTGTAACAGAAGCATTCTCAGTAATCAAGAACTAACCTTCAAGTTAATATGGGTTGGAAATTTTATTTCCTAGTGTAGTGTAGGACTGAAATTAATTTCCATTAAAGACTATTATGGTTGTATCCCTTTCCAGATCAGCTGCCAAGTGCACTGCTTGATCTTTCTTCTGTAACAGATACAAACCAGCATATATGTTCAAATAAGGAAACTAAAAATATCTGGCTGCACAGAGAGTTCTCTTCCCAGATAGAGAGTATAAAGTGTGGTAATTTATAGTTACATCAGTTACATCTCAGAAGGATACTGAGATGCTGTGATGAATGTAGTTGCCCTAAAACCCTTCTGGAATAAAACAAAAGTTTCATGCATTTGGACTGACTTAACTATGCCAGGTTATGGGTGTATATAATGTAGGGATCTTGTATTCTGACATGAGCATGAAGAGGCTTCCCAAGATTTCTCACACCTGCCTAATGGTTTCAGTGCCTGTTTGTCCCACTCTGCAAACTTAAGAATTGTTTTACAGGAAAGACCAAGTAGTTTTGCATTGAAGTGAGTCTCAAAAACTGAGCAAGCTGCTGTTCTGTGATGTTTGAGAGCTCTTAAACATAACTTCAGAATGCAGAGATGAAGAACACAGGTCCCAGGTTTTTAAGGTCCTTTCTCTAGAGAGAGACATCTCAGCACTATGTGAACAGAAGAGAGGAAAATCCCATTCAAAAACTGTGTCTGAAAGCAAATTTTGCAGAACATCAGCAAAGCAGCCTGCAGGGACTGTAATTCTCTCCTTTACCTTCCTACTGAATAAAAGAATGAGTGGATGAGCTCAAATGATGAATATAGACAAAACAAAATCAGTTTGGAAAATGAGTAGTGTTGGTTACAATATATTATATTACATAAAACACAGTTGTCAGCCAGTTTCAGATGCGTGAGACTATCTAACTGTACTTTTAATTCTTTGTTTCCCCACATTCAATTGTGCTAAAGGATTCAATATCCCAGCCACTAACATTAATCTTCTACATAAGCAATTCCTGTAATTGCAACGAAGATTGTGTATAGAATTTAGCAAGGTGTGAAAGTGCACTGTATTATTGTGACTGAGATGGGAGTGTAGTTGGCTGGAAATTTCTTAATGAAGTGTCATGTCAGGAGATTGAGATTGACAACAAAGTGTGGGGGAAAGAATTGCTAATTAAACAATTTCTCTAGTCGAGGATGAAAGTTGAGTGTGGGAAGATGGTCAGTGACGCCTTTGAGGCTGGATAGCTGTTTCCAGGAGTCCAAGGATGAGGGAGCCACAGTGGGAAATAAGCTGGTACTTAAACTTGTAGGCATTTTTGTAGAATTCAGTAGTATTTTCTGTTTTGATAAATAGATATTCTAGTAGTTGGGTTTTTTACAGCAACAATTTATAGCACTTGCAAACTCTTTTGTATCTATAAAATGCAGCATCTTGGTGTGACTGTGCAACTGTGGATGCTCCATCATTGGAAGTGTTGGATGAGGCTTTGAGTGACCCCACGTAGTCCAAGGTGTCCCTGACCATCGTGGAGGGGCAGGGGGTTGGACTAAATGGTCTTTAAAGGTCCCTTCAAAACCAAACTACTCTGTGGCTTATGGGACTGTGGGTAAAGGTGCAAAGCTTGGCAAAGATGGCTTAAGTTAAAACATAAAGGGTGTAAATGGAACCTGTCACTTGTCTGGTCTCTTGTCTTATATTGCCTTTTTTGCTTGGTCAGGAGGAAGGACATTTTTCCAATATCTAGTGGTACATTTGAAAAATCCTTTTTATTGAAGTTATACCTGCTCATAAAGAAACTTAATCTTTTGACTTCACAAACTTCCAGAGGATTTATGTACCAGGTATCTGTAGACTTACATTTCAGAAATGTAAAAAAACCATAGAAATGCTATTGCCAAATATTATTAATGTTCATGTATAATTTGCATAATTTATAATATTTTACGTATTGATTTATGGAACACACAGAGTAAATCCACTTGATCTTTACCATTTTAGTATGTTTAGGTGATAGAAATTGTCTTTTCATTAAAGTGGGAGAAAGAAGTGGTCCAGCATTTGTAATGCATTAAAAAAAAAACCCAACAAACCAAACTCAAATACATGTAATTTATATATGGCAATGTACAATTTTTTAAAAATACATTTTTAATTTAGGTACTGCTAAAAAATTTAGTTTTACCAGGACATCTGAGCAAGCAATAAATAAATATCCAGACAGGTATCTTTTGTTGTGACTGCAATGAGTTGCCATAGTCTGAAGAGTATAGGAGCTATAACACCAAAGCTTTATCCTTGGTATTTTCTTTTTTCAACCAGAGCATAACTGGAAACAGTCTCTGGAAGTCTAATCATACAAAATGATTAGTTTTTTTACTTCCTGTTTTTTTTTTCTTTCTTCTTCTAGTGACTGAGCAAAAATTATATCTGTAATAGTTAATGAGTGAAACAGTTAATCTTCCTTTCTTAAAATCTATAATGAGTATTCTAATTAAGAGAAAATATTACAAAATTAATTTATACCTGCTTGGCTTAAAGATGCCTTACATGAAGGATGTCAGTTGTGTCTAATCTAGTCCTGCAGTATTGCTCATCTTGAAAAGATGAGATGTTAGCTTTCCATAGGAAAAAGAATTATATTCTAAGGTTTGTGGTGTTGTGATACTGATCCTGCTGTGGTTCCGTGTTGCTGCCACAGTGCAGTAATATGGGCAAATGAAAAATGTGACCAAGAATCGTATTTGCCTTATCTGTAGAAAGGTATTTCACTAAAATATTTTCTAGGTATAAAAGTAATATTGCAGAAATAATGCACTGTCATAACATTTAAATATTACACAGTTTACTTTTCAAGTGGAAAGTAAAATATTCCATCTCAAGAATGTTTTCCTGGTACTTGATGTTCTTTCTTACAGTAGAAAGGATGCACATATCCATAGAATCATAAAATGCTTTGAATTGAGATGGGCATTAAAGATCACCCAGTTCCAACCCCTGCCATGGGCAGGGACACCTTCCACCAGACCAGGTTGCTCCAAGCCCTGTCCAGCCTGGCCTGGAACACTTCCAGGGATGCAGGGGCAGCCACAGCTTCTCTGGGCAACTTGTTCCAATGTCTCACCACCCTCACAGTAAAGCATTTCTTTCTAATCTGACCCTGCTCTCTGTCAGTGTGAAGCCATTCCCCCTTGTCCTGTCATTCCATGATGACCTTGTCAAAAGTTCCCTCTCCAGCTCTCTTGTGGCCCCTTTAGGTACTGAATGGTGTTCCAAGGTCTCCCTGGAGCCTTCTTGTCTCCAGGCCGGAGACCCCCATCTCTCTCAGCCTGTTTCCATAGCAGAGGTGCTCCAAGCCTCTCATCAACTTAGAGGCTTCCTTTGGACCCGTAGTATCCAACATATGAGGCTTTTTGGTGTACAGAAAAAAACACCGGGCCCACAGTTTTTTGTCTAAACTTAATTAGCCATAATTAAATTTCTAACCTAAATGTCTTTAGATGTAATTTCTTATTTACTTAAAGAGTAGAGCTTTCTTTTTTCCCCACTCTTTTTTTTTTTCTATTGCAAAATCTTCTGGTTTTTTAACCAGGAGTTTTAAGCTGTAAAGCACAGGTTTCTGGGCATCCATGGTAGTCCAGAAATCTAATAGTAGATCTGTGACAGATGAACCAGTTTAACATGTAGAGTAGGCACGCAGTCCATGTGCCTGGCATTTTGATGTGGGTTTGTGTCTTTCTTGGAGACAAAAAAAAAGGGTCAATAAATCAATAAAAGGTTAAAAGTAATCTTTTCTCCTCGCTGGTTTGAATCCTTTCTAGCAATAGAGATTCATGAAATGCACCAGTAATTGTTTCCTTTCTTAGAGAATTCATTACCCAAGGCATTAGCCTTTTTATTGTCATGAGCGCTGACTAATACTTTGCATCCTGTTATGCTTTCTCAGGTGCATTAAAATATTAAATACATATTATTCATTTGAGTTTCTGATTCAAATAAAGATAATCTTCTGTCTGAATTAGAGGCAGTTCAGTTTCACTGCTGTTGTCTCTCAAAATCCCTAAGACTGTGTTTCTTTCATTTACACAGTTGCTGTCTCTTCTATCCAAATCTCCAAAAAGAGAGGAAGGCTTCCAGCTCTTCTGCCTGTCCAGAAAAAAAATGAGTGGAGATTGATCTTCTTTCAGTGTAATTTTCTTTCTTTTCAGACTTTGAAAAATGCAGAAGTGATTAACACCGACCTAACAACTGACTTGTTTGACATTTTTGGCATTTTTAGGTGGTTTTCTTTGGGAGGTTCCAAAGTACTTCATAAGGTGGTAGTTGTGACAGGGTCTCTGGGCACTGGGCTGTGGATCTGTGTTGCTTTACAAACCAAAGCAGCATGATACACCCAACAGGTTGAATTCCTCAGGTCAGGAGAGTAAGAGGCAAAGCTGGGAATTTAACATGTGAGTGAATCAGGTTCATGATGTTAGATCACACCAGTTGCTTCATTTTCCTTCCTTTAAATCTGTTCATGACTAAGACTGAGGCTTGTTACAGTGCTGGTCTTCCTGAAGAAGCATGTGCTGAATACATGAAATGGAAGTTTTTAGAGCTATTGTTTGATGAGAATCATAGGTGTAATATTGCTCAATGAGTGAGTGTTTTCTAACACTAAAGAAACCATTTCAATTTCACTTAAAATGTACACGTCTTAGGTTGCTAGCCTTTAATAATTTGCTAATAGTTTGAGTTCTTCAGTGAAGTTTTATTCATGAGCTAGAAATCTGAGATAGCAGAGATGCTTCCCATCTGTCTGTAGTCATACACATCTGCAGTAATTCATTTTCAGCAGTGAGTAATTTTTGGCTTGTGGACAGATGTATAATTGAGAGAGAATGCTGCTAAGGGGAAAAAAAAAAGCTCTGGGAACAAAACCCTTATGGTGAAGACAAATACCTCATAAGAAGCTTCTAATGACAGAATTACTACCACAACCTCTTCTACTGTTTTCACCATATTTCCTGTCAAAAAGGGCATTTTACAGTCCTGTGCCATAAAAATAAGGGCTTACGATTATCAAATTATTACACTAAATTTTGGAAGGCATTTTATTTGGTGCTAAAGTAATTAAAAAAGATAGAATAGTCCAAAAGGGAATCCACAGTATTAAAAAATAGTCAACAATATGTCAAAAGCCCATAAACCTTGGTTTTAGTGGTATGCTGACAAGGGGTGTTCTTGGCCTTATTTTGAACATTTTTATCAACAGGAACAAACACCTTCACTCATAAATAGAGAAAAAAGTGCTGATGATACTGAAGTTCTCTTCCAACCTGGATGATTCTGTGATTCTGTGAAATTGTATTCAAATTTTGGGTCATAAATACAGAAGGAGACACTGTTGGCTGTGTTCCTGGGGCAGAGAACCCCATCCTAAAAAGAACTGGCTTTGCACCAGTGATGAAAAAACTGCTGAAGTGAGTGCAAAGTCTTTTAATCTCACGTATGGTCTCTGAATATATTCAAGGACTGTGAAAGAGAGTGGTAAAAGTTCTGCTTTGGCTGTTGATGTAACTGCTCCTGCCGTTACAAGGCTGCGTGTTGTTCTAGCACTCACTAAACAGTATTTTAGTGACCTGCTCTTGAATTTAAGGATGCACAGGTTTGACACAATTTAGGATCAGAAACATGACTTCCTAGGAGAGTATCAAGGAACTTGGTCTCTTCTGCAAGTAGACCAAGGGATGGCTTGGTGGTACCTAACAGATACCTGTGCAAAGAACCTCAGGGAGTTCTTCCATCTGCTAGACAAAGCTGCAAGAAAGTCTGTTCATGGGAAGTTTAAGCCAAGGAAGCCCAGCCAGTAATAAAGGACACTTTCCATGTACTAGGGTGGAGCCTATGGCACTGGCAGTTTTTAAATTATTATGATTTTCTAGATGTCTCTTAAGCTTTACATTGGAGAGATGGTCAGTTTGATGATTCCAGCAGTACCTTTTGGGTGTGTGTTAGTACTAACTTGCTAGAAGTACTAACCTGTGTGAGTTTTGTTTTGTCTTAAGATGTTTTTTGTGCATCCCTGTGAGCTGTGGACCTCACTTTCCATGTGGCTGGATCAGTCCATTTTGTGGTGTGTCTCTGCATTTCCTAAGAATATAAGGGGTGCCCATGTGTTGAAGGGGCTGCAGCTCCATTTCTCCTGTGTTCTGGCTCCAGAAGTGGCCACCGGTGGGTGCTCAAAGGAAGTATCCTGTTTGTTCTGCTCTTGCTCTTTTAATGCAGCACCTCATTTCTTGGCAAATGCTGGATGCTGAACTAAACAGACATTTGGTCAGTGGAACACAGTGCAGTCACTGCTCACTGTGAGAACAAAGCATGTACTGACATTTTCCCTGCCTTTGGCATTTACCAGCTTAGGGATTTCTGACCTAGGTTGGTACTGTGGCTGTTATTATCAGTGGCCACTGATGTGTTTTCCATAAACTTGTCTTGCCCCTTTTAAGAACCACTTAAGGTTTGGGCATCCACAGTACCTGTGACACCAGATGTTACAATTTAGTTACATACTCCGTGACAAAGCTTCCTGTTGTTTTTAATGTTCTGGCTTGCTATTTCACTGTATGCTCCCCAGACATTAAGTTGAGACATGGAGTGTATTTTATATGCCTTTGTTGTACTCCACTCAGTCATATTGTCTTCAGGCTGGGGGAGTTTTTCAGCAAGCCTTGGACCGTGCTTACTGCCTGTTCAGGCACTTTTTCTAGTCCTCCATCTTTTTGAGATAGATTCACCATAGATTTGGGTAATGTCATTAGAATGTTTGGGGTTTTAGTCCCTTTCTGAGTAGCTAACATGCTTTTTGGTGTCTAATTCGGTAATGGCTTAATTTTTGTGATTAATTTATTGATCTTGAAGCTCCCTGTACAGTTTCTCTTAGACTGTACTGACATCTAATGGTAAGGCAAAGTGGCTTAACCATACTTAATGGCAAGATAAATTGTCTGACAGGCAAATATAATTATGCATTTCCTTCTTAATTCAGTATTAGTTTTCCTAAGACAAGATGGAATAACTTCAATTTTTGCCTGAAAAGGCTGACATATACGTTTTCTTCTGGCAATTAATCTTTTTGTTCTGCTCAATGTGCCGTACTTATTTTTAAGTGTAGCTTGAATCTTTGCAGGAATATTTTTGAGCACAGTGATAGTAATGTGATGGTTTCATACTGCAGAAGTTTTTAGTATAAGTCACAGGATCTTCAGGAAAGGATGTAAGATGTGAGAACAAAAGCTGTCCTGCAGAACTTCTGAAGAGGATGTTCCAGTGTTGGTGTAGCAGTCTCTGCTGCATTTTGAAGAAACATCCAAGACTTTTGTCCTCTTTTACTCATCCTCCTACTTGAGGTTCCTCCATATCTTTAATTGGAAAGTTTTTAAACTCCAATGGATAAGTACTGTTAAATAATACTTTTAAAAATGGAACATAGAAAAAAAAAGTTCAGATATTAATCTTTCATATTCCATGCTCAGGTGTAGTACACTGTATAATTTCGAGACATAAGCATTATCTAACTTCCATTATGAAACAACAGTCCTCTGATCCAAAATTTCTGCTTTATACAGAACTGATACTGCTGCTACTGACATTAGAAAGGTTCAACTACAAATTGTAGAGCTTTTAAAAGCAGTGTTTCTCTCTTACATCATAAACTTTATTTTTCCTTTTCCCAGCGTTAGAGCCCATTTCTTGCTGTAGCCTCAGAAAGTTGACCTCTTTGCTAAGTAAATACACTTCTAAGTTTATGTTCAAATAAAAGAAATTTCTCATATAATTTTATGTCATTTTACTTTCTGTTGTTCATCAACAGAACTAGACCCTCTCTTTTGCCAAACACAAGATACTTTGTTTTGTACTACAGAAATATTTTGAAATTTAGATACATTTCCATTTCTCAGTAAGAACTTTGAGGTATGGTTGACTTGGATATAAAGAATTTTTTATAGTGAGGGTGATGAGGCACTGGAACAATTGCCTAGAGAAATGTGGGGATTTCCTTATTGCAAGTGTTCAAGGCCAGGTTGGATGGGGTTTGAGCAACCTGGTCTAGTGGAAGGTGTCCCTCCCTGCCCATGGCAGGAGGGTTGCACTGAACAATCTTTTTACTAACTGAAACAAACAGTTACTGCAAAACAAAATGTATAATTATTTAGGAAAATTGAGGTATTGCTAACATGAGGAAAACTGCTTTGATTATATTTACTTATTACTTCCAGGGCTTGGCCATTTCAAGGCTTGTGAGGTGTGATGGAAAACAGGGATGTAATCAGTTTGGATGGGAAGGAAGCAGAAGTAAAGCATTAGTATGGGTTGTCTTGGAAATTTATCTAATTTTTGATCATCAAAACTGATGGCACTGGAATTTGGAATGTAAAATTATAATGTTTCTTGTGATAGCCTTATATTATACTTTTTGGTAGTTGTTGGTAGACACAAAAAATATTTGAATAATTCACTATAGTTTCAGACCAAGGAGCATAAGTTAGAATGGCTAAGTTAAGTGAAGGTTGAGATTCCCAAGGGTAACACAAATCTTCATAGCCTCATCATCTAATGACCTATCAGTCTGTTCTGTGAATGTCATTTCTGTCTTGAATTTCTTATTCTTCATCTTGTGATTTGGGGTGGTCTGCAAATCTCTGCCTGCAACTGACAGTGGGGCAAAAATCAGCCTTCTGCAGTTTGTAGCCTATGAGTGAAAGTGTGTGCTCAGGAGAGTTTATACTCTGGATCTCTTTTGAGAGTGGGGTAACTAATCTGAGGTGATGCAGTTTTTCTGTTCCAATCTAGTTGAAGCACAGTCTGGTACATGCCAAACTCTCCCATTAGACTGATGCAAAGGAAAGGTCCAGCACTGCATGCTGCAACATTTTGGGTTTGAGGGGAGCCCTTCCCTCATCTTGTGGAATTTGTCACAACCCACACATACACTGGGTGTGTATAATTAGCCCACTGTTTTGCTCTCTTAAAAAAATTAATTTCTTAGTTTGCTTCCTTTTCATCCTCTTTCTCTAGAGAGATCATGGTTTTTGAATGGGTCTTCCTTCAAATCTTCTCACTCACAGCTAATATTTATCTTTTATTCATTACCAGTATTATCTGTTTTGAAAATTGAATTCAGAGTTGACTTACTTGTTTATCATTTTCTGGTTTAGCCTGCTCACTCTAGAAACATGTTGGAGAATCACTTTTCCTTTTATCTTGAAGTCTCAGAGTAAAGCTCTTCCTTTCTTAAGAAAGAGCTAAATGTTCCAGCAATACCCAGAGACAGATCCTCTTTAAAAATACACTGGAACCATCTGCTTAACTGAAGGAAAAACTCTAATACTGTTTTCAACAGTGTATATTTTGATCTAAAATGTGTACTGCTCAAAAGGGTTCTGGGCATTGATGGTACCTCAGATGGCTTTGTAGGTACTACTTGACAGAGATGATCAGCACTACGTGTTCTTAAATCACTTGGATTCTCACTTAACCTTAAAACTACATTGAACTACAGAAGTCTGGTCTTAAATACTATTTGGTGTTTGGTGTTCAGGTTTTAGATCATTAGGCACTGTGCTTGTACTTTTAGTGAATTTCTCAAGTACAATTATTCATGTTGTGGTTTTGTAATTGCAGTAACTAACACTTCCACAAATATAAGGCTTTTGTTTTGCTGGGAAGTTCTTCCCATGTCATCATCTGCTCGTTCTGTTAGAACATGATGTGTAATAAAACTGTGAGGATTCAACTTAGAATGGTGTTAACATGTTAATTTACTTTTTGCTCAATTTTTTTTAAACTTTTGACGACTTACTATCAATAAAATAATTTTAAAACAATGTTTGAAGGCAAAAAAAATACTTGATTTATATGGCACGCTTTGAAGCTACTGTAGACAGATAGGAAACATCTGGTGACACTTTCAGTGGTAGGTCAGTAGTTACAGATGGTCTGTTCTTTACAGCTGTCATCCAGCTTTGTATGCAGAGTGACTACAGTGGAAAAATCTTTTGCTGAATGAATAAACAAAACGGCACAAGGAGGCCAGCAGGCATGTATGTTTCTACAAGATGGGAAATTAAATAAGCTATAAAAATTTAAACCAAGACTAGTGTTTAAAATGTTTGTTATATTCTGGTTTGGCTTTCATGCTTTAGATCTTTCTATATGATAATTAAAGGAAGTAGATTAAAAAATAGAAGTGATAAGCAAATAAATTAAAGACTGGTTTAGGGCTGGTCCTGTGCACAGGTTTGGGGTGCTGGCTTAAGCAAAGGCTGGTGGTTATCTAGTTATAGAGTTGGCTTTTAAAATTGGAAAATGTGTTTTATAATCTTTATAAAAAGATTATGAAATTAGATTTGATGTAATGCTTGTGCAATCTTAGAACCACGTTCAATATTGAAGAACATTATGTTTTGGAAGAATATCAATGTTGAGAAATGTAAAAGTGAATTTCTAAAATGGAAACATTCTTGTTTTGTAAAAAGTAAAAAAAAAGGGGATTCTGCATTCCTCATCAATTTTTCTTTTCCCCTTCATGATGGGATGTTATATTCAGCTGGAATCAGACACTATGCAAAACAGCCGAAGAATCTCGAATTTGAGGATAAAGAGGTGTGGAGGGGAAGTGAAGAGGAGGATGAGGCTGAATGAAGTGTTAAAAGCATGATGAATCTTGCACATTAACTCCATTTTAAATTAAAAAAAAACCCACAAAGAAGGAACTTTATTAAAAGTCCAAATGCACCAAGCAGGGCAGTACTGGTAAAGACAGTTTAAATGCAAATGTGCAATTCTTGATGCTCAAAATGTTTTTCTTTATGATTTCACTCAGAGTTCCTGAATCTTGATCATATGTTAATGAAACGTGCCTATTATGGTTTTAGTGAAGTTCAGCCTCTAGAAAGAAACAAGCAGATTTCTAGGCTCAGTCACTTGTAAGGCCATTTAATCCTATCCACTGACGTTGAAAGCTGTTGGGCAGGAATAAAAAGAATCAAGGAGGTGGATTATTTGGCTCATTTTAGTGTGCACCGTGCTTGTGCTACAGTGTGCTCTGCATTTGTTTCTCAAAGTCTACTCAGATATTTAAAGGCGAATAAAAGTGGTGCTCTGATTATGCTTTATAGAGCATCTGTATCCTTAGTTTTACTCCATCCACTTGCTCATGAGCATTTTATATTCTACTGCTATGATTAGGTTCTCATTGAGGGATTTTTTCTCCTCTCTCCCCATCTCCCCTTCCTGCTTCTCAGTGGTTTGGCTTAAAATGCAGCCTTCTTGTTGCAATGCCCTTACACTGCCTTGCCCAGCTACACGGTATCTGAAAAGTGCCTTGGCTGTATCTGCTGCCAAAGAGCTTTGCCTGGTCATGCATAAACCTGCTCCAAATGCCATTTGGTTTATAGAGATGTTGGCATTCTCTGTTGTCACTGGGATGCGTTTCCTTGCATCTGTGCCCCTTGACTTGGTTTCCTTCAACTTCCAAGCTGAAACTCTGGATTACTTCATCGTCAAGAGCTTGAAAGTTACGAGTGAAAGGAGCATGTTCTCTCACTGTGAGCTTTGGGATGCAAAGTTGTGGCTTTCCAATTTCATCTCAGGTGAATGTGTTTCTGTCAATTTATGGGAATATGGACATGTGCCTTCCCGGGATACCTGCATTGACTGGCAGTTTGTTCAGTGGAAGGGCAGAAAAGTTTTTGACTGTCAAAAGGCAGAGAGCAGCAGCTGTCTTGGAGCATTTCTATACTGGCTTGTCAGAGTTGTGCCGTGTGCTTTGTATCCCTGTGTTTAGAAGACAGTTTGCTGTGAAATACCAGTTTACCTAATATGGTTTAAGAACTTTGTGGGTTTTTAAAAAATTCTTTAGATTACATACAGATCATCTTTGGATCATCTGGACAAAGGTGCCAAAAATCATGTATTTTAAAGTTTATCTTTCTGTTCACAGGTGGAAATAAGCTTATAAAAGGCTGAGCATTTCTGCCTGGTGGCTGTCGTGAGAAGACCTTCACCAAGCTGTGTGGGGACGTTCTTTGAGCTTCCACTCTTATGTCTCTAATGGACAAACACAAAGTGAAGCGGCAACGTCTGGATCGCATATTTGAAGGTTGGACATTTCAGTTTCTAATGTTCACTGTGTTAATTTTGTGGAATACTGATATTTCTGAAGACTGGAACTTTTGTTTTGGTCATTCAATGTATTTTTAATTGAGTTGTAGTTCCTGTTGAGATAACATTGAATGTGCACAAATGCTTTTTTTTGGGTGAAAATGGATTTAGACAAATAAAAGAAACTAGCGTGTGACCTATTCTACAGTTGAGTTGGCTTTCATCTTAGCATTTTACAACATTCTACCCAAACACTGTGAAAGATTTTGGTTTTATATAAAACAACAATTACAAAAGGGTAAGATGACCACATAGTGCTCTTGGGAGTTATTCCCTACAGGCTTGCTTCATGTAGATTGATTTAACACCTTGTATCTGATCCTTGAAAGGAAGTAAAAAGTCAAATGAAAACAAAACAAAAATTGCAGGAGACCCCCAAATGTTAAATGAGTATTAATAAAAATAGCCTGAATTCTAGTGAAAGGAGTTGTAATCATTTGGGTCTGTCATTTTACCTTAAGTCACAAATGATGAATTGCACACTCCTGGTTTCTCTCCAAATGGGCTTTTAGAGCTGGTATGAAAGCAGGTCGAGGGATAAGGTGTAATTTTTTTAAGAATATACATGATTGATCTGGACTAAATTAATTTTTATATTAAAATGTTAATTTCTCAATAGAAGATAAGGGAATAGTTAATTTCTTTTTGACATGATGGGAGACAGTGTCAAGACTGGTGGGTACATGGTCTCTGCATCATGTCTAATGATGTGAACTGCAGGTTTAAGATTTGCTCCTCCACATGTTGGTCTTGAGACCCTTTCCCAGCAGCTGTGTTGTGTGAGCAGTCCCCGGCAGTGGATTTTTACCCCATTTTTTGTGCCAATATGAGTGTGACCCTACAATGAGCTACACTGAGAAAGCAACTCATACCAAGACCACCTTTTGTTGGCGTATTTTCCTCAGTCCAGGTCACTGTTCAGCTGACAGAGCAGTTGCAGTTGGAAAGCTCAGTGTGAGATTTGCTGGCACTGTTTAGCCTAACACAGCCAGAGAAAGGGACATTTCATCCAAGCATCAAAGGGTGCAGTTCCACATTCAGTTTGGGTGATTAATCTCCTCGTCAGTCTCTTCTAAAACTGGCCAAGCCCACCCATGGTTGCCAGTTCCAGACTGTTGTTGTGTCCCACCTAGACTGGTTGGCCAAGTGGCCAGTTGAACCTGCTCACTGGAGAATGATCCCTGCTTAGAGAAATGGGGAACTGACTGTGGAGGACCAGGAAATTGGGAAGGCTGCCCCACTTTCTGTGCATGTCTGCAGCTGGATCAGTTAGAAGTGGCCTAGGAGTGTGCATACTCCTCTCCTCTGTTCCCAGTCTCAGTTCCCCATCCTTGAGTTTATGTATCGACCTCTTCAACAAAAAATGGAGAATATTAACTTTCTTTTTTTTTGGCCTGTGTTAGTAAGCTGAATCAGCAAATCGTGAGGAGGAATGACAAACCTGTCCCTTTTGATGGCAGCCAGCAGTTGGAGCTGCTCAGCCCACTCAGTGCAATTTCAGCCTCCTTCTGGCCTTATTATATTGAGGCACAGAACAACGTAAGAGGCAAGAAGTCTGTGATGACGTGGGAAGGAACATTGCCAGGGACAGAGGTGACAGACCAGCAGCCACTGTGACTGAAATAGCAGTGGCTTCCCCCAGACTTCGTGCTCACATCCAGTGATGGTGTTTAATCAGTGCCTTTTGTCTGGCGTCATTTTCCCAGCCCTGCACAAATCACTGCATCTTATGGTAAAATCTGTGTGGCCATGCAATGGAGGGAATTGACCTACTTGAAAAGTAATGTAGGAGAAAAAGGGGTTTTTTTTACCCACCTCTCTGCTTCCTTAATCCCATTTACCAAATAGCCAGGTTGGAAAAATAGAGTGGGAAGGCCAGGCAGAAGATGATCAGGAGGAGAGGGGGGTGAAACAATGGATATGGAAACATGCTGAAATTTTATTGTTATGGGAACCCAGTTTGGCTCTTCAAAATGCTGGAGCTGTTTTGCTCTTGCGTGTCTATACGTTCAAATGTTCTTTGAGGCTTGTAAACACATTTCCCTGGCTGATGATTTCAAATTGTGTAAAAAAGGATAAAACTAGGGGGTTGGTTTGTTTTATAATGGCTTTTCTCTACATGTGGTCCTCTTCAGATTTAAAAATTAATTATGCAGAATTGTTCTCTGGTATATGTACCTTTCACAACACAACCTAAATATTTTATATTTTAGAAATATGCATGGTGTTTTAGAAAGCTCAGGGAATGTAATGAGCTGTAGAGCTATTAAAGGTGGTTTATCTTCTTGGTCAGCTTTTCTGTTCATCAGTTTGTACATAGCCTTCTTTTGAACTTTCCCTTGGAAGAGAATATTTTAAAGATGCACTTTATTTCTATTGCAAGTTCAATTAAAAATAGGCTGCAATAACTTGCTAATTACTACTAACTATGTATTTTTTCATGAATTCTTGAACATAATGTGAGATGGGCAGACATTAACACATTATTTTGTCCATAAAGAGCCATTCTGGTGGTGCCATACAGCACTTCATCACTGTCTGTATCTGTTCGAGGAGGGGGTGGTAATTAGTTGAAACTCAGTTTCTGAAAAATGAGTGTTGTGGGCCTGATTCTCAAACTGAAATGCTCACATTGGGAACATGTGCACAGGGTTGCACACAGCTTTTTCTTTAGACTTTGAGCTTTTTGTGTGGCATTGATGGATTATCACAAGCGCTCTTGGAAGTTCAGTAACTGCGTGCACAGTGTTATTCGAGTTGGACTGCTTTCCTGTGCCTCTAGGTAGCTTGCACACTTGCTTGTAGCAGCTAATCATGCAAATTAAGCAAACTGATCAGGCATCACTGGATTTACTACCAGCCTGTGAACTAATGACAGTGTGGTGGTAGTACTGCTAAATTGCAGCTGATACCCAATACAGAAAAAAGCCCCTGTTTCTATTACTTTGGGAGCAATTAGTCCTCTCTTAATGTAGCTGAGTAAGTGATTTTGTCTCTGAGGTACCTATGATCCCCTTTGATGATTTCTTAAATATGAAATTGAATATTTGCTTTTAATCCCAAAGCTGTTTGCAATTACATTTTTTTGTGCACATTTCAACGCAAGACTGAAAGAAGTCTGTCCCTTAAAAAAGCCAGGTATTAAATTCTGGTTTCTAACTTCCACCAGTAACTGTGAATTATGCTTAGGCATAAGGACTTGATTCGAGGCACTCTGAGATGCTAATATTAAACTCACTTCACAATTTGTAAAATAACATTTCGGATTCTTCCCTTAGAGTTAAATGGTATCAAGACATGTGAAAGATTAATTAGTTACTGATTATATTTTTCTTTGTCCCCCTCTCCGGTGATGCTGGTGATTGCAAAGCATAATTATAGTAGTATACATTTGGCAGAACAGTTGGAAGTGTCACAGTGCAAAAATAAAATGTGTTCATTTTGTGGGTAATTTGAAAAATTCAAAATGTTTTTGGCATTTTGAAAAGTTGTTATCTCTAATTAAGGTATTATTGTGCTTTATATTGTAACAAACTGTAAACAATGCTGTTTATTTGCTTATATTCTAGAAATCTTTAATTAAATGTGTGTATGTTTTACTGACCATTGCTTGGAAGTTACCTTGGGATGTCTGACTTCTGTTGCAGTTGCTGGGTGCTAACAGATGAAGCAGGAAGGAACAGAAGGTGGCTGCATGCAGGGGGAATGTCTGAATTATCTGTGAACGGGCTTGGTGAACACTGTGAATTATCTCTAAATATATTACTATATATTGATTATACACTGCTTTTGGTGGGTTTCCAAGCTTTAGGGAACGCTGGTGGAACTGGGAGGAAGAAAGGGGCTTCTCTCATTTCTTCTTGCTTGTTTGCACAGGTATTAGGGATTAAAGTACAAAACAATGCTGGAAATGTAACTGGAAAATTGAGAGTGACTTTCCCAATTGCTTGAAACCAGGAATTGCTTCACAGAGCACCTCATGTGATATTTATACAGCAACGACTGCAATGTGTACCAAGTACAAGTCTTAAGTACAAGTCTGTGAAGACCCTGTCTGCCCCAAGACAGATGTTCTTTTTTTTTTTTTTTTTTGTCTTCTGGTTTTGATGAAGCAAAAAGCATTGCAGCACTCAGAATGCTCAAACAATCATTTCCTTTTTTTTGGTTTTTCCTTTTTATGCAGCACTAGTATTCATCTTAATGTTATTTATATGCATGTTGCCTTTCAAAAAGTGCTCAGAAGAAAACCTGGAATGTATTTTAGCTATTTTAACAGTGATGCTTTATTACCTAAGAAATGAAGAGTTGGCCAGGATCATAAATTGGAAAAGAAAGTGCATATTAATGGGATGAATTTCTGAATTTTCAGATAAAATCTCTCATCTTTGCTTTTATGAAGGGCAGCCTTTCTTTGGGAAGGTTTGATTACTGGCAAATACCCAAGTGTGATGCACTTGGAAGGACAGTAAAAGTGCATGATAAATGAATAGTTTCTTCTCAAGGATATGGCCTGGGCTTTCTTTCCCTATAAGGAAACATCTCTGTTTTTAGAGCTTCTTTTTTCTGCTTGAGATTTAATAAGGTGAATCTTCAATTCATAGTTGATGTGGAGTATGTTGGTGGTTCCAGGAGGAATGCAGAGGAAAAAAACTGGATATGAATTGAATTTTTTGTCTTCCCAAATTGATAGAGAAATCTTGTAATAAAGAGTGACTTAGTTAAAAAAAAATGCATTCACTTTCCTGATTTATTTTTCTTGTGCATGTAATAGCTTGGCTTCTTAACAAGTGGAAGGTACCAGATTGACAAATACCAAGTGTTTTTTTCATGACCGTTGATGGATCCTGTGTAGTTTGTGTAAACTGTGATGTGAGCCCTTGCAGTTGTGAATGAGGCACTTAAGTTTTCTGCATATTAATAAGAAAGATGGCCTACTTTGGCAAGGTCTGGGCTTTCCCTGAATTTCAAAAAGGATTTTTACTGAAGTTGTTCTGTGCCATGTAAGTTGATCTGTACATAAGAGGAAGGAGGAATAAATGTTGCCACAGAGTGCCCTTAGCTCTTTCTTATGCAAGTGGGAATTGCAGATGTCAAGTTCTTTGGAGAACAAGAGCTATCAATTTTCTTAACTGGCATCCAAATTTGAACACGTTCTCCATTGTCTCATTTGCTACATACATTGGAGAATGAAAGGAAATAATAAAATGCACAGACAATGGTAAATCACAGAGTACTTTACAGAGTTTTCTTCCTGTGTACTGATCTTAGTACTGGGCATACTAAATATGCCAAGTGTTTCTTAAAAAGGGATTAATGGGGTGCCTCATTGCTTGGTGTCTGACAGACTTCAGAAGGCGGCTTAGTGAAGGATTAGGACAGCAGAGGGAGCTCAAAGATTCCTAATATTTTATCATTTGTTTCCTAAGTCAAAGTAGCTCCTTTGTAAAGTACCAATTAACCTTTGCAAAAATATGATTTTCTAACCTTAAGTGCCTTCGGCAAATACATAAGGATTGGAACTGGAGTAAATTCCTTTTCTCTGTAGCAATCCAGTGTAAATTAAATTAGGAATCAGGTAGTAAGACCTACCAAAATCTTTCTGAAGGAACAGCCATCAGACCTTTCAACTGTAGCAAAGGAAAGTGTTTAAGCAAGTAGAGTTTTCTATGATTGACCTATAGAAGAATATTTTATAAGTAAACCAATTTACATTCAGATACAAGTTTTTTAACATAAATGCACACTTCTGTGTATTGCATACAAACATGTTTTAACAATTCAACACTCTTTTTCTGTGTTTTTCTTGTAAGAACTTTGAATGTATTTTTGAATATCTGGTAATATAGAGCATTATGTAAAAGTTGCCTTCAAAGAACAGGGAGGATATTCTAAGGATTAAGATAAATTGACTATAATAAAATAATAAAATAACAAATGGTGCTACCAGGAATCTTCACATAACAAGATCGTTTGCCACTTTCCAAAGGAAAATTATCTGTATATTTGGGTTATATTTACCCTACTGCAAAAGCATCCTTTATCTCATTACAATTATAGTTGAAATGCTTATGCACAGGCTTGTGATTGGTTTTGGGCTTTGCCCTTAATATCAGCCCAAGGTGTTTTTTAGCTTTCCTTTGGCTTGCTGCAGTAACCTGCTTTTGCAATCTGAGTCTTCTAGGCAGCCTTTGGATTTGCATCCACTTCAGTACTGCAATGTTGCAGAGGTATTACAGTAACAATGCAAGCTCTATGAAAAGAGAATTGGCTTAGAAGCCCATTTTGCCCTAAATGATACTAAACAGTAGCTGCTAATGAAAAGCATTACTTCAGTAAGAAAATTTGAGGAGAAAAAGATCTATGGAGAAAAGAATCTCACTGAGATTTTTAAGTTCTGCTGAAACATTCATGCCACTTATTTAAGTTTTGGATGTTGTAAAGAAAAACTGCAATTTTGTGGTGTCCAGCATTATGCATTTTATCTGTGTTGTCACATTTTGATTGAATAACATTTTGAAATAAAACACTGCTTGCTTATGACAGCAGATATGTTCAGCTGTGATCTATCTAGAATGCTGCATCTTGACAATGTAGTAAAGTCAGAGTAGTTTCTCTTAATTTTAGTGTCAAAGACAGTGTTAAATACAGAAAATAATATAGCATGACACTGATTTTACAGGGTTGTAATAGTTGTATATGTAATATCATAGATTGAGTCAGAATCCAGTACATAACCACACCTCATCATCTAATTCCTGAATAATCTCCATAGAATTTATTCTTCCTATTCTCCTATTAATAAAAATATTTTCAGACTAAATATTTAGCTTTTATACAGTGCAGATGAGTGCCTTATAAAACTTTTAAAAGCTTTAGAAGTCTTTAAGTACTTGATGGTAATAGGTACTTATTTCTGCCTGGGGTCAGGGAAGATGCTCTGATGTTGCTTTACACTCTGCTCTGGAAAACTGAACTGTACAAAGATTTAAGTGTCTAGGTAAACATACTGAAGAATTTACATAGTCATCTAATTAAAGCAGTCATGTTCAGCTTTCACAGAGGCAATTCCCATCCTTAAGGAAGTGCAGTCTGAGACGCAAAAAAGGATTTTGTTTCCTCCCTTAGTGCAGTCAGGATGGGAGTGCGATTACGCAAGTGGAAACAAGAAAACAAAAGTGGAGACAGTCTTTTAGTGCTGGAGGCTTCTGCTGCTCCATTCTTGTGTCCTCGTTCCACGAGGTCAGTACTGGACTTGAAGGGTGCCTGCCTCTCCTTAAACAGAAGGAATTGCATGGAGGCGTTGCCAGGGAAGGAGTATCTAGCAGAGAAAGTCATTGTGGTCTGATGGACCGGTCATTTGGAGTTAAGAAACCTGTGTTTTATCTTGTAGCTCTCTGAAGTCAGGTAGCAGGTTAGGAAAACAAAAGCTGCCTATGCATCTTCTTTTTCTGTGACAGAAAGCAGTCAGTCAGAGACGTTCTGGGATATAAATAGCAGCAGGCTGTTGTAATACTCATGGAATCCCTTTAAAACACGAGGCTTTGCTAATTGTGAAAATACCTGGCACTTACTGCAGGTGAAAACATGCCCTTTGGTACCAGTGGAGATCCAGAACTCTGCAGTGGTTTGTGGCCCTGCTCAGATACCTAAATAAAAAGGTTCTTTCTTCTGCCCTTTCCTATGAGAACTAAATTTAAATTGCTTGTGACTTCGAGCAGATGTATTTGGGATTTTTTTTAAGCCAGAAATTAGCTGTTAAAAATTATTCATCCTTCTCGTTTCCCTGATGCTTATTTTTCAAAGTATCCTCCCATGCACTGAATTTTCAGACCTCTCATTCTACCAATTAAGTGGAGACACAGCAAAAATACTCAACAAAAATTACAGGCAATGGCAGTAGGAGAGCAAAAGATGAAGAGTAAAGACTCTTTATTCTTTTGATCCTACCTGTATTTTTCAGAAGGTTTCCTCGTGTGCTAGATGATGACACTCAAATACAATTAGGCTATGACTCCTACTAATAGGTAATCAAGAATAATTATAAGTGTTAATTAAATACATGATAAATGCCTCTTTTTGTCAAGGAGTGCACATTTGAAGAAATAGTTTTATTAAGTGCTAAGAAAACTTTTTCCCAGGCAATTTTATCACTATTTCTTGTTCCCTGCTGTTCCTTTCTGCCTTGAAGATTGCATCAGTCGCATGCACGTGGTTTTTTCCTGGGTATCAAATACCACTTAGGCAGGTGTTGCTTAATTTCCACAACATCTGCCAGTCATTTTTGGTTGTTGTTGTTAGTTTAGCTAACCTGCAGATGGTCATGTTTGCCTGTTTGTGCAGTGCTCCACAGACTCCCATGCTTGTTCCCCGAGTGCTGCCCTGCACTTCCATGCAGGCATCACCAATTTATCAAACTCAAATAGTTTAGTAACAGTTACATCTTCTTGCAATAAACAAAAGCAGCTGTGCTCTAGCTATCCTTATCTGCATGAATGCATAGATTGTAAAGGGCTTATCTGACAGACAAGACAGAAGTTTAGAATTTCAAACTGGAATTTAGGGCATGTAAGTCAGAATGAGTCTACGCTGATGTTTAGAAACAATATAATAATGCAGAGAATGAATTAGTTACCATAGTAACTGCTTTGTTTTAATAATTTGGTGGGGCAATGAATAGAAGGATCTCAGAAAGAAGTAGTATCACTCTTAATTACATGTTGTGCAAGGAGAGAGGTTTTGTTCATTAATAGTGGAAATTAATTTGATTTTATAACAGATTGAAGAATGAATATATAAATTTTGCTTTGGAAAGGCAATAAGAATGATTTACAGGTTTTTTTATTCTTATTTTTTCTACCCCCTGGGAAAAACATAATCACATTTTACATTTTATTATGGCAATGTAGGTTATTGATTTCTTAACAATAAAACATGCTCAATATATTGCATTGTAAGCGTGGCTTCAATCTGTGTGCTGTTATTTGTTGCCTGGCAGTTGTTGGCAGCCTAGCAACGTGCTTCAGTCCAGATCTGCAAAAGGATACAGACACGCAAAGTTAGGAGTTAGGGGAAGGCAGGTTTCTCAGTACTTCAAAACCCATCTAAAATCACCAGCACCTTGAAATCCCTTTGCACTTTATGGATGATACTCAAGTGCACTCCACACTTTCAAGATCACAGAATGGCTTGGAAGCGACCTTAATGATCATCTGATTCCAACCCCTCTGCCATGGGCAGGGACACCTTCCACTACACCAGGTTGCTTGAAGTCCTGACCTTCTTAATTTTCTTTCCTTTTGCAGTTTTGAGCAGTTTCGTGTGCATTTTGTGCTTAAGACAAGGCGGGATTCTCGAACTGAATGAGCTCTTTTGGAGGCAGATGCAGAGCGAGCAAAAGCCTTCTGTGCTCACAGGCACACGAGTCAGCTGGAGCCTGCTTTGCAGAAAGATGGAGGCACAGTGGTGCTTTACTCCAGAAATTCACGTGCAGGGCATGTCCCAGCACCTCGCACAGATGCCTGTGTGCTGACGAGGCCGTGGCTGGAGACTGGCAGGTGTCATGGAAGGGATTACTGCTGCTGTCCTACTGGAGCCTTTCACAGAGCACGGCCTCTAATTTGTGTCTGCGTTCTCATCTGGTGCCCTTTATTTTTCTTTTTTTTTATTTTCTCCTTAATGAAACTTGCAGGAACTTAATTCTCCTTGAGACTACTGGCAACTTTTGGCTGAAATTTGCTGTTGAGTTAGTGATTTAATTAAGAGGGCCCAGCAGGTTGATGGACAGACACAATTAGGTGAGCCTGGCTGCCTTTGAAAATCTGTCTGAAAGTTGCTTAGATATTGCAGACAGAAATAAGGAGTGCCACCTGATTACTCCTTGGCCAAGGAAGTGATGTCCATTGCCAAACTCAAATCATCTTCCCTCCCTAGACCAGGGAGTCTTAAAGTTGTTTCTCAAAGCATTGCTCTTAACAGTGGCTCCTCCATAGGTAAGGGTGTCTTCTCAGGAGCAGGGAAACCCAGGTTATCATCGATCCAAAGCTCACTAGTTTTTTGAAGGGAGGTTTGTTGCCCTTCCTCTGTTGTTTGCTGCTATGTGCCAGGAAATGCAAGCTCAACTCATTGTGTCAGGGGGAAAAAAGGAATAACTAAACCCAGTAATGACTCAGGAAGGGAAATTCAAGCTTCTCTGTTTCTAGTGCTTCTTTGTATGTAAATTTTGGAATGAGATTTTCTGTGTATGTAAATTTTGGAATGAGATTTAAAACTGTGGACTGTTTCTTCTCTTTGAGGTGAGTGCTCCTATCACTGGGCTGTTCATGTCCTTGATGCCTCCTCTCTGGTCTCATAAGAAACTTGCCCTGATAAAATATTTCTAAAAGCAGTGTATGGTACACTTCCTTTCTTCTTCCCTTATTTAGCTATATCTAAATAAAATTAAATTGTGGTGTTTTTGAAATGGACACTAACTTGGTTTGAACTTTCTTTGGTACCTAATCCTTCACTAGAATTCTGAAATGTTTGTTAGTATAATCTTAAAGTTTACAAAATCCTTTCCTGTTTAATTTTTGTGTGTCAGTCTGTGAAGCTTCTCAAAATGTCAGATGATTAGATGAGTTTTGCCCCCTATCCAAGATGTTAATGCAGGGAAGTAAAAGGAAGTTCATTCCAGAGGTGCAAACATCCAATGAAGAATTTTTTAGTCAGTTGCTTCCTTTTATCTGTGTTAACCATAAATCAGTGGTTATTTTATAGGTTCCTTGTGATTACAGTAATCAACAACATGATTGTATCCTGGAATAGTTGGTGGAAGAAACTTCATAGCAACCCCTTAAAGGCACTGGTGCATCTGATAGTGGTCTTGCAGTCAAATGTGGTCTTCAGTTGCCATTTTCCCTGCAATTCTGAGTCTCATCATCTTTGTTTTTCTGTTTCTCTTTTCTCATGAGGAAATAAAATAATTTTTGTTTCATTTCTGGTTTTCTGATGTTTCTTAAATTATTCTTTGTGATATGTTTTTTTCGCTTGGTGATACACAAGTGGATTTCCACGGAAATTCATTAGCATTAAATGTTAACTTTTTAATTTAATGTTCAACTCTATTCTATTCACTCTGACTTTATTTAAAGACTTTTTATTTAGTCTTTTATGAATGGAAGCACTTGCACATATGATGCTAAGTCATAGTTTTCCACATAGTTTAAAATTATTTAACAGTTTACTAAGGGATCACTCATGGAAAACGCTCCTGCCCCGTCTGAAGCTGTGGATTCCTCCTTTTTAAAAGAAAGACCAATGGGGTTTTCATGTCAGCTCCACTGATGGTGCCAAAGGCTTGTTGATCTTTCCTGAGCCATGAACTTCTCCAGAAGGATAATTGACTTCTACTTCCTGACACAATCATCTAATTGAAAAACATATTTGCTGAATAAAGTTTGTTGCATTGTTCTAACTAAAAACCTTGTATTTTATGCAGTTTTAAAAGCTCTGTTTAAATTATTTACAAGGCAGACTTGTAACTTAAACTTGCTTTAACTTACAGACAGGTTTATCATTTTGCATTGATAAAATTTGACAGAAAATTTTCAGATAGGATGGTGGAATTCAAAGTTAAAAAAGATAGCGTAGCCTCATTCTATACAAGTCAATTATGAATGTTGAATTTAACAGGAAAGGTTTGTACTAATAATGGTGCTAACTGAGCCCAGTTAGGCCCAGACAAGAGAACACAATTACATTTTGGAGTACTTATTTTTAATAACTTTGTACATCCCTTAAAACTCCTTTTGATGTGTGTGAGTACACATACACAATCTAGATCACTTGAAAATGTAATCAAATATTTTGTAACCAAAAATGAGATATTTAATTTAAAAAGCATGTTTAAACAGGTAGTTATGGTATTCTTGCACCTGACTCCTCAGTATTGGACTAACTATGACCTCTGATTTGCCTCATGTTTGTTTCCATTCCGTCTCTTGAGTCTTTGGTCTGGATGCAATTTGTATCTGTTCTCCTTTTTGTTTTTTCTTGATGCCTGAGTGTGGCAGAGCTTGTTGTGTTATCAAAGCTGGACTCTGGTTCCTGGAATTCTTTGTCTGTTTGCAGCAATTCCATAGGCCTGAACTGCTGCAAAGTACAGAAATTAAAGGCTTATCAGCATTTCTCCATAGGAGCTTAGAGGTATACTTTCTGTTGAAAATCTTTCTTTAATTTGGTATTACAATTAAACTGCACTTACATCCAGCATAAAAGGAAGTTGATTTATTGGTTGCAGTTGATTTAAAAAGCTGCTGGATACTTCTACCTTCTTTCAGCAGTATGAGTGGGATTTTTTTTGGTAAGTTTTCAAATGTAGCTGAAGCATGGGACAGACCCTGACTTAGGTTGCCAGGTTTACAGATGCCACTGTTTTTATAAACCTTAAATTGTCTTTTAAGTAAAGACTTCATAAAATAGTAGAAGCAGAGTTTTCATGATTTGTAGAAAGTCCATAAATTCTTACTTAATTTAGCTGGGCTGCTTTACTATCTGAAAGGTTGAATTGATCTAAAGGAGTTTAACTTGGCAAAACTGCTAGAACCTCATATTTTAAGTAAATGTGCTGAAAACTGGAAAGTTCTAGAGAAGTGATTCTATGCAGCATTCCTTGGCTGTGAAGGACAGAGCAGGGGGAGGGAGGGAAAGCTAAAATTATACATAAAAGCACATTCAAACTATCATCATATCCTTGACATTAGGAGTATAATCTGTGTTGTAGATTGGCAGTAATACCTAATGATTTTGCATCCAAAACCAGATGACATTGTTCTCCCATTTGATATATGCATAATGGTTTTTTGTGGTTTCTATTCATGATGTATTTCCCTTTTAATCAATTACATTTCAATTACATTATGTCCTTTCAGTAGCATTAAAGGATTATGGCTTGAGAAAATAAAAACTAATTTGGTAAAAAAGTATAAGCTGGAAAAAATGAGTTAATTTCAAAAAACCCCACTGCAATATTCATCTACTGATGACCATTCAAGAAACAAGAAATGCTGACACTATTTCCAATATTTTGTCTTTTATGGCACCTAAGAAACCAGGCCTTTGAACCAGGTACTCTCAAGCATCAGTTGAGTGTTCAGCTGCACCTTCTCCATTATCTGTTGTGACTTGTGGTGCTAATTTTATTGTTAAATATGTTGTCCACAACAACAACCAAGTTGCTGGTCAAGTACAAGAAAATGTCTTTTAATATTTAGCTTAAGTGAGCAGCACTGATTTGGTTCTATTTTACTTGCTGAAAGGTTTTTTGTTTGGCCTCCATAGAAGGTAAGGGTAAGCTAAATCTTTTTCATTCTAGGTTTATTTAAGAATAATATTGGCCATATGATGTTATCAGCAAGAAGAGAATCAGCAGAGCTGCTACTAAGACAAAAATGTATCTAGACTTGAGATTTAAGCAGTTGGTCAGGTTATTTTAAGATGCACTCACCATTTGAAGATGTTCCATTAATACTTAAGATTAGCGTATTTTTTAAATGGCAGGAAAGTTGATTTAAACATTTAGAGTATGCTGGATGGGATGTTTTCAGAAGTCAGTTTCTGTGAAGCTTGGCTATAATCCTCCTCAGTTTTATGTTTTTCAAATATGACAGAGTCTTCTCTAAAAACATTTATCTGGTTGAAAATAAAGTGGAAGAAAAGATTGCATGAGAAACCAGGGTGTCATTCACTGAATTTGGTGTTAGTCAATTCAGAAGTGATGTGAAAAAAATGCATTTACAGGAGTTTTATTATGATACCTATACTTAGACTGCCAAATACCATAAAAGCTTTGCGTAGCATAAGCATGGTGAGCTGTGAGCTGAATCAGGTCATTAGGAAACTCCTCAGCACTAATTTTCTCTGGCCACTTTATTTTCTTCTAGTTCTAATTTTCATAATTTTTACTGTATTTCATAACAAGGGAAAAACCATTCTAACCTCATGCTTCAGGAAGACAGTGACGTCCAGGATATCTTAATTAAATCACAAATTGCTGACAGCATATAAATTATTGATCTTGTAGCTGGGGCCTGCATTGACACTGTTGGGCTGTCTGTTCTGGCCTCTCCAGGGTTTGCCACCAGTCAAATGAGGGAAACAAGAATTCAAACAGCTGGTGTGGTGTAAAGATGAGAACTCTTCACAGAAGTAAGATACGCACTCAGGATTTTTTAGGTTTGCTGATGTGATTGGAAAGTGCCTTCCTCAGGTATCCAAGCTATGAGTGGCATCCTGTAAAGACCTGGGAGGCTGGTGAGGGCTGTTGGAGTTGAAAGCAGGTGCCTTAAGGAAGCAGTTCTGGACTTGCCTTAAGTTTCTGATCCTCTCCGTGGATTGTATGTGGATCCAGCTGGCAGGCAGGAGTGGGGAGCACTAACATTTCTCCTTGCAAAAGTCTTGATGAGCTGTGCTTGAAAAGTACCTGACTCAGCACTGCACTCTACACTACTGATAGTCAGAACATCAAGTCCCTTTTTGGGAATAAGGAAGAAGATTTTGACCTACTTTAATGGAACTGTAGCACTTAAAATATTCTCTTCAGCCCTAGGATTGAAAACAGTGTCCTACTTCCCACACAGGAGTCCAAACCCCCTCTCTTGTTATCTTTGCAAGTCTGTTTCCGTTCTCAATGTGATAACCAGCGGGCACCAAGTGAAACTGCTGTGTGTAGGTGTAGAAAGCATTTCTTCATACATCAGGTGAGTTAGGAAGCTCTACTGCAGAATATCGTAGTTACTGAAGTTTCACTGAAGTTGAAAAAGTGACTAGTTTTGTGGAAGAAAATTCCACTGGGTTTGCTGAAACAATTCTGATTGATAGAGCTCTTGAACGGCAAATTGCTGGTGGCAGGGAGAGAGGTTCTGAATTACTAGTCTTGCCCTTTTTACATCTTTTTTTTCCTCACTGTTTTTTTTTTTTTTCTAGCAGCAGGGGAAAAAAAAAAAACCAACCCAGTTTTAGCAGGATCTTTGGTCTGAACCCATGACAAACTTTTCTTGCACCCTTGGTTGTGGAAGGCTTCTATTTTCCTTGCCCAAACTTAGTAGAACTTTGGAGGGGCCTTCAGTTCTCTGAGGCTTTCAGCCTCAATTATTAGAGTCAGAAATTAGAGCTACACTGCCCACCTGTCCATGACCCAGCACATCAATGTCTACAACTTCAGGTACCTGCTGCTGTGCATTTCTCATACTTCCTTATTAGGCCTGGCAGTGCAATAAATAATGCTTTTCACAACTTCAAATATCCATTTTATAGGTGTTGTAAAAAAATATTAATTTTAGAGATCACTGGTCCTTTTTTTTTTTTTGTCTAGCTCAGAATGGCTGAAGTATTCAGAGAAAGAGAAGCAGGATATAAAAAAAATAAAAAGTAGTTCCCTGTACTTGCAGTAATGCACAACATGGGATTGATTCATGTAGCACATCTGTGATCAGATCCCTAGAAGTGGTGTGTGATTAAAGATACAGGAGATCAGAACAAGGAGTAGCCAGCTGTGCCTAGAGTCCTTGTGGCAGCAATTTCTCCCTGTAGTTGTTTCCTTACGTGTGAAAGGATGATAATACTCACATGTCTGAGGCTTAACTCATTACTGGTTTTATAGCAAGGTGAAAAGTCTATATATAGTTTAATAAAACCCCCAACAGCTATTACAGAACAGTGTTACTTAGCATTTAATAATTTGCCTATTCAAGCAACTGTCTGTATTAAGGAATAATTGAAACATATTTACAGAGCAAATTTGAAAGAAAAATAATAGCATTATCAAGCTAAAAAGCTATAGCACATAATTATTATATACTTACTTCATGATTCAGCAGCTGAGCAGTTTTTGTGCATGTAAATGATTTTTACTTAATGGATTATTGCAGCAGTTGTGAGTGAGCAGCGCAGGACTCTCCGAAGGGCGTACCTTGAGGACACTGCAGCAGCAATATTTTGCTGTGTCACGAGATTTTATCACGCGTAAAGGACAGATTCCGTCATACTCGGGAGTTTTCAGATGGAAACCACAGTTACATTTCTGCTGCTAGTGTACAGCAATGCAAAATGTTCTTAAAACCAAACTGGTTCTGTTAGTGCAGGGCTATTTTTTTTTCTTTCCATTTAAATATTGCCTCATGAAGTGTCTAACTTATAACAGCAGTTATATAAACTACATCAACAAAATGAAGAAACTTATGTCTACTTACAAGAATTTTATGAGTGGTATCTTTTATTTCTTATTTTTGAAGCAGGAGCAATAAAAATATAAGTGGATTTTAGTTTGCTGTTACAGTGCTCTATATTTGTCAAGTCCTATTACTAAACAAATAGTAAAAATATTGTGTTGATTTTATTGCTTTAGTAATACAGTTACCAGAACCACTTTACTATACTTCTCCAAGATTTCCAACGTTTGACAGTTAGTCCATAGAAGTAATTTCTCAGGTTTGGACTGCATCCAGTACACTATGGAAGTGATCTTTCTACACAGCCAGAGATTTGGGTACTAGATAAAGCAGGTGTAATTTCACTAGGATGAGATTTATCTCCAGAAAAAAAAAAAATTAAAAATGTAATTACCAGTAAATTGCATTAAACTGGGGATCTGCCCTAAAATAAGGGCAGTGATGCAAGCATTAACTAACACATAACAACTAACAGGCATCTGCAAATGAAAGAGGTGTGTCATTTCTAGAACAGTTTATCAGTCCTGGGGATGGTCTCAATTACAGCTCTGTGTCTATGCCAAACATTCTTTATACCCCTAAGTGTGTAAAATCTACATGATGTGTCTGTAGGCTGTGTTGACTTGTGGTTTTTTTTGAAGAACAACATCTTTCTACTGCACTGATAAAGCCGAGGGAAGAATGGAGAAATATCTGGCAAACTTTGGCATTTCTGATGTAGCCTTTAATGTCAGTCCAAGAAGTAATAGAGCTACAGAGAGATGTGAAGATGCATAGAATGAAGCTGGTAAAATTGTTTGCTTTGGCCTTCCCTCAAACATCTATATGATAACAGGAAACTTTTTGTTGAACTTGATAGTCAAATAAATTAAAACAAACATTCCTACTTAAAGGAACCTCATCCCCAGCCAGAGCATAACTTTCTGGTTTATTGAAATGTAATCTCTCAAGTTGTTGAAATATAACACTAATACAAAATTTTGGGGTTTGCCAAGATGCTGTTTGATGTCTGTATTACCAAAACCCTGTTACTATTTTCACTACCCTTGGCAGTGGCTGCTTCAGTGAGGAGACACCAGTTTAGCACCCATGGGCACAGTACCTTTTAACTCTGATCCACAGAAGAAGGTTGAACAAATTCTGTGGAGAATTGCTGTACAAACTTTTTATTTCTGGCCTGAATTCAGAGTTCTGTCCCTGAGTTTAGCAGTGATGTGATGAGCCACAGTTAAGCCAGTGAGCCTCGTGAGTGAAGAAGAAAGGTTGTCTATAAATTGTCCAGGATTTTACTTGCGATGACACGATCTGGAAGTTTCTATCCTTTCTAGTCAAATGTAAAGGAACTTGTACTTTGAGTAATGCACCTCCTTTAGGTTCTTCAGGTGGTAGGAAGGATCTGAGGCTGAAAAGGACCCAGATCAACTTCCCTGGATCTGAGGTTTAGATGGGAGAGCTGGTATTCTTGAAAGCTACCCTGTTGGCTATGTTTCTGTACCTTTACAATAAAAGGAACTCATTCCTGCATCAGAGAGCGTTTAGAAGTTGAAGTGTATCTTAGGGTGTCGACTGTGCTGTATTTTTAATATTGAGGACATTACTTTCTGGAGCTCTGAACTCAACACTCCTTAAAAGCTGTGTGTGCACTTACTTTTCAGAGGGGGGACAAAGAAAAGGATATTGTGTGTTTATGCCTATACTGAAGTGTTGCAGTCCTGTTGATCTCTGTATCCATGTTGCAAACAGCTTTTCAAAATTTGGTGTTGAGGCTGAATTGCTTTTTATTTTAATTTAAATCCTGTATATTGTGGTGGCAGATCCTACAATTATTTTGTACATTAATTTTCACTTGGAGCTCAGTCTCTTGTCTGGGGTGTACAATTGCATGTTTCAGTTATGGTTTATGTGCCCATGCCTTCCTAAATACTAGAATGTCTCCAATTCTGAAATACTTTCCCTATGGAGTCAACATACAGCCGTTCTTGTGTGTCTGCCTACCCCTGTTCTTTTTAAAGTAAGTTGCGTATCAGATATTTTTGTTTCCATTTATGTCTGATATTTTGGTGCCCTTTCTTCCTCTGTGTATCAGAATCCACTTGCATCATCCCAACTGATTTTACCAACATCCTCATTACCTATGCTCCTTCACACACTAAATTAGCATTGAATTATGTGTTGGATGAATTTGCTTGACAGATAAAAGGAAGAACATTTCTTGTGTCTTGAATGAGGAAATGAGAACAGTTAAAACATTGTGAAGGCCTGCCATCTGCAAAGAGAGACAGTATCTGTTTTCCTTGAGAAAGTGAAAAACAATGCAGTGTGCATTGCCCTGTCAGGGCATTTGCATCCTTTATGCAAGGTCCAAAAGAAGGGCTCCCAAGTATTCCTCAGTTTTTCAGATAGAGACTCCATTTATTAAACTGGCACAAACAAAAAGACATTGGTACAAGAAAATTGCATATTTGAGCAAATGTACAGAAACAATTCCCTGATGATTCAGCTTCTACTTAGGTCCTTATCTCAGAATCCAGAGCTGCGTTCCCCTGGTCATTATTTCTTCTGTGTGTCTGTCATATTTTATATACATTTTCATCCGTGTGCATCAAGGAGGCAGAATGCCTACTCTGAGTAAGCACTTCGGATTCCATCTCCAAACTCTGCTTTAATCAATATTGTTTGCAGTGACAGAGTGCTATGTAGAGTCTCCTTTTCTTGTCTAACCTCAGACGGGAAATACAACAGATGGGTTTCACCGTGTGTTTTTGGCAAGGAATAGCATGAAAATAGAAATAAACCTTATTAGATATGTGCTTCTCAGCACGATGCTTGTAATCTGCAATAAATATCACTAAAAAAGTGCAAACTTATTGCCAGTTAACCATTAATCAGGGAAAAAAAGTTTAATAGAATGAGCTTGAGAGCAAATGCATTTTAACCTTTACATTAAAAACTGGTGGTAGGGTGTTTTTTTTGGTGGTCTCATATGAGATGACAATATAACTCATGACTTTCAGCTGTCATGAGCTGAAAGATGCAGTTAAGTGTTTTTCCAGAAGCAGCAAATCCATTGTTGTGTGAGCCATATAACAAATATATAAAATATAACAGACTAAAGGAAGGAATACAATTAGAAGACAAAACTACATATCTCTAATTTTGTTTTCAACAGTACATATTTCCACAAATTACCAATTAACCTTTCAAGTGACCTGAAATCTACCATTACATATAAATCACATAGGTGTGGTAGATACTCAATGTTTTCAAGAAAACTAGTATGTTTTCTGAGCTCTAGATGATCCAACTTTTATCAAGACATTTGAGACGATAAGGTAGTTAAATAAATAAAACCACTTCCAATAAAATATTAAATCTTTAAAATACTTCCAGCTGGAATGGAGCTGATAGAGTTTGTCTGTAGTTGCCTGTGTGGGGTAAGAGTCCTGGGTACCTCGGTATCTGAGCTTGCATCCTGTCCCAGTTCCAGTGATGCAGCTGCCCTGGAGGCTTTTTGGAGGTCATAGATGAGGATGTGTGTTTATCCAGGACTATCAGCAAGATTTAATTCTAATAATGATTCATCCAGTCTCTTGGGCAGCTCAGTTCTTAGACTGGTTTGTGTGTGTTTGTACACTAAGTTAGTTATGTTTTAAAAAATCCTATCAACTAGGATAAATAAAAGCTTAAAAATATTTTTAAATTTAGAGATTAGCGGTTGCTTGACTTCTTCGGATAATGCTAGATTTCTGGACTCTGTGTGAGATGCTGTGTTCTGTAGGATAATGCACAATGGTCTTTCTACTCAGGACTGGGCAGTATTTTCCTAACAGTGATTTCTTCTTCACGTATGTCTTCAAATCTCTTCTACAAGGAGACATTAATCCCAGTGCCACCTATAGTATGTCATGAAATTCAAAACCTTTCTGGTTTTCCCATTATATATAGCAATTTTATCAATTTTGGTGGTGATCCTGGTCATTCTGTACTCCCCGATGGCCGATACAGCCTTCTCTGACCCACCACAAACTCATCAGCCATGTCAGCTGTCCCCTGAGAGAACAAAATGTTCTCTTTAAGTGAAGACTCTGAAGGAAAAATTGATGTCAAGTGTTCATTCTTCCCGTTCAATGCATCGTTTCAGTGATGTCAGTTCTGTGCTTCTAGTAAAAACAGTGAAAGAACAGTCAAGATTCAACTGCAGCAATTCCTGTAATCCCAGAGCAAATGAACCTTTTATCTTTCTTTCAGTCTGCTCAGTTGTGGATTTTACACACATATTCAACACTTTCAATTGTATATTTTGGTACTGGTTGGTTGAGTAATATCAAAAGAGATGTATCTGTTCAAATCCTGAGTAAATCAATAAAAGTGTAGAAGTGTAAGAAAACAGAATGAAAAAAAATGTTTTCTGCACATGTGGGACTTCACAGCTCTCAGTAACTCAGGTTTTGGGTTTCCTGAGTGTCAGAAGCCTTCATGCATTTGAGGCTGAGTTGGCTTCCAGAGGACACATTTCATTACACTCTCTCCCTCATCTCCCATCGTGTCTGAGGTGTGAGGTTCCTTACAGACACACGTTGCTGCTCTTGTACAGGCTTCCATGACCAGGACAGAGGAGAATTTAAAATAGCATTAACTAATTTAATGCAACCTCTGTTTGCTTTGACTTTTCTAATTCAGCGTTTTGTGTAAGCAATAGGTAATGTGGGGCTGGTTTTCCTCTTCAGCTTTAGTAAGACCAGAAATTTTTTTGTAAATGAGTATTTTCTTTTTTTTTAATCAGTAAGTTTCTTCATGTTATTCTCATGACAGTCCCTTGAAGACAATGTTTTGGCATGGCTAGATCACAATGAGCCATAGCAAGTTGGCTTACATATTTTATTGGGACCACAGATGTTATCTTAAATGCAGGCTCTGCATTCTTATGCTCCTTTTAGTACATACAATTCTCTCCCCCCCTCTTTTTTTTTTTTTTTTAGGAGCTTCAACTACACTAAACAAAATTTTAAGCAGGTATTTCCATTGTAACAATATCTAGCTAATTAATAAAAAATTGCAAATCAGCATATTAAACCTCAAATATTTTCATATAACATTCCTATTGCCTCATGCTATGTCTATTTGTTCTTGTTCCCTCATCCCTTTTGGTTGACTCTTCAAATATAAAAAATCTACTCTTCTGTATCCTTGTAAAATCCCATTTCCCTACAATGTTACATGCTCTAGTGAGCCATTTAATGTAGACCTCGGTTGTTTTTGTTTACTGATGCTGTAAATTTTAGGTATTTCACTCCTCCTCACCCCAAAAGCCCAGTGGACCAAAAGGATAGTTTGATCTTTTCAGATACAATCACTTCTAGAGAATGAGTTTACCCTTTTGGTGATGGGATTTCCTGTTCTGGGGGCAGGGGAAATGTCAGATTCAAAATATACTGCACTCAGCAAAGGGAGTAACTGAACAATTTTGAAATAAGAACTTGACTAAAACTAGTTTTAGTAAAATGAGGGGGGTAGCTTAACTTCTGACATTTTTAGTATCTCTTGATTTATCTGTAGATGTATATGCAAATGACATGTCTTAAATACTGGGAGATGAAATTTTTTTTCTTTCCTCATTGCACCCATTTGGTCATTTTAAAAAAGATTTAAGTCCAGTCTTTCTAGACACAATTATTTAGACTCAATACTCATAATATTTCATAATAGAAATAAAAACACATTTTGTATATTAATGCTATCCTGTAATCACTGACAGCAACACCGTTATTGTTATAGTATTGTAAAGTATTATAGTATTGTTGAAGTATTTATAGCAGGAGGTATGTTAGTGATGGATTTAAGGGAATGGATAAGCTACTTATCAAGGCACTGTGGATGTCAGTCTGGGAGCACCTTGGTACTATAGGGTGCTCTGCAAAGATTTTTCCAAAAAAAAGGAGTAATTTCAATGATGATTAATATTTATTCTTGCATCATCATCCTTATCATTAATTAATTTTTCATCTTTTAAATTTTGTGCATGTATTATTGTTAAATCTGAATTTTTTTAATAACTCCTGCTTTCTTATTCTGACAAATTCAACACTTTATGTGATTAAATGACTGTTTAAATGGCCATGTAGGGCAAGTAGTTCTGTACACTCAGTGAAGTTTGTATGTTTGGAGACTGAGTCAAGTTATGTAGACCTTCTCATGGGATTAAAATTTTCTTTCTAGATTCTTGACTGGCTCAAAATAGGAAATACTACTTCCTAGTGCTGCCCAGAAAATTCTGGGTGCCCCAGACTTGACAATGCTACAACATGAAGAAATACTACTGAAAACATTTGTTTGCTTTGTTACTTTGGTTTAAGTGTTTGGATTATTGAAAGGATGAGGATGTTTGCTTAGTTGGTGTAGGGAGTTTCTACTTCAAACAAGATGAAACTAGTTTCTCCTTGAATGGCTGTAGCTTTTCACCCATTTTTAAGTGCTGTCCATGCCAAGGACTGGTGTGGGGAACTTTGCTACCTTGTTAAATTACTCCCAGTTTTCCCTTTTTTAAACTGTATTGAGTTTTTCTCCTGTGATTAAGTAAAAAGTAATTTTTTCAAATAACCTAAGTGTTATGAGTAACATGAAAGTGTCATAAGTATGTAATAGATTCTCCCTCATCTGTCAGTTGCAGGTTCACTGGGGTGCTGGAGGAGAGATGTGTGTCTGGAGCAGGGATTTACAGCCCAGATTAAGTTACAACACTTGTATTTTTCCATTATGTATTATTCAATACATTTTAGCAAAGAACTGAAATAGGATGTGTCAGAGTATTGTAGAGTTCAGCCTTCACTACAGGATCAATTGCTGCTTTTTTGGAGAATTACAGAGGTTTTGTCTTCACAGAAAGAAGCCTCGAGTACAGGCAAATACTCTGGTTTGAAGCCTTAGTATTGCCACTACTTCAAAAAATGTTTAAACTTTTTTTTTTTTTTTGTTGGCAGAAGCATTTTTTGAGCTTCTGAAGGGTATTAAACTGTTCAAAAAAGGCATATAGGAAAAGACAAATATAAAAATAAATGTTAAGCTGTTGTTTCTGAATTAACCATCAAAACTGTTCTATTCTTACTCCTGTTGCAAGAGGGGCTGTGAGAAGCCTCACTCTAGGTGAGAATGTGGGCACAAATGCAATGAGTGATGTTAGTTAGTGTGTATTTTACCTAGTTTTATACCTTCAGTTAGTGAGTTGTTGTCTGTATTTCAGACAGCTTTGAAAACAAACCTTTCACTGAAAAATAAGTTTATATCATCCAAATTAAACAGTATTGTCATTCCAGATAGGCTAAATATGTTCTATTATCGGTGATCCAAAGGGCTTATGAAGGGATAGAGAAGTAGAAGAAAAGTCCATCTTCTTTTCTTAAAGAAGAGGTAATTAATAAGTATGTAAAACCTCCCAAAACCTTCCTAATGCATGCACAGCTGCAATGAGAAGGTGGGCAAGGGAACTGAGGTGTGTTGGCCTCAGGAGCATATCCAATTGAGGTGTTCATGCTTAAGATAATTTAGGTTTTTTAATCAACTGGTAGTTTCTTTCCAAGTCAAAACAAAGGCTGAAACCTAACCAATGTCAGCTCTGCAGTCAGTTTATTATGGGATTAAATAGATCTGAAATGTTATCTTAAGACTGTTATTATCTGTTAATTGACATTTAATTCCAGCTAGTTTTAACATAAACATTTTTCTGTTAGGAGTTTGTTTTGCAGGACAAAGGGAAAAGCATATTTGTATACACACACACAGAGATGCAGGTTTAGTGATGTCTGATCTAATACAGCATCAAGGGGAAACAGCTGTGATTTAATGAGCACGAAGCTGAATGAAGTTCATAACTAGGACTGCATTATTGATGCTCTTGGAAGGGTTTGAGAAAACTTCTCGCCCTGCACATGGCTTCAGAGTTTAACCACTGAGGTGGGTGGTGCCAGGAGAAAGGTTGTGTCTGCAAAACTCGAGAGCTGGGTCATTCAGTTCTGTGTAATTGCGTAATTAGAATGCAGCATTTTGTGTAACACACCCCCTCAGCACAGAGGGGGAGAGAGAGGTCCTCCAGCTGCCTGACATATCTACAGAAATCCCACTCTTTTGGGCAGAGGTCTGTATCCCTGCTGGCCTGCTCAAGTCAAGGAGGATCCCTATGGAAAAGGGATTTGGGTTCAGTGCCTCCAGGGCAGTCCTGGACTGCTCTAAGATACCGAGTGATTTAATGATACTGTTTGATTGTTCTGGGGATAGGGAGACAGGTACAGGCAAAGACTCTGGTTTGATGCCTTGGTATTGGCAGTGCTTCTAAAAATGGTTAAACCTGCTTAAGCAGTAGTCGTTTTTGGCAGGACCATTTCTTTCAGAGGTTCTGAAGACTCTGGTGTGCCAAAGGCAGCTATGTGGTGTGCAGGGCAGCTTCTTTCACTTCTCTTGAGGAGTCTTCACCCTTCATTTCTAAACCACCACAGTGCTTTGAAATCCAGACATTATCTCTTGTTCAGAAAAAAAAAATAAGCTTCAGCACAGCCCTCAGCACTTTGTGTTTTATGGAATTCTGCAGAGCTTATTGTGAATTAATTCAAGACATAAAAATTAGTATTTACTGCTACTAAGAATTACAGGCTTCTACCTTATGAACTACTAGGAGTGAAGAAACAAGCTGAGGTTTGGGTTTTGACAGCCTCTTGAAGGTCAGTGAAACCTTGGTTGTTGGAGTGAAGCATCCACCAAGCCCCAGCGTGACTCCAACCACAGAGGCCGATGCCTCAGTACGTGCCCAGCGTTGTCCAAGATCTGGAGCCAGGACACATCACTCACAACCATCTGCTGAATAATGATGTGGCAGAGTCCAGACATGGCCCTTGTGTAAGCAACTGTAGGCACAGCTTCATTCTGTGTATCTCAACTCTCAGCATAATGATGGATGGAATGAGAACGGAGTGGTTGCTGCTGGAAAACTGAGCTAAAGAACTATTTCTTCCCACAGAAATTCATCACCAGGTGTTACTCAAAACGAAAGAATATTTTTCTAAAAGGTGTGGTGTTGCAGGAGAGGTTACCACTGGAGTATTGAGCTTGGCTTCCTTCACATGGATCGCCTGCTGTGAGTAGAGGGGCTGTGCTAAGGGCTAAAGGCATCCTAAATATAACAAGGAATCAGGATATTGTATAGAAATAACTGAGATTACATTGAACACTGGGCTAATACAAGTGGAATCAAATTCAAAATATAAAATAAAAGGTCATATCTTCTAAGTGAGTAATAGCAGAGTTTTGTAAAGTGGAAACTTGCAACAAGATTCTCATTATAGATAAATAGTACTTGGATGATCACGGGATGTGCTTTAGCAGCCCCTGTGATATTCATGAAAACAAGTGAACAGAATATTCTGCTCTATCAGTATGAGTTCATAATTTCTGAACAGTTTGATGAGTAAGGTGAAGAGGCTGTCATCTCAGAGGGAGACATGAGGAATATATTCATCCTTAGATTCTGTGTGGAGCAAGGGGAAAAGAACTGAAAGCCAATGGCTGCAGAATAAAAAAAATGGTACAAACAACTGCTGAATGAATTGAGGTTGAATTCTGGAATTGATGGGCAGAGCACCCAAAGTCCACCACAGCTTTCCAGGGAGAGTGGTGGCTACAAAAAAACCCCCAAAACTAAACACCAAAACCCAAAAACGAAGAAACAAACAAAAAGTGAGGATTTTCTTAATAAGGAAATTTAAGTTCATGAAAGAAATTATTTTATATAGCTCCTCTAACATCCCAAGGGAAATCTCAGACCTGTGCTTCTGTGAAATGTCTTATGCCACTAGTGCTCTTAATGCTTTATTCAAACTATTTTCTTTATCTGGGCAAAGTGTGGATGTTATTAACTAAACTGGAGACAATCTGCTCTGAAAGTAAAAGCCTGTTGGGACAAATGTTGTGATACAATTACCTTAATATGTAGGCTAAATGTGTAAAAGAGAAGAACATATTCAAGTAATGTATAAAATATGTCACCACAAAAGAATGTACAAATAGCCTTCAAAAGGAGCTCAAAAGTTCTGAAACAACACTGCAGGGAAGAAAATTTAGGAGAATGTAGATTAACTACAGATACTCATTTCTGGATGGTTTTCTTAATAGTTGCTGTTTTGAGAAAGCTGATAGATTCTTAAAAGCCAGTTTTAGATTTTAATGCAGTATCAACTGTTTTCTTAAATTCCTTATGGTCTCAAAATTACACCCATGAAACATCAGCTATGTTTACCAAAATATTTTCAAATTTAGATGAGGGTTGCAACACAGGGAGATAGTTCAAAGAAAGAAGTGTGTATCTAGTGTTGACAGTTTTGCAAAATGATGTGAATATGCATTCAGAATTTTCACTGTAACTGAAAAAAATAGATTTTTACTCTTCCAAAAAAAACCCCACCCCAAACCCCAGCCCCGTCATTATAACACATTTTGACTTTAAAAATAGCATTTGTTCTTGTGCTTTAAAACAGAAGGTATCAAGCCTTTTTAGTGGAGCAATTTATTCTATCACCATTGAAAACAAATGTTGAGAAAGAAAACTCTGTTGGGTTCCCATCTTCTTGTTAAGTTTCTGTGCAAAAAATAGATCCTGTGAACCTGCGACTTTTAATGCCCTGCAAGTGTGCAAAGAATAACAAGAAAAGCTTAACCAAAAAAACAATAACCTGAGTTCATTGTTGTATCATAATAAATACTGTAAATGTGACAGTTTAATAAGTGAGTAAAAGAAATGGTCAGATCACTGAGAACACAGGGATTGCCCGGCCCCCACCCCAGACCTGCCCGTGGTGCTGCCTCCTGTGTGACATCCCTGCCCTCGCCCACCAGGGGCTGGTTTGGGAACGGCCAGAGGAAAGCCACGAGACCCCACCTGGAGTTACTGAGTCCAGCTCTGGGGCCTCACAATAAGAAGTCTGGGGATCTGTTAGAGCGAGTCCAGAGGAGGCCACAAAGATGCTCAGAGGGCTGGAGCATCTCTGTTATGGAGAGAGGATGGAAGAGCACCTAAAGGGAGTGACCTGAGAGCTGGAGAGGGGCTTTTGACAAGGGCATGGAGAGACAGGACAAAGGGGAAGGGCTTCACACTGACAGAGGGCAGGGTTAGATCAGATATTAGGAAGAAATTCTTTACTGTGAGGCTCTGGCACAGGTTGCCCAGAGAAGCTGTGGCTGCCCCATCCCTGGAAATGTCCAAGGCCAGGTTGGATGGGGATTGGAGCAACCTGGTCTGGTGGAAGGTGTCCCTGCCCGTGGCAGGGGGTGGAACTGGGTGATCTTTAAGGTCCTTTCCAACCCAAACCATTCTATGATTTTATGATCACTGGATGTGCAGACAGGATAAATGCAGCTGTCTGAGAGGCAGCACTTCACACACAGCATGACAGAGATTTAGCAGAAATGCTGGTACTTTTTGGAGAAACCGTGGTCTATCAAGACCTCTGACAACGTGGGAGGTGCTTGCTTTGAGTCAGACTAGCAGACTAGTGCAGGAGTAGACACATTTTAATTTGCTTTTAATTGAGTAACTTAAGATCTTCAATAATTCCAGTTTCCAAGAAAAGAATGAGGCAACTCTAGTCTTGAAGTACTTCATGAAATAATTATTGAACCAGGTCGGACCATAAAGTGCTCTCTGGATGAAACAGAAAGCAAAACCAGGCCAACTATGTACGGTATTTCTAATACTTTCAGCCTTCAGATATTTCCAGAGTATGGAATTCCAACCTGATACAGCTTCTGTGTTGCACTCAGTGATATACAGATATAGATTTATATATATATATATATTTTTTTTTTTTCCCCCTGGAAACCAGGCTAGTGCTTCCTTTGACTCCCATGGCCTTAGGTCCCTGCACTCATCTGGGAAGGAGGAAGGTGTATTAAAAGAAAATGTACTAGGATTGAGTGACTGGTACCAGATAAAAAAGTAGTAATAGGCATTTTTGACCACTGGAATGGCTCACAGATGTTTAGCATAGAAATGTTGTCATTTGGGTGATAAGATAAAAATGCCCTGGTATGTTTGATTATAATACTTAACATTACACATTTTAGAGCAGACTAGGTATACATATCTGCATGTATGCAGTCTTAATATCAGGGATAAATTTGGGTAATTATAGCTCATAATTTGTCTCATTGCAGCTATTTTTGAAAGTTAAATAATTGCTGATAGAAGGGCGTGGTAATTTATGGCAAGAGAAAATGCTCTCGCCTCATCTTCTGTCGAGGGTGGTGGGTGTAATTCTGAAGCTGGTCCTGTTTGCTGCTTCTCTAAAATATGCACTGCTGCTATCTGTAGGCACGTTTTGGGGACTGAAAAGATTCACAGCAATGTGGGTATTTTCTTAGTAAATGAAATTATCACCATGCAGAATGCTTGTAAAATATTTAGATAAATGGTTGTCTGTAAGTGGGGATATGTGGGTATGTTTTCTAAATAAAAATACTTAATTTTGAAAGAAAATAACATAATAAATTTCTGGTTGCTAATATTATGCCAGAGAATAGATTTGTTTTTTAAACTGATCTAGGTTTCCACAGCTAGGGGAAGCAGCAGCTTATTTAAGTAGTAAGCTGTTTTTAAGGAACCATGTCTGTTTATTAACTTAACGATGTTCAACAAAGAGTTAGATTGAAATGTGGATATTGCCTTTGAGAAGATGAATGTCATGAGAAGGAGCTGATGGGATTATAACTTCGAGTATGTTCCTGTTTATGTGTTCAATGTATTATTAAATGTCATTTGTTTAAGAAAGAATTAAGTTAATAATGGATCTAGTATAAACAAATACTGTTTTTATATCACTTAGGCTCTATTTGATTTTTGTTTCATGACAGCAGTTCAGAATTAAGATTCCATTATTTATTAGCTAGAAAGAGGGACGGGAAACAACATGTCATGTGTTTAGCTAGGAAATCCATGGAAGTTGAAGAAGTGGCTAAACATTATGGATGTAAAATACAAAATGAAGGTATGAAAGTATGAAAGTACACTTCCAGAAAATGCTGGATGTCTTGCTATAAAAGAAATATTTGGAAGATCTGACAAGACATCAATCATGTGAAGATGCCCAGAAAGCACTATGTATCCGGCATTATAGAGGATTAAAACTAATTTAGGACAGCCTTCCAATGCAGTTGGTATGGCACAGTTAGCCTGGAGAGATCAAGTACTAAGGAGTTTCAGGAACTAATAATTGTAAACTTTAATAAACAGGATCTCAGTATTTTAAATTCTTCATTTAGGATATGATTCAGAGCTGTGTAGGAATAACCCAACACAGGGAGTGGACACTGAGGATGTGCCTAAGTGTGTTCTTAGCCAGTAGTAAAGCCTTTGCAATAAGAGATGCTCTTCCTCCCTGAGGAAGGAAGGACTTCTCCAGCACCTTTACAGAAGGCTGGGAAAGCTCTTCTCACTGCATTTCTCAGTAGGGGAAAATATCCATGCAGGAAAACACTTTATCATGTGTAAAGCGTAAGACATTCAAATTCAGTGGGATTCGTTGTGTTCCTAAGTTCAAGCAAGTTCTTTAAACTTAGAGTTATTCAGCAGGCACAAAATTATGACAAGCAGGGTCAGTCTATCAGGCAAGACACTTGCTTTGTGTATTTAAGTACATTTTCTGTCATCCTAAACGTACTAAAAATCTTTGCATACTCCAGTAATGACTGCTGAAGTGTGACTAGTTAAGGAAATAATTTGGTGTAAATATTCCCCTATGTAGGTAATATGCTTTTATTACTCTTAACACCAAAATCAGTGTCATACTTGAAGGAATAAATTACAAAACAAGGAGAAGTCTAGAAAGTAACTATTACGGATACAGTAGGGGATTCTCTAGCCACCACTTCATTATGGGGTTTGGTTTTTTTTTTTTGTTACTTTCGGCTGTGCTTTATAAAACATGTTTATAGACTATGTCAGCAATGTTCTTCCTCAGTTGCTGTTGCAAAGACTATTTTCGTAGTTTATCACAAAATGCCAGATTTGCTCAGCATGTAATTTAATCTTATGCTTGGAAGCATCCACATTACTTGGTTATCATGAAATTATTCTTTAATAAAAATGTATGCTTTGTGATCTATATTTTATTAATTTGGTGAGTCAGTTTATCGATTGTTGCAGATGCCATGAATGTATAATTTGTCACAGTTATTGGTTGCCTGTCAGCAGTTCGTAGCGTCACAGTGTTCTTGGCTCTTGGGGCACCTTAGGAAAAAACCTCACTTGATCTGCAAAAGAAAAGCTTTCTCCTGTAAATTATCATCAAGACTTGGGTTGATACCGGGTTTATCACTTCACAGCATGTATTGTCGTGTGTTAGCTAAACTTCGTGAATATATTCATAACGTGGCCTGCTCAGGCAAGGGCTTTGAGCAAATACAATTTAGTGATTTTAAATGTTGGGGGTGAGGTCAGAAGGAGCACAGCATCAGAAATGGGAGGCGCAGACTTTGTCACTAATTTAGTTCACACTGAACTTAGGAATTATTAGGGTCACTAGACTGGAAAAACAGAAGAAAATTCTGGGGTATTTTTATCCCCCTCTTCTACAGTAGATAGTTTTCTGCTGTAATATAAAGCAGTGATAAGTTTTGTTGATTGAAAAGTTTGTTTTCAAGAATGAGTGTTAATTAACTTGAATTTTGAAAAAAGGCTGTGTATTCCATGTATTTTATTTAGTAAAGCAGGTATTTATACCCACAACTGTTTGGCTTGAATAAGAAACTTTACTTTGGTAAGAATTTCGCAGTGGTGATACAGATTTTAGCTTTGCGTGCTGGAGTGGAGCTGTGTGGTTGAAACATCTGCTGGTTTCATTTTGTTATTTTTAAAGTCTGGTTCTGCATCCTGGGAGCTTGGTAAAGGCATGCACAGAGCTTGTGTGCCATGTCAAAACCAGTGGCTGAGCTCAGATTTTGGCTGGAGTAGGTATTGTGGTTTATATCCCCTCATCTTTTTGGAATCTCTAAAATACTACTCTCTGGTGCTTCACAGCGATCAGTGATTTAGGCAAGGGCATCCTTCCACACGGAGTAGAACAAGTTCCCTGGGGATTCCCCAAGTTTTTGGTCTCTACAATTAATACACAATGGGGGGGACTATATAAAAAAATCCGGGAGAAGGCCCTGCCCAAAATAAGAAGGGCAGAGGGAAGTTAAAAAGGGGGAGCGAGAGGGAGGGAGAAGAGACAAATAATGAAAAAAACGAGAAAGAAAAAGGGTGGGGAAAAGAAAGCGGGGTGGGGAAGTAAAAAATAGAGGAAAAAGGGAGGAAAATAATTAATCGCGGGGGGGCGGGCGAGGAGCGGGCAGAGCCGCGCCGCTCCCCGCCCCCGCCGCTCGCGGCCGCCGCCGCCTAATGAGCTGCGCGATGATTGGCCGGGCGCCGGCGGCGGGCGGTCGCCATTGGCTGCGGCCGCGGCGCTCTCCGCCCCCATTGGTCCGCTCGCCTGCCCCGTATTTTCAGCAGCGGCGGCGGCGGTGGCGGCGGATTCCGGTGTGGAGCCGGCGGCGGGATGCAAGGTGGGCGTGTGGGCGGATGGATGGAGGGCGGGATGGGTGGATGGATGCTCGGTACCCGCGCGGTGCACCCCTCCCTGCGCACCGTCCTGAGGCACAATGGTTGATTTTTCTTTTCTTCTTTTTTTTTTTAATAATTATTTTTGCACCGCACCCCCGGCGGTCGCTGGGCGGGGGCTGCGCCAGCGCAGCGCCGGGGGCAGCGCCGGCCGCATCCTGCCCGCTGCTCGGGGGATGCGGCTCTTTGTGCCGGGGGCAGCGGGAGTTTTCCCGGGCAGCGCCGCCGGGAGCGCGAGGGGATGGATTCCGGGTGGGCTGTGTTATTCCCGGCACCGGGGGTGCCCCGGGACCGCTCAGCCCCGCGGGTGCGGGGTCCCCGGCGCCCGTCCCGGCGCTGCGCTGAACTTGGCGAGCGCCGAATTGGCGCTGCGGGTGTCTCCGGTTGGGAAATCGAGGTTTGCGTGTGCTGAATTGCGGAAAGTAAATGGCAATCGGCTGGGGGATGCTGTCAGATCCCAGCGGAAAACCTGGGATTCTTCCCATAAGTTATTTCTGTGGATTTGCCAAATATTAAATAACTCCCCTTCAGTTAATTGGAAATCGATGTGGTTATGTGCGGTTATCTGAACGTACTTTGTTTGGTTTGAGTTTAAAATAACGAATACGAAGTTAAATACTCTCCATTTTTATCTTGCCTTGTAAATCTGTTATATGTTTCAGGGACAAATTTAGCTCTGTTATTTTGCAACATATCTCCCCTCTTTTTCATGAGGTGTTTTACAATCAACTGTATTTATTATATTTTTTCTGTACATTTAACATCTTACGAAAACTGCGTCCATGTTTCTAACTTCTGAGTTTCCTGGTGGTTTTCATGGCAAAAGTTATTTCTGATGGAGATATGTTTTCAGACAGAGAAATCTGCTGGCAGATTTTGCAACTTTTGTCTCTGTGGCATTTTTCTCTGCATAAGGCTGCAGTTAGGACAGGGTTCTGTGCTTTCTGTGCCTTGTGGTAGTTATATGGGAATTTAAGTACACTGTGAGCATCCTCAGCTGGAGATGGTACTGGAAGCTGTAGAATATTTGCATGACCATTTCTGTGACATGTGTGAAAAGTGGAAATTTTGGGTAGAAATAACTGATTATTGCCATTCAGAAATCAGTGCCTGAATGTTTCTTTCAAATAAAGTTGAGTTTTAAGTGAAACGTTAAATTCACTGAACGTTTAAGGTGCGTTATGTAGAATTTGGGTTAAAATCAGTGGTTCTGTCGGTGAAGTCAGTGTGATTTACACCTGCGTGTGTGATTAACCCCTTGCTGTGCATTGTGGAGGCAGAAGGATGCTTGTGGGGCCAGGTTTGTTGCTAGGCCTAAAACTTAGTTTTTTTGTTGCTAGCCTGAAGCGGTAATAATCAATACAGGCTTTTACATGGGGTGATGGAAGAATTTCAGTCTGGCCCTACCAAGCAGGAGCAGCCCCTGCTCCTTCGGGGTATGGGAAGTGGCCAGAGGAGCTGCACTGCCCCAGGCTCGTGTGTCCTTGCATCTTGCCTGATCACCCATGGGTGCCCAAGCATCCTGACAGCCAACAGGGACCATGACAGGGGTCCTCTTTCCTCGTTGGGAAAGAGGATGATGAGTAGGACCGGCACCTGTTGCACCACCGGTGATTTGTCATCTCCCAGGGAGAAACCATGCACCTGCAGTTCTGTGATCATCTACCCAAATAGTCTGAAATGAGAGATCCCTAGGGAGATTAACTTGAATTTATCAGTGTGTTATAATGAAGTGATTGTGATTGAGTAGGTGAGGAATTCAGATAGTTATATATAAATAATTATTATTATTATGATTAAATAAATGCTATTTATACAAGTGATCTGTACTTTTAAAATGAAGCCAGGTACAGTTCAGTAACTGCTGATTGAAAGTAGAAATACCCATGTGTACATTTTGTGGCACTTTGATTTTGTTACATAATGGCATGCATAATTTTCATACATTACATAAACTTTTTTCTGAGCATCCTGAGAAAACAGACAAAATAAGGTCTATGTCTGTTTGATACCTAGTGGGACTTTTTTAGCCTAAGTAGCAAATTCTGGTTTCTAATAGTGTGTAAACAAACTGCAGCCAGGCTGGCAGGCGTTGCCTGCTTGTGGCGGTAACAGAAATATGAAAGATGACGTGAGCACTGCAGAACTGAATTACCCTCCATGCCTCCTGCTTGTTTTCTCACCCCAGCAGGTGAGGGAGAGCAGATGAAGGCTTTGCTTTCCCTTTGGCACAGTACTGGATTGCTTCTCCAGGTGGAGATCCTGTGACCCCATAGAGCTGGAGAAAATCTTGTTGTTACTTACTCTAAATGTTGCTAAGTGTAGACGTAATATCTAAAGGAGATGCATGTTACTAAAAAATACATTTTCCAATTATAAATACATAATCTCTTAATAAATATTTTTTCTGAATAATTGAACATAAAAAAAGTCAGATTAGAAAAAGTGAAACCCTGTTAGTTGGACTTTTGGGGTTATATTTTTTCCTAATTATATGAGCTGGATAACAGTTAAACTTCAGTATGCGCAAGGAGATTCATGTGGATAAAATGAATTTGCTAAACATAGATTACTGGAGGTTTGGCATCAGTAATACAGATAAAGCATACATTCATTACAAAACAGTCTCTGAATTTCTTATTTTACCTACCTGTGGGTCTGAAACAATCAAAGTTTTAGCAGGTGCTGTCTGGTTGTTTTGTAGCTGGTTTTTGTTTGCTTTTTTTCCTCTTGATCTTGTTGGATGGAGAGAGAACATCTCCTTAGTGAAATGTGAGGGATTACTGAGTCTTCATGGTGGTAGTTTCTGTCTGATAGTGATGTGACTTACGGTAGCACTTTTCCCTGATAGCAGCAATGTTTATTTCAAAAGTATAATTTTCATATTTAAACACATGCAGTGCTAGATTGGAAAACTTTTAATGACAATTGCATGGCATGTTTGTTTTTAAATGGTTATGTTGAATGACGGCAGAAAAATTAATTTGCAGTTTTTAAAGATCTGTGATTTTTATATCTGTTATTTAACAGAGCTGTAATGTTATCACTGAGCGCTGCCAGTTGGGTATAAAGTGCAATGTGTAACATTTCCTGGTAGTAGAGTTGCTCTAAGTGGAGAAATAATTTAAGCGGTACAAGGATTTTTATAGCTCTCTTGTCACAATTAACTGTTTTGATGAAATATGAATTTACACAACATCTGCCTTTCGGGGCTGACGTTCCCATTGGAGCCCGCTCGCTTCCCAAACCAGCAGCGTCCTGTCTGGAGCCTTGTGGCAGGGCAGGATGGGCTGGAGACTGCCTGGTGGACAGGAGAGTGTGGCATTGCAGAGATTCACTTGGTGTATCTCGTTGGGAAACTCTGTCAGGAAATGCTGCTGGTGGCTGTGAGTGTGAAACCTTTCGGTTTCACTTTCGCAGGGCGCCTTGCTTTGGCACAGCGAGGTCCCTGACCTGCAGCTGGCTCGTCCCATTCTCGCTCCTGCAGTCCCTGCTCATCCCCCTAATTCCTGTGCCTGTGTGTAGGCAAAAGACATGGTGTGTGTGGCCCATCGGGGGGTGGGGTTTGGGGTCTGGCACACAGTATTATAATTATGGAGGGAACAGCACTCTGTTTCCTGAAACTGCAGATGAGGACTTGGAGTGAGATGGGGGGATCCAGCTGGACCTTGCAGCATCAAAGCAATGGGTTGTCTCTTTGGGACCCTTCTGCTCTACATCCTTGTTGTGGTCACCCTCTTACCAGAGGACTTCAGGCCGAGGGGAAGAGCTGGCATTTTATATGGTTACTTCTATCAAATTTGTCTTTTCAAAGGCCACTGTGTCTTTTACTGTTTTATTTTCCTGCACCATGTGGTGGAGGGTGCCTCTTGCCGCTCCTGACTAAACTCAGAGATGGTCGTTAATGTCCAACTGCTAAAATGTTTGTGTGCATCCCAGGAAAGGCAAGTTCACAGGAGGGTAAAGCAGCCTGAGAGACACTGATGCTCCTCCTCAGTAAGGGCTGGCTTGGGAGATCAGAAGGTGCTTTTGGAAAGATGCAGTTTCCCATCATGGGCCAACTTGGGGCACAATGAAAAATGGGCATAATGATGAGAGACTGTGGAAAAATGTTAGAAATAATTCTGTACCACTTCTCCCACTTTTCAAACATGGCCTATCTTGACTGGTAAACGTTCCAGACCAGTGCTGTCCCTCAGAAAAGAAACTGTGCAAGTGTAAGGTCTTGGCCTGGCATGGCGGGATGGGCAATATTCAGTACGCAGAAATGGTTCTGAAACGTTGACACCAAGCACTGTTGGCACAACATCCTGCAAATTATGAGGCACAATATTAAGAAACGAGTACTCAAACTAGAGGTTGTTCAACTTGGAAAGTCTGGCATGTCGTTCTCTTGGGCTGTGTAAGCGATCTCAGTGCTCGTTGCTATTTTTGCCGTCATAATAATAAATAATATAATAATAAATAATATAATAATAAATAATTGAGGCTGCTCATCAAGCAAGCTGTGGTGTTGTGAAGACAGCAGCAGACTGTGCCGTGTGCTACCTTTACATCCACATTTTAGAAGATGAAGTAAAAATAGTACCAAGTGTCATATCATGGTGAAACCGTCCAGCAAAATCTCCTGGTTCTTGTACAGATATTTAGTCCAGCCTTCTGCTGCTGCTACCTGAGGCTTTGCTTCTAATTGATCTCTTATTCAATAATTGCAAATTATTACAATTGCTCAGTCAGAGTGAAAAATTATGTGTAACAGGTTGCTGTTATAGTGGAGATCAATCATGTTACCTTAGAGCTAGTTTAATGTGGTGAAGAAAAGAGCCCAGACTAGTTAATTGTCTCTTCTTTGGGTTATCCCTCTATAAAATGAGGATAATCGTCATTATAAAAGGTGCTTTAGTACTCACTAAATATTTCTGAAGCACTTAGGAATCGTAGTTAAAAAAATAATTACCTAGTAAATTGTCTACTTAATAAAATATAAAAATAAAAGATGTAGAATATATTAGGCTTCATAATCATTTAAATAGATGCATGTAGTTTATTTACCTTCTCGGTGAGAACTAACAACCATTGAAAGCAAATAGGTCTTTAGGAAAACTGTATTGGCAAAATGAGATTATTTAAATTAAGATTTCCAGTTCACTAGCTTAAGTTACTTTTACATTTATGATTTAGGCTCTGATTTAAATCATACTTTGTACTGTTAGTGTTCAAAATTTATCATCAACATTGAAGCTGTGAACACAAAAGACGTTCTTGGCAAGACTTGTGGAATGCAATGTCAGTATATTTCTCTGGAATACTAAAAATTTAGAAAACAAAACCTTTCTCATGACTCTTAGAACTTTTGATGTGTGTGGGGGGAAAACCTTGACAAGATAAGCTGTGAACGGTAGTATTTTAGTCAACAGACTAATGGGTGGCTGTTCCAGTGGCCTGAAAGGGGCCAAGGGCAGAGTAGAGGTACTGCTGACACATGGCTCTGTGGTCATTGGTGTTTTTAGAAGGGAAGGAATATTTGTAAAGATTTTATTGAATAAATAGCATCAATCTCTTAATCAAATATAAAAGGACTGGTAATGTTTGCTGTTGTTTTTGTTGATTAGGAGAAATACCAAGAAAAATTGTTCTGCATTAGCAGCAGAAATACTGCGGAGTGGAAAGGACTTCCTAGAGCTTTTTATTCATTTATTGTTCTGCTGAGCAATTAGAGAAACAAAATCTCTTTACACCATTTTTACACTTGACAGATTGGCATTTGTTTTTCTCTGTTTAAAAAACCCCCAGCAAGCTGAGATTTTCTTCAGTAAGGAAGGAAGTTTAGACCAAAGTTTCCAGAATTTGTGACTCTTATTCTAGTGTTACCACAGCTGGGAATACGAAGGGGAAGGTGTGGGCTTCATGTGAAAGTTGTGGGGAGCCTTGTAAGCTGTGCAAGGCTGTAAATCCTCAAAACCACCTCTGCCTCTCAGCAGTTTTCCATGGATCCTGGTGCAGCCAGGGTGCAGTGTGGTCCCAGGGGTGGGGGAGCCATAGGTGGTGCTCAGGTGGGTGCATTGAGAACATGGTGCACTTACCTCTCTTGCTTGATCTCTTTCAGATGATCAAAGACAATGGACTGCTCACTCTTTTCACAGGACCCATATATGCTCAAGGTTTTTCCAGAATTAAATGCCTGTGAAATCAGGAGCAGAAGAATGGCTCTGGGCATGGACTTACTAGCCCTTCACTTGCCTTTAGGAAGTGGTGTAAACAGGGATCTGATTTGCATTCGTTAAGAAGTGGCAATTTCAGCTTTAAATAATGATGCTTTAAATTGTGATTTGCATTTGTATCTTTTAAGGAGTAAATACCAGATTGCATACGTAGTTTTGTACCTTCCTTTTTTCATTCTTCCTCAGAATATCTTGGAATAGAATAACCTCTAAGTTGTTACTGTGGCTTATTGGCACCACATTTTGAAACCCGTGTTCAATAATCATACTTCCTATCCTCTCAAAAAAAAAAAAAAAAAAGGAAAAAGAAGGAAAGAAATCCATTATTTGCTGAATTGTTCAAAATGTTGTTTGGATCATTTTGTGTGTACCCACTTCAGTGACCAGAATGTCAATGGAAGCTTTGTTTAAATCTTTTTCTTTATTTTTTTTCCTTCCAATCCCACCCACACATACACCTGTTCATCTAAGTCTTTTGGGCCAGATATCAGTTTATTTGGTTGGGCTTTATGGCTTTTTTTTCTCCCTCCTGCTTCATTCAGTTAACTGCTTGTTGTCAGTTCTGGCACATCCCCTTGTTTTCTGTGTGCTGCCCATGGAAAAAAGGCTTGTTTCCAAAGGCAAAGAGGTAATCTGGCTCGGAGTTAGATTAACTGTTGCAGTAGCTCATGATAAACATCTGTTGCAATACTCCCAGATGAGAACATTGCTTTCAAAACTGTTTACGGCACATTTTGAACCGTTCACTTTACTTGTGGTTTTATTTTTTTCCCCCTCCAATTACTAAATTCTTTTGAAAGGACATAAATCCATAGAGTCCATCTTGGAGACTGTGTTTATTTTGTGATACAGACAAGGAAATGTGGTTACTGAGTTACTGTTCATGTGGTGGAGCCCCTGAATATTTCTGACTGGAGCACAGAAGCGTGTGCATTCCTTAATAAAATCCAACTGCGGAGCAGGCCCCTGGGAGTGCTGCTGTGTGTCCGTGCTCTGCCTGCGGTGGATGTTTTCCTCCTGCTCTGAATTTGGCAAGATAAGACTGGCGGGAAGTGGAGTTTAGCTTGGATCTGAAACCAAGGGTGGGTGTGTGGTTGGAAGGGTTTGGCCAACTGGGCTTGGGTCTTTGCCATTGAGGAAACATTCTGCTATTTGTTTGGAATAATTTTTAAATTTTGTTTGTTTGTCTTATACATTTTTTTAAAAAGTATTTTAATTCTAGATTAAATGGATCACATAATGACAGTTTCTCCTGCAGTTGGCTTTTGAAGTTAGGTCTGCCAGCAGCCATTTACTGCTGTAGCTGAGGATCAGCAAGCAAACAAAGCAAGCTTTGGTAGGTTTTCCCAAAACATCAACAACCTTCTTCCCCACCCCACCCAAACCACAAAACCAAACCATTCTTGGTGTCTCTGGGAAAATAACATTGGAAAACAGTATGGAATACCTCAAATGGTGTTTTCCAAAAAATCGTTTTTCTTTCTTATGTTAATAAGTACGATGCTCTTAATGTAATAGTGTTCCAAGTCTTTTCACCCATAATTTCTCAGAAGTTGAAAAGTGTTTCGTGCTGAATTTCATATCTAAATGTTTCCTATCACAATTAAAGAAATCAGCTGGGTAGTTTGCATATGTGTTGATGTTCACCAGAAGTAACTCTTTTTGCATAGCAGTCTAACAAACATAAAGAAAGGGGATTTCCAAATACCAAAGCTACTTGTAGTAAAATACAAGAGTCTGTAACTTTATTTCTTGCTGATTTTCTTAGGTCTGGCAGAACCCATGTTGTTTTAGCAATAAATCTGTAAGAACAGCTGTTCTGATTCAGAACAAGCACTTACAATTCAATATCCTGTCTCTGATGGTGATCAGCAGGTATCTAGGGAAGCATACAAGCACAGTGATAAAGTGATGGAATCTAAGGTGAGATTTCTTAGTTTACCAGTTTTATGGTGGTATCAGGATCTTCAGAATCTGCTTCCTAATCATAATGTTGAAATGACAGGTGTGAGACACTTAACAGCCTCGGCTTTCTCTTAATGACTGTGATAGTGATAGGACGATAAAAAAAGGAAAAAACCCTGAAAAATAATGGATGGTATGTAAAAGAAAGAGAAATAATGGGACAGGCTGGGAAAAAGGAAAAAAAGGAGCCATATTTACTGCATAGTGTAAAGAAATGGCAGAAGAAGGTTGGTTTGTTACCCAGGAGATGATACCCTTCTGCACTGGAGCTCACTGAGACCTTGGCCTGGCAGGATGAGCCATCACCTGCGTCACATCACTGGGACACAGGGGAGAGAAAGGCAAAACCAGGATATGGAGAAATCATTGGCCTGAGCCAGTTTCGAGGCAAGAAAGATGGTAGAGGGCAGACAAATTAAGTGTGGGAGAAGAAGCACATGGGAAGGGGAGCATGAGTGATGGGAGTGTCCAAGAAACCTGCATAAACTGAATTATTGTCTGTCTGTAAATATCTGTCCATTCAAATTGATGAATAAGAAATGTCTATGTAGAAAATTTGTTTTGCAGGTTTGTACTGACACCCTTGGAGCACTGCTGTATTTTTCCCAGGCTTCAAGACACCCAGGTTTTATTTTTAGTGCTGCCCTGGGTTCTGTTTTGTGGTGAACCTGTTCCAGCTTGCTGCAGTCATTACTACTAAGACCATCTAAATAGCAACTCGAAAAAACTATTAAAGCAATGTAAATCGTAATAAATTATTTTGACTTTGTATGGATTAAAAGGTACACTTAGGATGGACTTGGTTTTGGATCAGGTTTTTTAATGCTCTAGAGCAAAAGCGTGACAAGCCTTACATCACTGGTGTGCAGAGGTGATGGTGCTGTACTTTAAATAACAGACACGAGGGCGTTGTGACTGGGATATTGTCACTGTAGCACTCACTTAAAAGTGGATTTTTAGGGAAGCTTTTGCAAAGGTGTATGGAAAACTGCTATTGACTATCTAAAGCGAATTCAAGAATAATATCCAGGAGGTGTTGCAGTAGATGAGAAGGTGTTAAAGCGAACTGCTCACCAAAATAAGTCATACTGCAAGCTAGGATCAAACCTTGCAAAACCAGGGTTTATTGTGTGTATAAGAATGAAGCGGAGAATGCATTTGAGTACAAAAGGGCAAAACTGATCTTGAATTTAAACACAATTTACATAATCCTGCAAACAAGAAGAGGGGTTGGTACAACCAGAATAAGTGGCTGCTTTGTGGTACCTTACAGAAAGGACAGCTTCATCTGTGGATAAAGACCAGGCAAAGGAGATTTATCAGCTCATAGACAAGGTGGGTACAAGATAAAAAACCCCATACTCATCTTTAGTAAGTTGATATTTTCATATATATGTATATAAATAAACATAAATTAATAATACTGGTAGTATTGTGTGTATATGATATTAGAACAAAGTTTCCCATAATTAAAGACAAACAGTGCAGAAGCAGCTTCACCAGTATGGGAATGGGAGGGACTGAGACACCATGCATTTCAGGATTCAGCCTCATTTACCTTTTTAAGAGGATTGTCGGAAATTGATCTTTTCTCAGTTCCCCAGAAAGCTTTTCCCAGGCTGGCATTCTCAAATCCAAGGAGCCTGGAGTCTGGGGCTGGTTTTCTCCAATATGTGCTGTGGAAGATGCTTTGATTTACACCCTGTTACTGTGGCAGCCGTGGACAGGAGGACTACAGGAGTGAATTGTGCTTTCTCTTTTTGCCAGAGAATTTTACCTTTTCCACTGATTATCCGTGCTTCTGAAGAACCTGAGTCTTCATATGCCTCCTATTAGCAAATAATTTTAAATGCAGCTTCCACAGTTACTACTCTCAGTAGGAAAATAGGAGCTCTAACAAGGCGTATATAAAATAAAATTTTCCAAAATCTAATAATTTGGGTTATGCTTCTTGCCTTTACTATGTAGCTTTTTATTAAAAGGTTTGTAAAGGTAACATGTCAACACTTAACTATTCTCTCATGTCGCAGAAATATTTCTTTTGTGTTTTAGGTGCTCTATAACCACCTTAGAATAAACAAACATTCTCCAGCATCAGCCTGGATGCATTTTTACAGCACACTCAGGACTTTTTTATGGATGGTTTTGTATTTTCACTTCTGTTACATATCTCCATGTTTGCCTACCAAATCCTTTCTAAGCACCCCAGTGATTTCATTGGCATGCACAAATGGATGTCTCTGTTATATATTGAACATAAAAGAAAATTTACTCTTGAATGTCAAACTTCACTTAAAAGTATTTGGTTTTCCTATATACTTACAGATTGTCTTGACTTTCAAAAGGAGATTCCTCAGAATCAAGGAGGAATCCGATGACACATCTGCACATCAGTTTACAGTAACTTTTTTACACTCAGATTTTATTTAGCTTGTATAATTTTGTTGTGCAAACAGAAGTAGCCCTACAATTCTGTTTCACAAATACTTATGCTGAGCTGTTAACAGTTCTGTTAGTATTGTTAAAGTATTAACAGAAGAATATTAATAATTGCTCTGCTGTAATTGTATTGAGGCTAAAAAGCATTCTCATAGAATATTAATGAGAGCCTTTTTCGAGGTATGAATTATTGTTCTTAGGACAGAAAATTAAACTTAAAAAAATAAAAGTACCATCCTGGAGGAACATAATAATAAAAATCAATAAGGCTTCGCTTTAGTCTTGAACTCCCTTGCTCCTCCTGTCCTGACCCCATTTGTGCTTCCTGTAGGTATCCCCGGGCTCTGCTCCGCACCATATGTGCTCCGGTACCTCGGCACCACAGGGGGCTGGGAGACTTTTAACAATGAATTTTCTTTTTTTCTGTTTATCTCAGCCTTAAATTACTTTAACCTTATTTAGTCTTAAAAACTGTGACTATGGAGCTAATATTTTATGCAGCATTGAGAGGAACTGGAAGTGCTTTTCATTGCTATGCAGAATGCAGCTGGGGAATGGTGCAGAATTAACGACAGGGAGTTGTGCTCTTGAGAATGTGAGCAGTAGTTTATTTTCATTTCTGTCATTAAATATCTTATTGCCATCTATTTGTTTTTTCTTTCCTCTCCCCTGCAGTGCAAAAAAAAAAAAAAAAAAGGGTGATTACTAGAAGGTAGGAATTGTACAAATGCTAGAAAGTACCTTAAATCAGTAACCTTCAGTTGACCTCCGGCGCTGCTGGTGTGAACCCTGATATTTTTTTCAGAGCTAAGCTAGTACCTCTGCCATCCTTCTCCTTTCATCTAATCTTACTCAATTTTATAACAACTTGCTGATTTGTAAGCAAAATCCAAATATAGGAATAATTAAGAGAATGATCTCTTGTGAATCTGAAGAGAGTGCATCAGGACATAATAAAGCACAAGTGCTTCCTGGGACTTGCTTGACCATTAAAAATTCACAGTTTGTGTTGCGTAATAGAATTTTCTGACTGTTTTTGGTAGCAGTTATTTCTAAATAGGCAAATGAGCTGCCATTGCAACACTTGGCTTTTTCCAGACCCATTGATCTGATTAAAAAAGACGGTGCAAACTTGAGTTTGTTATTTGTTTTCTGAGATTTCAAAGGGGGTTCAATTTATATTCTAAAGCATGTAATTTCTTTTTTCAGTCATGTACCAGCTCCTTGTCATCCTTCATTCTCCCTCGTCTGACATCAGTTTCTCTCTTGTCCATTTAAAACTGAAACTTGAAAAACTGCAGTTTTATACTTTATATTATTCTTCTACCCCGGAGCTGTTTTTAGTGTCTTTATTGCAAGTAGACAGATGGTGATATTTGGTTTCCTGTCAGTTTTAATGAATATAGATAGGAGTGATAAGAACATTTGCTTCGTTTAGCAAACTTCCTTTTCTGGCTTTTAATTAATGAAGTGCTCACTGGTGTGCCGCTGCTTTTGTATGTGCTACAGTAAAATCTCTTATACGACTCAACTCGTAGTGTCGGATAATGAAAAAAGAGGATGAAAATAACTTTTTCTCTCAAGATCCTTTAAAGTTTACTTACACAGACTGGGAATGCTGCAGACATCAGACATGGAACTGCTCATGCGAGCTGCCGTAGCAGCATCCTTTGTTGCTGCATATTTTGGTAATATTTTGTTTTTATACCAAGAGCCCAAAGGAAGTGGTTTGGGTTTGGTGTTCACTTAACCTTGGGTGAGGTTCAGCTCAGCTTTGGAGCAATTTGCTTCTCATGCAACTTCTTAGATAGAATAAGGTCCACACCAGAAATTCAGTAAAATGGAAAAGAAACCCCTTGGCTTTTCAACGATTTTTCCCCTGCAAATTGTCCTGCCTTGGAGAGAACCAAAACATTAATCTTAACATTGATTGGCCCGGGCCGCGCCCCCCGATACTTTGATTTCTGTGTTAGATTAGCACAGGCTTTTATTTTAGATTCTTGTAAACTATTTGAGAGTCCATTAACTTTAAGATCTTTCTCCAGTGTTTTAACACTAAGGAGTTTTCCTTTCTCTTTGTGTATATTGGGGTTTTAATACTGAGGCAGGGTCAGTGCTTGTGGGCAAAGTTGTTTAAATAATTTCTGCTTTTGCCATATCAGTTTGAGTTCTTTAATGGTAAAAGTAACTATGTCTGTGTGTAAAATATTGCAGTGGGTAAAGTCTGAATACTGGCTGTGGATTTAAAATTTCTGCTTTAGCTTTGTAGCTCTAATAGTTAAGATCTCACTAGATGGAGAGGAATTGAGTGAAGGACCAGAAGGTGATCTTTCTGAACATTATTTTCTGAAGCATCTGACTATTGCTGATTCTGAAGAAGCTGATTTTAAATCTCTTGTAGTGTAGTGGTTTGTCATGCTAAACCATGACATGTAGCTTAATACTCCTGTTTCCTGAGTTAAAAAATGGTTTTCTATTAGATTTTGTACTTTCTTCAGGACTTTTGTTTTGCTGTAGCCTTATAAGGGTAGGATTTGGTTCCCTGGTGGCAAATCTGTTTGGGAAAAAAAAGTTGGTTTATTTTAGTAAAGCTGTTTTAAAATACTCCAAGAAGCCTGGCAGGAGGCAGAAATAGTTGTTATTTTATATTATTTCTTAGGTCTTTCTGAAAACGTCACAAAGTGCAAACCCTGTTCCTATGGAAAACTCTTCTCCTGGTGAAAGATACCTCAAATTTAAATGAGTTAAAAACAAACAAATTGCTTTCTCTGATGCATTTGGTTGGTGAAGGCAAATAATCAGGTGCATGTACTACGTTTATTGCAGGGATGGTATTACCTCTGCAAACAAACAGTGGCTGGGGTTTTGAATGCGTCCTTCCTTCCCAAAGGTCACAAGTAAGAAAACAAACCCATGAAAGGACGTCTGAAGAGCAGTTCATGTTTAAATAAATACTGGCTTTCTGTGCTTGCATTTACTCTTGGTGGGTTTGCTGTTCTCATGGCTGTGTTGGTTTGTGCAAGGGTGATGAGGAAGGATGTGTGAACCATTTTAGAGGGAAACACGGATCTCTGTGGGCAGCTGCAGCATGGTGCCTTCTGCTTCAGTACCTGGAGAACAGCTCGCATTCTGTGGGAGCAAACCCAGGCATGTTCATGTACTCTGTTTTTATCATGACGGTCCTTTCTTCTGAACCAGAAATCAACCTTGTTCCAGACAGCAGTGCACAGTAGCAGGGTCAGTTTTAATCTATTTTCCTTGCAGAAATCAGTGTAAACAAAAAATGCATGGTGGTGCCTCATAATGTGTAGGCAAGAACATTTTAACATTGTTAGTTGCAATATTAAGATTGTGCTTTCATATCTTTCTGGTTCCTTGTCATCCTTCAGAAAACAGAACTGCGTGTCTTCTCTTTTACAATGAAAGAATGCTTTCTGGTGCCTCTAAGCTGGTGTTCCTCACTGTATTTGACATAGGTATTTGTGAATTTTATATGAAATCCACGCTTGAACTAATGTGAAAAATAAACACATTTAATTCAGACTGAATAAAACCTTCTCCCTCTGGAAAGAGACCATAATCTGTATTTGTGGGGTTTATTTTTCTTTAGCATTTGCTTCTTATTCTCTGAATAATTGTAGTTGCTTGTTCTTCTTTTCAATATTTGCCAAAATCTCCAGCAGTTCTTATTCTTTCATATCTCGTTCAGTCATGAGCCAGAAGGAAAGAAAGTCATCTGGAAAAGAAAACCCACAGGGCTTCATTCCCTTCCCACGCCCCATCATTTTCTCTCCACATATTTGAAGATGTGAAGCAATTTAGATCAGCGTTCTCCATCGTTCCTTTTTCCTAACCCGATTCCTCTTCTTACAGAGAGAAACAAAAGGAAGATACAGAAGAGAAGTTGAAGAAGAAAGGAAAGAAAGAGGAGAAAATAGTGGAGAAAATCAGAACAGAGTTGGCTTTTCTAAAAGGAGTTGTCCAGGAAGCAAAATGAGCAGCTTCCCTCCTCTTTTTTTTTCTGTTTTTAGCCCATCCCAGATACTGCAATTCTGAGATAAGTGGGTCAGGCAAAAGGGCATAATTAATAGTGATTTCACGGTTGCTGTGAGTATGGGAGAGCATAGTGGGAAGAATAGATTCAAGGAAGGGTTGGCAGGCTCTCAATGGAAAGCTCCCAGCTGCACCCCAGGTTGCCATGCCTATCTTCTGCCATAAGATTCTGAGCTGTGCCAGCCAGGTGGGAGCTGGATCAGAGTGGGAATAGAGCAGATGGATGCTCTACTGGATGCTCTAGTGGATGAAGTGCAGCACATCTTAAGTACACTGAATTTAGTATGGGACAGGATCTGTTTGTGAGAGCAGCTGGGAAAAGGATGGATCAACCCTTTGAAAAGCATTGTGGGGAAACAAAGAGCTAAATACCCTGACCAGGGGCCATAATGGGGCATAATTTTTTTTTTGTCAGATAGTCTGAGTTTTACTACTAAGGAGCAATTCCTCTGGCCCACATGCAACTCCAGTTTCTCTTACCGTGCAGGGCTTTGTTTCCTCTGGTTGGTGATGATGTAGCATCAGCGAGGCTTGCATGGGATGTCGTGCCCGTGGTCCAAGGAGAGCAATCTGTGCATTTCTGCTGAGAGATTAACTTGATTTTAACATCTGGCGATGAGAGCTACATGCAGCAAGTTACAGTTTGAAGATGCCGCTGCAGAGAAACTTCTTCAAACAGATGTAGTGCCATTGCTGTCACAGAAGATGGAAGGACTTGCGTTGTTCAAATCCAGTTTCTGCAAACTTTAATTTTATTTGCTTTTCTTTTCCTGATGGAGCTGGGTTACTATGAAATAGCCATGCTGTGTCCTCGTCAGGGGATGGTGCCGTATTTTTGGATGCTCCTAAAGCCCTGATGGTTCTTTCCGAGTTCTGGTGCCCTGTCTGCTCTTGAGCAGGTGGAGCCTCTTGGATTACTATTCCTAAATCTCTGTGCTTGGATTACACATGCCCAACATCACCTGCTTGTGTTGTCACCGGGGCCTGCAAGAAAAGCTTTTCTCTTGTTGAAGAGAAACGCCTGAACCGGAGCTTTTTACATTCCTATGGCACATTCAACTTGGCCACTTTGGAAATTCACGTGGTGGGAGCAGCATGTCCTGGTTGCTATAAAGATTCACTTCATTCAGCTGGGACCTTTCAGGGCCAGCTCTTTGGAGACCACTGACCTGCAGCCCTTGCTGGAGATGGGTTGGTTGTGAGGTTGGACATCGTGCTTGCAAAAGAAAGGCAATGTATGGGATGGGCGCTCCCTGATGCAGAGTGGGAGTGCAACACCTTGGGAAGACGAATGTATTTTTTTGCCTCCAGAAAAACAGTAAATTCATGCTTTTAGATCTATAAAAGTGCATGTGGGTACCAGCATATTGCAGAATAGTTGGCTATGTACATCTTGTGGTTTCAGCTCTTGCATGCAGAGGATGAAGCAGAGGGGTTAGGCTTTTATTTTAGATCAAGTCTATGTTTCAGATTTAAGGACATATTAGTAAACTTCATCTTGCCGTTTCTCCATATGGGTTTGAATTTTATGGTATTGAACCTTTGTCCTTTTCATGAAAATAAAAAGACTGTTCTCTCTGTGGCTATGCCTGTGTTATTTTGGTTAAAAACTTGAGATCTTTATTCACATGATTTGAAAAATGTTTGGGGATTATTGCTAAAAAAAACAACCCAAGTTTGTGAAGGATTTTGAAGGAAAAAATTAATTTCTCTGAAAGCAGTAGCTCAGTCATCAGCAGGTCTGTTCTGAGAACGCGTGTGTACAGCCCACACAGGGGCACATTCGATTGCCTGATACGCATCAGTAACTGGTATTTTTCTTCACAAAAGACCTTTTTGCTTAATACTGAAGACCTATGTAGTTCATTCTTTCAAAAAGAGCATCTGAAAAACGGCTTTAGAAATGTTAGTTATTATCAAACACAAACTTTGGAACATTTTAATTTTTCTAAATTATGGTATTAGTGCAAAGACAATAAATTGAAACGGAAGGATACTTTGTAATTTCTCTGTGCTTTAGACAAAACAGTTGTGCATCTGTATCTTTTTCCCTTATGTTGAAAATGCCATATGGAGAGGTCATTCTGTGTTTCAACTTGCAGACAAAATAGGCTAGAAGTAGGAAGCAACTCTAAACCAAAGGGTTTTTCAGCAAAGGAAAAGCCCCAGATTTGCTTTTGTCACGTGGTGGACATTTATTGTTGACTAATAATTATGATTTGTTGTATTCTGACAAAGAGACATTGGTGGGGGATTTTTTGCCAAGGGGAAAAAAGATGACATACATAGGAATACTGCTGTCTATAAAAGCCAGAAAGCTTGAAGGCAAATACAGTAAGCTGGAAAATGGTGGTCTGTATCCTTAGTAAACAGAAAATGTAGGGGAGCAACTGCAATTACATATTTTCACACAAATGGGGAAAAAACCCCTTCAGCTGGGCCTGACTCGCCAAAGCCGATTAAATGCAGGGGCTTAAAGAGAGGGATGATGAAAAGAATAAGGGAAGAAGATGCCAAGTATTTGGCAAAAGCCTAGTGGGGGAACATGGTTGTCACAAGGGCCATTGGGATAAAGTGTAGAAGATGACTTCAGGTTATAAGAAGATGCTGTTCCTCATCAGTTTTCTAACTTGCAGAGTGGAAACAGCACAACTTAGATCTGTCCAAAAAGGCTTATGAAGAGTGAGGACAAATTTCTGATCATGCTTTGCTGTGAAGCAGTGGCCTGATGGCGTTGTCTGCTGAGGGGAAAAGTTAGAGATGGCTGAGGTCTCCAGGGAAGATGGAGAGCAAAGTGCTGGTTCTGCTTTGGTCTTACTGAATGTATGTTCTGCGCCTTTGCAAAATTTAATATTAGTGTCATCTTGGAGAAACAGAGGGTGTGAGCTGTCAGCATAAGAGTGATGGAGTTTGCTCAGATCAAGGAACAGGAAGGGCAGAGGAAAGAGCAGGATGTCAAAGGATCTAAACCTGGGTGGATGTTGGAGGAGGAGAGCTCATTTCTGGGAAGGAAAGGCATGTCAAAAAATAGAGTTAGGAAGTGATAGCCTTGAAAAGGTCAGAGCTGGAAAAAGACAGAAGCAGTTAACAGTGAAGGTCATGAGTTTGAGAAGGGTGAGACCGTTACAGATGCATTGGGTGAGTCGGAGTTTAGCACTGACCACAATTTGCCAAGCAGAGGTGGTGAAAACTGGAATATAGGGCTGGAAATTGAAGTATTTTCTTCCTTAAAAAGGATTTCTCCTTCATGTTTTTTGACCTCTAATGGATTCTTGGTTTGAGAATTATTGTGGTTATTTTCTTGTTCTTTTTCTCCCTCTTGTTCAGGCCAAAAATAGAACTTTATGTAACAATCAAAGACACGAAGTTTATTTCTTAATGGAGATGTTTAATGCTAACACGTCAGGACAATGTTTTGGTTTTGTTTCTGTTCCATTCCTCCAACCAGGAAAAGTCACATGAAATTTAGCATTAAATCAGAGGCACAAAAGGTTTTCTCAGCAGAACATGGTGTCAATACTTCGACTTAGAAAGGAGTTGTGCAATTCCACACTGTATTTCTCCTCTTGCAATCCACTTGTCACAGTATGTTGTTCCCATTATGAGCTCATGCTTCAGGAAGTTGTGCCACTTTTTTTTAATTTAATTTTTTTTATCACAGGATTTTCAAATTGAGTGTATCTGCTCCCTATAATTTTGAAGCAGAGAAAGAGACTTCCTAGGGCATGTCCTAGCCTTTCTATTTCTGTAACAAAGATCTACAACTTGGTGGTAGAAGACAAATGATGCATTTTGTCAGGAAAATACCACTTTTCTAAGTGGTTGTCAGGGCATGTCTGAAGCAAATACAGAAAGATTAAAAGCAATCGTCTTATGTAAATGTTCAGCAGGACTCCAGGAAGCAGATATGGAATCAACAGTCAAGAAACTTTGGATGGGTTGAAATAAATATCTCGTCCTATGTATTTCCATAGTGGTGTGGGCTTGTAAATTATGGGGCCAATTGCAAGGAAATACTGAATGTTGTTTTATATTGGGATTTGGATACCAATAAATAGATTTTTGCCTGGGTTTCATTACTTAAAGAAATGTTGAGTAACCATAATGTAATTTTTTAAGCAAATCAGGTTGCAGTGAGAGAAGATATTAGTTAAAATTCCAAGTGATTTCAGGAGTCATGTAACTGCCATGGAAAGTCACTGAAGATTTATCAGCAATATATTTTGATGAATAAAGTATGTGTGTTGCTTTATACTTCTGACATGAATCAGGAAAACCCCTGCAAAGAGGCTCAGGAAGAGCAACTGTATTTTACATCTTGTCCATTGTTCCCTTTTAGTCTGGCTCTGTGCCCTTCTAATAAAAATTTGTGTTTCTATAAATTCACATTACATTTCCATCACATTTATATATATGTAAATTATATCAAGATATCAAATACTTTTGGAATTGTTCATTCTTCATGCCAAGATGTGCTCACTGATAAGCTGTAGACAGTTTTTCAGAGATCTATTAGAAACACTTTCATGAGCCTTTCCCTCTCAGTTTTGGTGCTTTTCCAGAAAGAAGCCATTGCCACTTTTATTCATAATTTAGTGTGATTATCTGTCATCGTCCCAAAAGGATTCTGACAGAAGGTTGTCCTAATATGAAAGGCTTTTTAGCTGGCGGTGGCAGGAGTATCCTGCTGGTCCCTCAGGCTGCAGGAGGGGACTGAGGCATCGAATTCCCACGTGCTCACAGTGGAAACAGTCTGATGGGAGCCTCTGAACTGGCATTGTCTTGGATGTAGATCCACTCTTCGGAAATTATTGCTTCAGTTTGGAAACTCCAGGTGACTTCGTTCCCACCTGGCCCAGTGCTAACCCTTTGCACTCATCCAGCAGCTTAAGCATTGCTGGTCCTCCGGTTCCTTAGAAAATGTAAATTTTGAGTTTCATTTTAACTCATGGCACACCAGCTAAGAGGAAAGGAAAACTGATACAAGCTCTTCATGGTACAATTCTGCCTTTTTAAACACCAGGGATGCACAGCTCAAGACAAGTACTGTTAAGTCAACACACTTTTTTTTTTTTTGTTAGCACTGGTGTATTTTTGAGAGATGAGGATGTCAAGCCCTATAAGGGAATCCAACGTGTTTTTGCCCAACTCCTCATTTCGTTTATTAGATCTATTTGCAAATCTGTTTTTGTCTTGATTCAACCAGATCTCATGGTGGTCTATCAGGAGTCTCTCACCTTCTTCATCCTGTTTAATGCCAGCACTTCCTGAGCGCCACAAGGAATGCACAGTGGTTTATTTAGTCATGGTAAACAGCTTCACATCTCTTGACTTTTTTGATCACTCGCTGTTAATACATCTTGACCTCAGCTTGGATTTGGTGTTCTGGTTACTTGTGTTACAGCGTCGTTCCATCACTGGTGATAATGTAGCTTCACGGCATCTCCTGGACTTGTTAATCAGTACATCAGTTTCCCAAATCATTAGGAATTAGTAGTGTACAAATTGCATTTTGGAGCCCTGTTTTGAGAAGGAGTTTGGATTGGACAAGATGATCTTGTTCTCCTTTCCAGCCAAAGTTGCTGCAAGATTTTGTGCTGAGGTTTTCTCTTAATCCTTTATTGGCTGTTTCTTCTGTGTGGATTGTTGTTCCTCTGGTTGTCATTCATTGTGTGTTGGTCCAAAGCCACTCCTTGATATTCAGCATTGACCATTAATTTAGTAGACTAGCATTTGTTAATTAATCACTCTTAATATTTACTTTGCCCTGTTAACAAACAGAGATACTCTGGTTCATTTATCATAGGCTTGTCTGAAACCAGGGTTCACCACTGAGGTTCCTCTACCCAGGCTCTGTAGATCTGATCCTGTATTTCCTTAGCTCCATGTCCTGATCGTATGAGATCCTTACCGTATCTACATCAGAGGCTGAAGGTGGTATTTTGGGAGATTGCAGGTCTCCTCCTTGTCAGGTTTCACTTCTCCTTGGTGCTGTCAGTCCCTCTCCCAAGCATCCCAGCTCTTCATTTCCACAGCTCTTGCGGTTGTAGTTGGTGTTTTTCATGCATTGCAGCAACCCCACCGCTTTGATTTCTTTGATCTGGCTGCAGCTTTTTATCAGAGAAACGGAATTTAAATTTCAAATTTACACTTGTTTAGAGTTTGTCTTGATAAATGTGCTTTTAGTTGGGTAAATCACTTTTCCACTGAAAAGCTGTAATGCAGGGAATCTGCAAGTCATAACCAGCAGCAAGCAGGTTTTTGCAAAGATGATGACGAGCACTGCACTACAAGGTGAAAATGTGACTTTCAGTAAGGGTGGGGGTCCCTGGAGTGGTTAGAAAGCACTGTGTTGTGTACCCAGTGTTAGAACGGGGGTGGCGGGAGGAGTGGCTGCTGGGGGTTTGTTAGAAACTGAACTGGCTGGTGCCTCAATTTTGCTGGCAGAAGATGTTGTCCCATCATTGTGCAGCAGTCTGGGAGCAGAGGATTTGCCTCTCAGGTGGGGAAATGGGCAGTGTCAAGCACATCAGGGGCATGGGGGACAGACTGCTGAGGGGAAGGTAATGCCTCCTTCCCTTAATTTTCTAAGGGAAAACCTGTTTTATTCTTTAAAAAATAATAAAAGTTGACTTTGGCATCTGTTCGAATTTAGGAAGTTATCAGTGCAAATGAAGAGACAGCTGCTGACAATGTCAGGTTGTTGTGTATGTCCATTTCAGTCCTGTGTGTAGCAAACTAGAATCCTGTGTATTTCTATACACATTTATTCCTAAAAATTGTGTATTTGGTTGCTCTTACTTTCTTAGAAATTCTCTGCTTTGCTCAGTGGGTTACTCTTTAGATTACATAGAGTTTGAGTGGCTTTACTTGATAGTAAAGGTAATTTCAGAGCAGTAGTGCCTCCCAAGGATTGGAATAAAGCTGTGTTTTAGTAGTTACCTTATTTTGGTGGACACTTGTTTTCAGGGAGGTAGAGAAATCTGTATTTGTCCTTTCCAAAAAGGAAATGGAAAATGATTTTATGGTAAATTTTAAAGGAAGATATTTTAAAAAAATAATAATCCAAGAGATTGCAGATCCTTTTGCTGGGTGTTGTTACCTTGACCTAGTTTTGAATATTGCAGCTTCAAGTAAGGAAAAAACAACAACAACAACAACAAAAAAAATCCAAACCAACCAACCAAAAAAAAGCCCCAGAAAAAAAGCCCTGAAAAATGCCCCAAAAACAGGAAAAAAAAAAAAAGGAAAAAAACCTCCTATTGAGAGTTGCTTTCTGGAGACATTCCAGCATGGGCTACTATTTCACATACATATTTAATAGTCTTAATTCATATTGACAGCAAAAAGAGCATTGTTACAATGGTACATCTGACTTAGATTAAATATGCTGTTTAAATGGAGCACTCTAAAGGGTATGAAAGTGTTTATAAGTTTAATTTCATTCTCAGTTGTTACTAAGGCTGGTTAAGAGAGCTGAAAAAGTCTCATTTGCAACTGTTTTTCTTGCTATTGCCAAATATTGTCATTCCCCCTTTTCCTCCTCTTGCCTGCAGGTTTCGAAAGGAACCAAAATTAGCATGCTTGTCCTTATTAATTACGTTTTCTATTTACACAGTATGATGTGACAAAATGAGTTTCCTATTGTACTAATATCTTTATGCCACCACAGCTCTGGGAAGATTATTGTTTCTTTCTCTTCCTCCACAGAGACAAAACCATTTTTTAAGTTTTCAATTAGTAAGGTGGAATCTGAGGAATAAAGACATGAAAATATCTTTTTTGAAAATACAATTTTTTTAAGATGAGGCGTCTTCCTCCTGTTTGCAGTGACAGGAATGTGAATGGTGCATCAGGGCCCTTACTGGTTGAGGTGGATGTTCTTAAAATGATGCTGTTGCTGCAACTCAAGACACCTGGTTTCAGTGGTGCCCAGTTTAACTCTCAGGTTTAGCTTCAAAAGGTTCTGAGTAATTTTTTTGTGTGGTGTAAATTACTTTCTGCTGATTACAGCTTCTTTTTTCCTCTACTATTAGTTTGCTTGCCATGTTTTAAAAAACCAACAGTATAGGTTGAAACTGTAGAAAATTAAGTTGTCTGCACAGATTTATAGTATATAAATTGTCAAACTGCAGGATCTTTTTAATGGGATTATTTTTAATAAGGGTGATAGTGTTGATTTAACAATCTAGGTTTCTCTATGACATTTGACTTCATACCATACAACATTTTAAGTAGAAAACCAGAATGATGCAAAAGGAACACTCTAAAGATTAAGTGGATTAAAAATGGGCAGTTTGTACCAGAGTCCTGTAGAGAATAATTTTTCATCTTAATCCTTGCTGACGTTTTTTATCCATGATGTGGGAAAAAATTGTAAAGACATCATTGATGTTTGTAGTTTAGACAAAGATGGAGATTACTGAAGACAGGAAGTCATAGGCACAGATAGCTCTGGATCACCTGGTTTAATGGGGTTATTTTAATATATGATTCAATAAACTGGAGGATGCAGTCAGATGCACAGAAGCAAAAGCTGCATGTCATACTTGCAGTGGTGGGTTAACTCTGTGGATGAACATGGACTTCCAGAGCTGCCTTTGCAGAGCCGTTGCCAAAATGAGGTATCACTCCCATTTCAGGCACAGGGAATTGCTGCTCCAGGGCAACTGAGAGCTGGGTCCCTCCATTGCGTGGGGAAAGTTTTGGAGAAGATGCACGAAGATGATTTAAAAGTCATGTCATCTGAGATAGAAGAGAGATGCTTTCCTAATCTAAGATGAAAACAAAAAATTGTCCGAGGTATTGTAAATTGGACAAATTTAAGGTAGATTCGAGGTGATAATGTTTAACCCCAAGAGTAATCCCTCAGAGCTGAGGGGTGTGGAGAGGATGACTAACATAGCCTAGGGAAAATGGGATGAATGTGCAAGAGTTTGGGGAGGGAACCATATGGTTAGCAGTAGAAAGTAAAGGTCCTGTCATCTGCAGCTCCCTGCACAGGACCTCTCAGTGGAGGAGCATCATCCGGTGGGTTCTGCGTGGGAAGGAGTGGAAATGTTTTAAGCTGAAGTGTATGTTGTAAATCAGAAACAAGAAAGGTGAAAGAGAGTGAGTGAGCTGTGCAGTGACAAGCAGGAGAAAAGGGCTCCAGGGAGATTTTCTGCCATTTTCTGACTTTTTTTGAAGGAGAATCTTAATGCCTTAAGAACAAAGGAGCAAGCAAAAGCCTACAGAAATCACATGTATTTTAAATAGTGCCAATTCCTAGAAGTGAGGAAAAAACCCCACAGAGTTTCAGAATTTAACAATTAAAAAAGTGAGGAGCCAAGGCATTTATGTTGTTCTGTTGCCTACTGTACCTAACTTTGGGAAGCTTTGTAATTATTCCCCAAAAATATTTAATATTCAGAAATCACAAGTTTGGCTGGTCTTTTACACTGAATTGCAGCAGCTGCACACAACCTACTGTGCCAATGCTGGGATTACTTAATTGTGGAAAGTGACTGAATTCAGCTGCCCAGAGGTTGGGGCAGGGAAATCTCCATTACAGCATCTTCAAATTTGCAGAGTTAAGAAAACCCAGTGGGAACAGATGAGCAGGATTCCCACAGCCAGGCCCTCCCCTGGGGTCCACAGCAGCATGGGTGGTTTGGCATGTGAGTGAGATTATTTTTTTTATTATTGCTTTAAAGCTGATATTAAATTAAAGATTGTACAGGGGCTTCTGCCAACCAAAACAAAAACATTTACAATCCAAGCGGGGCCCTTCAGGGGTGCGTCAGAAATGAAAGTTTCCAAAATTATTCAAGTATACATGAAACAGCTGGAACTGCTTTGGGTTATGTTCTTGGTGTTTTGAGGTAATGCTATGAAAATCAAATATGTTTATTAGGTTCATAAGCTTTGTGCAAGAGTTTCACTAGGACCACTTAATAGGCAGTTTACATTTGGAGATCTGTCCTTTTGTAAATGATATCTTGCACAGTTTTAATGTCTCTGGCGTGTATCACTGTAACCAAGTCTGAAATTAGCGATGGACTCTTCTCCTGAAAATTAAACCCCAATTAATTTCAACTGGAAGGAAACAAGTACTTCAGAGAACTGTATTTGGAGAATGAAGTGTTTATTATTGTTTGAAAGCTTGGGGATATCCTGCTTGAAAGAAGTCAGGAGTTCACTGGCACCCACCCGCTTTCCGTTCCCTCCCTCACGCTGGGGAGTTTGATCTTGGTTTTTTTTTTTTTTTTTTTTTTAAATGCAGTCTTTTAAAGGTATTTTTGCAAAGCAAAAGGAGTCCTCAGCATTTGTATTTATTAAATGCAATAGCGATATAAAAAACAATGTGAGCATTGCAGGTAGGTGTAACCTCTGGATCTTTTGTAGAGAAGAAATAGGCTGGATTTCATTAGACCTTGCTTCAGACAGCTCTGTATCTAATTAGGAAAATAAAACCCCAAAGTAGATTCACCAGAAAATCAGCATAATGATTTTCAGTGGAAGGGCCATAAAGTTTGGAGTTAACATTTTGGAAGGCTGATCAGGACCCAGCATTCAGTGCGAATCTCTACAGCGCAGGCAAAGATGATTTTTCACTTTGTGGAAGCTAATGCTATCCACTCATTTCCTGAAAGCACCTTTTGTAGGTACATTCTAAATAATTGGAAAGCAAGAAACACAGTTTTTCTCTTTTTATGGGTTTCCTAAAATACCTCTCGTGAGCTATTTCTTGTTGTCTTGAGGGAGGAGGGAGCGCAGGGGTTGCCATGGCGATGCGATTTCGGTTCCATCACCAGTCAATACAGCAGTGCTGTGTTACACGCTTGGCCCATCTGTTCCCCTCGGTGGAGACCCCATTCAGCTGGAGGTTTCTTTTGTATTCACAAAGTGGGGTAATAAGTGACCTTTTATTATAGGTGGAATCCCTGCGTGGGTGGAAAATAACTTCTTTCAGATGTGGATGCTCTCTTTGTAACAAGGAGAGGAAAATAGGCTTATTTTAAAATTCAAAATCAAATTGCCAAAAGCTTTTCTGATATAATATTTTTTCAGGACTAATCTGCAGGCCCAGTTCAGAATTCCAAAATGCCCATTTGAGCCCAGTGCTTGAATGAGCAAATACGTTCTGTATCACGGCACTGGTTTCACTGCCTTACTTTTAACTAAAGCCATTTTAAAGAATGTCAAGTCATGAGGTTGTTTTTTTAGATTTTACTTGCTGGTCGTGCTTGTAACTGAAAACCAAAAAAAAAAAAAATGGGAATAAGGTTTTTCCCACCAATTAAAACCCAAACAGTAGCACCATTCATTGAGGCTTTAGCTGGAAAAGGTGAGCTGCACTGACAGGGATGGAGGCATTCCGGGACGGCCAGAGTGCTTGGCCCTCCCTGGCTGGAGGGAAAATCAATCACAGTTTGCCGGGGTTGTGTAACCCTGACCCTGTGTTCATCCCTGTTATTGCCTTTTGGGGAAAGACTTGTTTTCCTCTCTGCTAAAAAGTCCCGTGCTCCTTGCCTAATTTCCCAGAAAGGGAATCAATGCATAGTGGTTTTTTTTTTTCCTCCCTGCATTTGATACCATCATATGGTAAATATTAAGTTTCTTTGTTTTTCTGCTTCAGAAAAAAACTTACTTTATTTTCTTAAACTTAGATTAGTAAGAGTCTGCATGGTAGCGGCGCCGTGGCAGACATGCTCCAAACAACTGGCAAAGTTTGGATCAAAAAAAATCTGAATTCAGGCAGACCTTAAAAACATGAAATGTAAAATACAGAAAAGTATATGTTTTTAAAAACCATTCGACTTGATGCAGGTGAAGGAAGAAACCAGAATTTCCCTGACATTTCTCCATTTTTCAATATCTTGCCTCTTTGTTTTATGGCTGAAGAGGAGATTTAACCTGAGTTTTCTGGATATTCCTGGGTTGCAGCGCCGAGGAGAGCAAGCAAGCCCTGTCTTCTGTAGGCTTGGATTTGGACCACAGTGACAACTTCCCAGCAGAGGATAAACTGGTTGCTCCTGTCAGCGTGATCTGTAGTGTTCACATGTCACTGAACTTGCTCTTCCATCTGGGTGCAGGTCCCTTTGGGGTCAGTGGGGGTTGCCACTGATCTTCTGCTGGATTAGTATTGACCCACAGAGGACTTGGGATCTCACTGAGGAGGGTCTTGGTCAAGAGCTACGTGGGGATGAGATTGAACAGGAACGGCTGTTATTTGTTACAAAGCCTTAATTAGGAATCCTAAGAACTATCTCTTGTTTTTAATTTTCTGATTTATAATAACAGAATCTGCATAAATGGAGTGTTATTGTACAGCATCCTTACTCATCTAATTGAGCCTCCTGCTCGTAAAAGGTAATTAAATACAAGCTGTGTAGCTGTAATTAATGAGTAAGGGTGGGATGTCATCGGCTGTGGATCCTTTACCAGTTGTGTCTGTTGTTTCCCAGTGCAGCACTGGGGTCCACGTGGAGCTGCCCAGAGGTGCTGCACCCTGCTCACTGTCCTACCCTGTGTCCAGCCTGGGTGTGCAGGTGTTTCAGCTCCATCATTAGATGAGGGTTTTAGCACAGGGCAGATGTGCTCATGACTTTGGTTTTACCTGTATGACCTTTACATCTTCACAGGATGGGGAATCATGGAAGCACCATTTAACTTAGTTCCTTCAGAGATTTTTTAAAATACATAGTTGACCTAAGTTACCAAAACCTTAACTTCCCTGCAAAGGAAAAATGCACTAAGCCATTTTAGGCTTTTTGTTAATTCATTTGGAAGTCAATAAAACCCCTGGTTATTTAGTTGGATGTGTAGTACTTTTTGTTAGTACCTCCTTAGTTTTATCCCAGGTGAAGCAAGACTTGGCTAGAAAAGTTCGAAGTTGGTTCATCTTCTAATTTAATATTTGGTATTTTATTCTTATTGAAAAGATACATTGCCTGCACAAATCTTGAGTTGTCTAAATTCTTCGAACAAACTGGTCAAGTAATCACTGTTAATTGTACACTAAGGAACTGTGTTTTGTATTTTATATTTTTTATCTTTTAAAAACATGAGTGAACAAATGCATCCCCTTATGTTAAGAGAGAAATGAAACTTGGTTTGTGTTTACTGCAGTCCTCACTCTGAGCTGTATCGTGGCAGGACCTTCACTTTTTGTTGCTGGTGTAGAATCTCCTCATTGAAGTATGTTTAATATTGCAGTTTCTGAGACAATAATTGACTGTTGGTCACTGAAGAGGAGATTTTTTTAGAAACTCCCCCAGCTCTGGGTAGGTGGTGATAACTTCCGGTGATGTCTGTTGGTCTTAGACCTAATTTCCATTCAGTAGCTGAATCCATGCTAGTATCTGAAGTACTCAAAAGACAGGACCTTTTTCTGTAGCACTATCAAACCTGGTTGTATGGGGGTAATTATTGTTTTTTAATTATGTTGCAGTAAAAATTCCCAATTATTTTAAAGAAATTCTGAACAGTCAAGAGGTGTTTTTCTTTTTCTTCTCACAGTTCTTTTCTATTAAATGTAGTTCTGATTCTCTTGGCTTTTTTTGAAATTGATACTGTTCAGTTAGTCTGTGCTTGTATCCAGGGCCCACCCAGAATAAAACTCTACTGTGCAGTACAGTAGTGTTTAGTTTTTTTGACAGCTTGCCAGGAAAAGATTTTCTGTTTGTTCTCTTACAATTTTAAAGTTACACTTGTCACTCTCTGTGGGCATCGGGAACCAGCAGCAGCTAAATGCCAACCAAAAATACTCCTGCAGGCACTCAGGCACTTGATTTTCTCTCTCTTTCTTTAAATGCCATTATTTCCTTGTAGTTGCAAGGAAAATGAGGCAGTGCAGGGAGTGGGGGCATTTTCAGGAGGAAGCCAGCTGTGGAGTTACACTACAAAGCTTCAGCCTTGTGCAACATGCAGTGCTACATTGAACTGGACCCCTCATACAAGATACTTCAGTTGTGTTAATAAAAAGCACAGCAACCACACAGGGAAATACTGTATTTTTTAAAACAGGCGATTCAGTGTGATTAAACGTGGACTTAAATTGCTGAATAAGGATGAACTGTAGGAATGAACTATTTGGGCATGCTTTTGAGTGTATTTTCCACCACCCCCTGTAGCTGGTGTGCAGATGTTACCTGTTCCAGGTGTTGCTTCCACTCTTGATGTGGCAGCAATGCCTGGAAGCAATGCCTGTTTGGACTTTGTCGTTCCCAAGAGTGCTAACAAATACTAATTGACAGTATTATTTAATGGTTGAGCAGATAATAATGTATTAGTGAAACTTACTTAAACTCCATTAATTTTCTAATTTTGCATGTTGCTCTGAGGTGGGGGTCGGTCTCTTTTCGCAAGTAACAAGTGACGGTACAAGAGGAAATGGCCTCAAGTTGTGCCAGGGGAGGTTGATGAGATATTGGAGGTTGATTGGATATTAGGAAAAATTGCCTCACTTAAAAGGGTGCTACTGTGGTGGCATTTAGACCACCTTAGCTTGGCAAACATTTTGGACTGGTTGCCACTGTTTGATTTAATACTATTTATTTCCAGCTTGTTTCTCTTTAAGAAATGATAATTTGTTCAAAACATAAACCTGTTTTTTCCGTGTTAAGCCTGTGGATTCCCAACCATCCCTGACTGCAGCTCAAGAGCTTTTTGCCAATGACTTCTTTGTTTTCTTTGTAGAAAAATTCGTAGATGTTAAAATTGCTTCAGCAAAAATCAATTTCAATTAGTCTCTGCTTTGTTACTTGTTAGCACTTTCCAGGGAAGAGGTTCAGCAAGAGAAACTGGAGGATTTTACCTTTGTCACAGGATATTGGTAGAGACGTTTCTAATGGCCTCATCCAGAGGATGGAGATGGGAAAACAAACAAGGCTTTTCATAAACCTGAATTCTGTCCAGAGAATCTTGTATGTTTTATGTATATCTGTTTACACAAAGAGAGAAATCATCCAGCCTGGGTTCTGTATGGAGAAAGCACATGGAAGATACTTTTCAGCTAAGTTTGTGATGTCGTATTTCAGCTCAGATGAACTCAGCGATCTGTTGAGAGCAGGACAGTGGAGATCACAAAACTAGTTCGGGATGGTGGTACAGAGTTTGATTCAGTTTGAAAATAAGGTTGTTGAATGGCATTACTACAGCACTTACAGAGTTTATAAAAAATGAATTGTAGATCAGATGGGGGATTATATTTGGAAAAGTGCATTTCTGTCCTGTGTACTGTGGCAGTAAATACTTCATGAATGCAAAGATTTCAAATTAAATATCTGGTAATAGAAATGTATTTCTATAATGCCAATTCCTGCCATTGAACTCTAAGTGAGAGACTTCCAAATGCCTTCTTGTTCTACACACTGTTAAGTAAAAGTAGCCTTTGTTAGGCAAGGAGGCTCTTAAATAAGCCCCTAAGACATTGCAAGTCCTTCGTCAACCATGCTCCTTTCTGTATTACAGATGGATTTTTTTACACTTAGTTATCCCAGAATTTTACAAATGGCAGGGCTATGTTCATGAATTGCTAGATTTCACAGAACTTCCAAAAAATTTATTTTAACAAGGCTCTGGATTTTGGATACTTCTCTCCAGGTAGAAAATCAGCAGTTTTTACTTGCAATTTTGCCTGAATTTTCTGCCAGCCATTTCAGCTGAAATCCTGAAGAGTGAGTTACAGGGTAATAAATTTGTCTGGCTGGGGGGGACCCCACCTTTTGTGGTAAAGCAAGCCCAGATGCAGCTGAAGTTTGCAGAAAGTCTGAATGCAGACCAAAGTTTGACTTATATAGCAGGAGATCTCCACAGCACAAGAAAACACCTTGCCAGGTAACTGGTGCTGGCAGCAGCGCAGGAGAGTTCCTGGGTATCTCCACGTGGTATTTTTATGGGGTATTTCACAGCTCACACAAACACACCAAGCTGGTTTTAAATTAACAGCTCAAATGCCTCAGCCCTTGCAGGGGCAGCGCTGAGCTGAGTCTGAAGGAGCTGTGTCTGCACTAACCCAGCTTCTTGGGTGGCTTGTGCAGCTCCTGCTGCCCTGGCACTGCTCTTACACCTCCCCAGGTGTGGCCCACAGACTGAGGGGAGGATGTATTCTTTCTTGATTTATGATGCCAGAATCCTGTTAACATCAGCAGGTCAGCTGGTCCTGTGAAATGAGCACCACGGGCAAAAGAAAAAGGTACTGAGCTTTTATATACATATATATTTGATATATGCATCTAAGTGCACACACACGTATAAAAATAAATATATATGAGTATATATAACCATTTTATATATATTTATATATATATATATATATATAAAAATACAGCCAGTTTAGTATAGGAAACAAATTATTCTGCCCCCAGAGCATGGCGTATTACAAGTAAAATAGTCCTCTGCAGCTGAGTTGCTGCTCTGATTGTAGCTTGATGCGGAAGCTAAACTTTGATTAATCAATGTTTTTATTTAGTCACCTGTAGAGTACGATGAAGTTGTTTCATACCAAATTTTAAAGGTGGGAACTGCAGTTACCTGAGTTACCGCTCTATCATGAGATTGTTTTCTTCATTATAGCTAAAAGTGCTCTTGTTCCAAGTCACCTAATTTAAAGGAATAGTCATGCAATTAGTCATCTAATTGAAAGAAGTAACAGCTCAGATAATACGAAAAACCTGCTTTTCATTTGGCAGAGTTTATAGTTAATATTGGCAAGTTTTCTCGTCTTCATTGTTTTTTCTGCTGAAATATTAGACCTGAGTGGGGAGTCAATAGCAGCAGAATATCTGAGCAGCCCCAAGGGGCTGAGTGGAGCAGTTCCAGATGCTGAAAAAATTTTTATATTTTCTTGTATTTTGTGAGAGACCAGTTGCAGTACTATTATTCTTTCATGAATTTTAGGAAAACTTGTTTTATAACTAACATTTGCTCTTGTGGAATCTCTGCTTCTGCACCTTGAATAAAAGTGGGCTATGAGAAGGGTTTCTTTGCTCAAAAAAAGTAATTTAAAAAATGTTAGTAAATGGAGGAGAAGTCTTGTGTTTAAGACCTTTTTGAATCTTGATAATCTTCAAATAAGAATTTCACATATGTTATCTTGTTATATCTGATATTACTCTGTGTCACATTTAATTCCTGACCAGATTCCTCATACCCATACCTACTGCTTTCTTTCTAAATCCCTGGACAGTAATCTGTTTAATGTATACCCCCCTCTTCACTTACCACAGCTCTTGCAGGTAGAGTTAAGATGCCTCAGAAGGATGCAGGAAGAATGAAGAACAGCAAGTTTTCCACAGCTGTCCTTGCACCTCTTTCTGCCATGGGACCCGTGTGTTCCTCTGAGGCACCACAGCTGAGTTAGGCTGGGCAAAGCTTTTTCTGCTGAGATTCTCCTTTCTTGTGGGGTGCTGGCACCTTTTTCACTGGTTGTCTCTGACAAATACTTGGGCATTCCTGTTCTCCCACAAGCGCTTGCCAGTTCTGTGTGTTGTAGCTAATTTAGGCATTATCCTATATTATATGTTATTACAGGTAGCTCCTCAGGAATTTGGGTCGATGCAAATATAATTCTGCTGGCCAGGAACAAATTTTTAAAATTAATTTTTATAAAAAATATATTTATTAAATTGCTATTTCCAAACGCGAACTCAAATTTCAACTCAGGATGACAACACATTTCTCAGCACCTGGATGGTGCCTACTTGGAGGCAAGGCAGAGGGCGATGCTGGTAAAAGTTGTTGCACATTCCCCAGCACAAACAAGCTGGAATAACCTGTGCAGAAGTGCTGTGGGGAGCAAGGAAAAGGCAGGAGGCAGTGGGATGCCCCATGCTGGGCTGGCTGATGCCATGGATTTCTTTCTGGTTACAGCACTGCCCCTGTGCACAGGACTGTAGGTCAAACACACCTCCTTATCTTGTCCTCTGGTTAAACCAAGACCTTGACTGGCTCACTGGGTTGCTCACAGAGGTGGAATTCAGGTACAAGCATTTAAAAAACCTGTAATTAACATTTTTGATGCTTATAACCTCTGAAATCTGGCTAATCAGGATCTCATCTGGTTTATTAGCTGCTTCTTGCCTTTTTATTTAGGTTTCCAGCTCTGGCATGTGAGCTGGAGCCTCTCTGATTAACCATCCTGGATGCTAACTTTGGGGGTTTAATTATCTTCCTAAAAGCCAGCATGTTGTTACCTTTCTAGAAACACATGCTTAGTTCTTATGCAGATGTTGTTCTTAAAATCTATTTTTGTAAACATGTTTTTTTTCTGGGCCAGGAGGTTTCTGATAGCTATATATAGCTCTGTGTGATTTCCTGGGGGGGGGCAGCAGCAGTAAATCAAGCCCCATCAGTCAGGTATGCATCCCTCCTGCAGCTCCCAATTCTCACGAGAAAGTTGAAAGAATCATGAATTAAATTACACTTAATTGGTAATGAATTTAAATTCATTCAGTTTGCTTCAATTTCTTCTGCTGCTTGGAAAGTAATTTTAAATTAAAGATACAGATACTTGCAGAGATCACGATGTCTCAGAAAACACTAAAATAGGGATGTTGAATGATGCATTTAACTGATGATTGAAAAATTTAATGTAATCTTGTGGAATGGGTGGAAGTACTTAGACTTTCTCCATCCGTGACTTACAAAGCCATGATTCTGTTGTTTTTACATCTTGGTGTTTCACACACACAGATCAGCAGATTATAATTACTCCTACCTGATTATGGCTTAATAACTAATTTTTTTCTTTTGGAGCTGTATTGCTTCTTACTGCTGCTCAGGAAAACTTAGACAAAAACTACTAATTTCTCTTTCTTGTTTCCTAAATGTTTTTGTTAATTGTCTATACTAAGGTGTTGTTTTTCTCTAATGAATGTGTGAATGTTATCAAGTGATACAACGGGATTTTGCAGGTGATTGCCATAATACACCTATATACCATTCAGGGAACTTACACATCTGCAAATTCCAACTGTGTAAAAAGAGCCTGGGAGTGAATCTTACAGGCATAACATTTCACATCTGCAGAAATTTTCTTTCCTGCATGGACAGTTGAAGGGAAGCTCCAGAACCAAAGGACTCCACATACAACTCTGAGAAATGGGTTGGGTGTTTTGGGCACCATGTGTATGTGTTGTGAGTTAATCCCTGACTGCTCTTCGTGGATCCATGCAAGTTGTGTGCTCTTCCAAAGTAAGGGAACTTTCTGAAAGTGAAGCTTTAAAAAACTGTGTCAGCCAGACATCAAGTGCTGCAGTGAAGATGTTCTGGGGTATTTGGAGAGCTGCTCTTGTCATGGTCTTGACTGGAGATCCTGAAAGGAAAGTGAATGCATACCACATACCAGTCCTGTCTCCTATTTGAAATGTTGAGGTTTTTCTTCATTGGTTGCTTTCTACTTACTTGAGGTGGACCCATGAGCTTTTGCAGAGAAGGGAAGATGATTGAGCACTTTTAACTCACACTTTGCAATACTTGGAAGTCATACTTTTATGGTTTTATGCTCCTCTTTCTTCTAGAGTTTTAAATTTTTAAATCCATCTTTGTTTTTATTTTCAGTCACATAAAATTCGCTGGTTTATATAGTGAAAGTTTAAAGGTTTGGAGCTTTGAATCCTGAGTTAAGGAAATATTTATGATTTTTTTTTAAACCAAGCAAAACACAAAGCTGAGCCTGGCCCCTTCCCATCAGCTGTGCTCTCTGTTAGCTTCTTTAGGCTCCAGCTGAAATGGAACAGGCAAATCAATAATTGCTGTTTAATAATGTGTTAGTAATAATGCAGCTGCTGGACTGTGAAAGCTCGTATCAGCCTTTTTGCTTTGCTGGAACTGTATATGTGCCACAGGTAACTCCTGAGTGAGTTATCTGTTGAGATCTGCTGCTTATTTTATATTTGATGGCCAGAATCAAAGAGAAAGCTTTGGATAAAGGATGAGGTGACAGATGCAGAGATGTGCCAAGAGTTCATCACCTCCTGCGTTATGTTATTCCATCAAACAGTTAACAAATAGTGGTACAAAGTATTCATGTATTTAGAAAAAACAAATCATCCAAGTGGCCTTGCACCTGGATAAATAGTGCAGAGCTCCTGCAGCTACTGAATCAAGTTAATTTGGGCTTTTTAAAATATACCTGGAGACTTTGTGTAGTTCAGCATCAGTGCCTGCAAGCGGGTGGTGCTGAATGGCATTTGTGTGCTTTTGGAGCGAGGTCTGGAAGAGGGTTTTGATTTTCTGTGATGTTATTCCTGAAAGTTTCTGATAGAAAAGCCTTTTTGACATGGTGCTGTGCCAGCAGCCCGTGAAGCAGTGATCAGTTTCCCTGGGAAGGGGCAATTCCAGAGCCCTCTTGGCTGTGCTGTGTCTGTGGTTGCACAAACTGAGATTCTTGTTTGCATTCTTGGTTGAAGTCTCTGAAGTATGGTTTGGACTTCCCCTTGCAAGACTGTTCTTCCAAATGAGTTGTTCCATGGAAGACCTTCAGGCTCACAGACATCATGTGCACCGTGAGAACTTCCCAGGCATTCCTGATACGTGGATAACATGACTGGAGAATGAATGGAAGGAATCAGTGAAGTATTCAGGAGTGGGGAAAGGAACATTTTCTGAGGAAAATTTCCAAATACCTTTCTAAAGGAGAGTAAAGTTTTTCACAGATGTTAACACTGGCTTCAGGGGATTCCTGGGGGTATGCTTTTACCTTGTGAAAAGAACAAACCTGGGTAGCAAAGTAAGCCAGTGTATTTATTAAATGCAGAAAATGGATGTCAGTGCTCAATTAAGGTTGAGAAGTGAAACAGGTAAAAACTTGTGACATTTAGTGTTACATTACCCTGACTAGTTATTGTTTATTTACAAGTAAATATACTGGATTAAATTTTAGTGAATGAAAAAAAATAGTGCCAAAAAAATGCTGAAAATACAGCATGTATGAAATGAGATGGAGTTAATCAATATAGAGGGTTAAAATCTAGTGAATGAAAAAAGCATTGCTAAAAATACAGCCTGTATGAAACGAGATGGAGTTAATCTTGGTGTAAGAGTCCACTAGCCAGGTGGGGTTTGCATTTCATATATTGCTTTTTGGAAGCATGCCACTGATAAACTTATACATTTTTTCCCCCATTTATCCCATTTCTTCTGTAAAGGTGATTCAGAGTGTACAAATGCACATTTATGTAATTACAAGAAAATGAATAATTTTTACAATACTGCCACAGAGCCATCAGCCCATGCAGCAGTAGGCTGCACTGAAGTACTTGTGACTAGAAATTTTTCATTGCCTCTGCTGTTGCAAAATTTCCCTGCGTTTATTTCCAACTTTCAACACCTCTTTCCTGAATACACTTTAATCTTCAGTGCTGTCTGCATTAAAAGAAGGGGAAATGAAAGATAGAAGAAAAAAAAAAAAGCCTGTAAGAACTGTGAAACAAACCCAGTGTAATTTAACTGAGGAAGGATGGGGCAGAGGCTCCCCTGTGCTGCAGGTGGCTTTTTGTTCAAAGCACTGTGAAATACCAGATAAAAGCAGTTTTGAACTTGTAAGTGTAATCTGGCCAATTGTCTAAAATTCTCAGCAATCGTCCTTTTTTAGCAAGTTCTGTGAAACAAGCCAAGTGCAATGTTGCTGGTTTGGGTTTTTTTGTTAAGTTGAGCTACTCTCTAATTCTGTAAGCACTTTTCAATTGCAACGTTGCATTTTCATCTCAGTTATGATTTTATCTGGGGTGAGTGAAAATTACTTTTAAAAGTAGTTGGACTAATTTTACTTAAACTTTCCAGTGTTTGCTTCACGTGAAGCTGCCTGCCCTCATCATCCACAGTTCATCTCTGCCTGCAAGCCAGAAGGGGTTGGGTGGATGCTGGTGGGAACTCCAGCTCACACTGCTGAAGAAACCACAGTCTTGGGAGAATTCCTCTGAGTAGGAGCACAGGGCAGTGTATTAAGAGTATTCCCTTCTTCTGCTCCTAGCAGGATGAAGGACACTGAAACCAAACCCATATTAGGTACCACAGTTGATTCTAAAAGGCCAATTTTCAAATACTGAAAAAAAAAAAAAAAATTATTTTCATCAAAGCAGTTGCAAAGTTGCATCCTGTTTAATGCCAGCTTCTACAAAAAAACAGAATACAGCCTACCTGCAGAGGGTAGGTTTAGATGGGATATTAGGAAGAAATTCACAGTGAGGGTGGTGAGGCCTGAGAACAGGTTGCCCAGAGGAGCTGTGGCTGCTTCTGGTCTGGTGGAAGATGTCCCTGCCCATGGCAGGGGATTGGAACTAGATAAGATCCCTCCCAACTCAAACCATTCTGTGATTTATGATAAAATCTGGTATTTTCCTAAGCCAATGAATCTGTTTCTGCTTTCAAGTATGTGAGAAACAGAAGAGGCTGATGGCAAGATTCTGTTGCCACCCACTCTGACCCCCGGCAGTGCAGCTGGGCTGCAATATATGCCCCTCTTCAGGGGGATTCTGTCTGTGGGAATTGAGACTGGGATGTGAGAGGTGAATTATTAAGAGGAAATTCACAACAGAGGCAAAAGCTCTGTGGTCTATAGCAGCACAGAAGTCCCTTCCTTACCTTTATTGTGGAGCTATTTCCCTAAAAAGTGTTATTATTTGTTTGGAGCTGTGTGAGGCATCGAGCAGGGTTGTAGCAAATGAAAGCAGCAGCTTGTGTGTGAAAGGTACATGGCTCAGAGCAGCGTGTTGCTGTCATTATCTGTGCTGTCAGGTGTCTGCACTTACAGCTGTCATGTAAGTGGGGTAGAAAAAAAGGAGAAGCTGCTGTACTTGGGCTCTGCCTGTCACTTTTAGCTGAGAGTTTGGCAAGTGAAGATATTTTTTTTCTTCACTTAAAAAAAAATTAACTTATTTAAAACACTATTGTTGAAAACAAGAAGTGGATGTATCAGAGGGCTTGTGGCTCCTCCATCCTCTTTCCATCCTGCTGTCCTGCTCCATGGGAGTATGTGGCAGGATCTGGTGCTGCAGCTGCAGCCAGCTGCGCTGTGCAGCTCCACGTCCAAAAATGTTTGCCCCGATTATTTTTGCTGATGTTATTGCCTGTTCAAACATGGCAGAGCTTTGGCCTCACAACACCTCCTGTGTCACAACTGATCTTTTATTTCCAGTGAATGTTAACATTTTCCAAGCAGAAAGAATTGTTCTTTTTTGTTTTGATTGGTGTTTGTTGGGGTTTTTTTAAGTGCTCACACTGGAGGAATTATAATATCCTCGAACATCACTCACATACATACTCACATCATCAGGCTGACTGACAGTGAAAGGGGCTGGCAGACCAAAGGCAGAATCTAGAGCCGTCTTTGAACCGTTGCGTGTCATGTTCCTGCGCCTGGTGGAAGTGATGGCTTTAAGGGGCAGTGCTGGACACCCCTGTATCCCTGGATTAGTGCAAACACCCTCCTTTTTTGGCTGTAGATAAGATGCTTTCATGAGCAGCTCATGTGAGTAGTCAGCAGTGTAAAAATCAAAGGTAAATGGTCTGGAATGACAAAACCATGAGAGTTTTCTGTGTACCAGGTGCAATTGTGTGGCTGGAGCTGTTGCAAAGATGTCAGCCTGGGGGGCTTACAAGTAAACAAGAGAAAATTAATTCACTGAATTTTATTTTTCATTTTTGTTTTGGTATACATGTATGTCTTCCTTGTTGTCCCCCCATGCTAGGCTGGTATTTCTGCAAGTATTTTAGAATTTCATTTGTTTCCAAGCTTAAAAACCAGTTAGAAGTATATAATTTAACCCTGCGAGAGAGTTACATAGATTCATTTTCTTTTTTAAACTTCCGTCAGGTCCCAGTGCACTTAGGAGGAGCAATACAGTTTCTCCCAAGCAAGTGCTTTGCACTGTGGCCTGGGGTCATCTAAAAACTGTATCAGATAAAGTTGTCATAGACGTTGCCTGACATGGGAGTGATGGCGTAAGGAATGTGTTATGTATCGCTTTTGCAGTTAGGAAATTACAGAGCAGTTTCATTGTGGTGCTGAAATATGGTATTAATCACTTTGCATTACTGGTACAGCATTTATCAGTCAAGTTTTTTACTTGATTAATAGACAGGGCTTTGGCTTGACTGTTTTTCAGCAGTCTACCCTTGTTTGTCTCAACGACAATTGGTTTTTATCACATTGGTGCACATCTGACAAAAAGAAGGCGCTCCGGATCATTGGTGGCATTAGTCTGGCATTGTCTTGCTCTCCCTTTATTAAAACCCCCTTTGTCCTATTGTTGCTAAGTGATCTATCCATCTTAATATTTTCCTGATGTCTAAGCTACTGTCTGTTAATGGCATCCTAATGCATTCTGAATTGACATATTTCACATCATTTAAACTCTGCTTACCTATTTATCATGCAGAGGTCATAACTTAGTAAGTGAAAGTCACTCAGAGGATATTTCTTTGCTATTTCTCTAATTTTCTGTCGCTGTAAGGAAATTGCAGCTCTTCCACTCGCTTATTGTACCGTTGTGATAAAGGCTCTGCCTCACTCTGGCATCCGATACACAGAGGAGCTTTGTACATTTGATTTCCTTCTCTTCCATTTGTGTCAGCCTGACGTGATATTAAAAACTGGGAGCAAGGATGTTTTGTGCAGCCGTTCCTGGCCCTGGGAGGAACAAAGATGACCTGGCTGGTGTGGCATCCATCCTTGCACAGGGAGACTATCAACTCGGTGCTTGCTGGGGCCGGGATTACGTGTCACTCAATCTTGTCAAAAATTCTATGAATATTCAATGAGGATTTTAATGTATTGTCATCAAGGAAGCAATTTCTGTGTAGTCATATTAAGCATGTTGTCATCTCTGCAGTTTAAATACATTGTTTTGCCCATGAAGTGACCTTAGGCAATTTTAAAATGGTCTCGTTTTTTCTCCATTTGCCTTATACCAAATAAATTAGTTTTACCTAATAGGAAAGAACCTAATATGGATCTAACACATTTGTATAGGGAGAAGCACATTTTAATAAATAATCAGGGTATTACTCTACGTGTACCAGGATTTATCTTTTCCACTTACGCTTGCACAGAAGGTTTGAGATATGGTCAGGTTGGCTGCAGTCAAGTTGTTCTCTAACCAAGGTTTCATAATGAGGTTTCAATTTTCAAAGGGGGGTGTTAATTTAGCTCCCTCCTTGCACTGCTGCTGATGTTTAAATCACTTCCTGCCTCATCGTTGTGTGTTTAGGTGTTGTTTAAGCTTCATTGCCCAGGCAAGGTTCTCGTTTGCATAGATGGTGTATGAGTGTTTTTTGTTGGATATGGATTATTGTAGGAAAACCAAATGGGTTCTAGTAAAGTTTAGATTTTGAAGTTTGTTTTCTTGTGGACTTCCTAGATTGCAGATTTTTCGTGAGTGCGTATCTCTGTACATAGTGAGACTATGAACATTGTTTTTTGAGAGCAATGCTGTGATGATTCCTTATTGCATATGTCCTAAGTAACGTATTTTTCTTCTGAAATCAGAATAAACTATTTCAGGATATACAGAATGTGGCATTTTAAACTGAAATGTGAACAGCAGGGCCTTGTTAGTCACGCCAACGGTTGTACTGGGAACAACAGGTGTATTGTTGGGTGGACTGGAACAGTGGGACGTCTGATGTGTACTGAAATCGAGGGAGAAGGCATTAGGGTGTGAAAATACTTTGTTCAAATGCTGTTCATTAGAAAACCTGAAAATCCTGAAAAGTACAGAAAAGTACATTTTGCTTTACAGCAATTTGAGAAGTAGACTGCTTATTAACTCAATTAAACGGCGTTTTAAGCCGGGAAGAGAACGGTATATTCAGAGCTCCAAAGTGTACCTCTGGGCCAATGCTTTAAAAATTAACTGGAAAATTTTAGTACCTTTTAAGTTTGTGTGAGAACATGAAAGTATCTGATTTTTCAGAGGATGGATTATCATCACTTCCAGGCCCAAGAAGTAGTCACTTTTGAGAAATAGTCTTTGTTTCTAAGGATACCGAGCCACTTTCTTAAAAGTGATTGCATTCCTGCACCGAATGGCCCAGCACTGGAGGAGAGGTTTCTGCCAATTTTGCAAGATGAGATTCACAGCCTCCAGCTCTGCAGCTAGAATTGAGAAAACTTCCTTAGTATCTTCCCAGGATTGTTTCCTCTCTTCTATAAAAGCTATCTAAGTAACTTGCTGATAAGAACCTTCCAGAAGTTTATTTTCCTTGAGTTACTTCATGTGTTAGTTGTGTGTGAGTAGTAATGCTCTTTGGTCCTATCCTTTGCACATGGATAAATATGCTGGTTATACTGGATAAAGCTGAACTGTGTTTATGGATGGATGGACTTCTGGACTTTGAATGACAGGCTGTGAGGTATGTTTCCTTCAAAGACACAGAGATAGCCATTTGTAAATAAACAGGTAATCCTTGATGGAAAAGAATTGATAAAACCAGTAATGACTGATTTAAATTATCATGATGATACCTGAATTTATTTCTTGTTTATTGAAATCGTCGTGATAATCTAAAATTCCTCATTCATATTCAGACTAGAGAAGGAAGAACATAACACCTCATGCATTTTGATACAAGCAAATCCACAGTGTCATTGGTATTTTCTAGGAATTATTGAAATCTTGAAAAGCAGGTGCCTGCTGTCAGGACTGAGGTGTTGCATGTGCTGGGTCAGGCAAGGAAGGGCTGTCCTTAGCTGAGAGTCAGTACATAATGAGTCCCTCAGAGCTGGTCTGCTATGAACATTTGAAAAAATGAGTATTTTGTGTGTGTGTGTTAGGCCAACTCCCAGATAAGGATTAGTTGTGTTGTATCTGGGACAAGAGAATTTTTGACCTTGTTTGCGCTAAAAACTCACATCCATGCTGCAGCCATGCCTGGAGGATGGAAGGGTCAAGAGCCAAGGCAGGGAGGGAATGATTCCAACATCAGTGATGTATCTATCCAACCTTGACTCATGCGTTACCGTGGCTCTGTAGGTGACAACCTTCCTCCCATAGTCCAGACGTGAGAGTCACAGAGAAAAAGAGCTGGGGTTTTGCAGTGGAAAATGCAAGGTTTCTCTGGGAGCACTGGCACTGCTAATTTTCATCAATAAGTAGAGAGTTGGATTTTCTAAATGCAACACATCCGTATTTGATCATCTTCCTAAGAACAATTTTGGGCTCATGTGCAATAATGTGCAGGGTCCCAGGCTGTTTGCAGTGATTTTCCATTGTTTTGGGAGTCTTCTTCACTGAGCTGTTCTGCAGATGGAATTGGATGAAAGAAAAAAGAGAAGAATTTTTCAGATTGATCACGGCCAAACAAAATTGAAAGAACATCAAGCTTCCCCAGTTCCTGATAGAGGATATTTACAGTATAAAGCAATATGAGTTTTCTTTAAGCTTCGTGTTTTCAACCTCTTTTTTTTTAACATTTCAAAAGCCCTGTGGTAAAGTCAGAGCAGACTAGAGCAGAATTAACAAATCTGACTCTAGTATGCCTGCAGGGCTCTGGATATACATATAAAGTAGTAATCCTGTCTGAAGTGATTTCTTCTGAGTTGCTCAGAAAGTCTTTTGACGACTTTGCGTGTTTAAAAGCATTTATTGTTGTGGTCAGAAGAAACGATATTTTTCTCATGATTTCCACTGAGAAAAGACTTTGTGATTTTCTGCTGTTTCTAACATCTTGCTAAGTCCACAAGCAATTAGTACTGAGGCCCTGGAGAAGGAGTCGTGCTTCATGGCATTACTGCATTTCCCCTGAAATGTGTGTTAGATTTCAGCACTGCAGACTTTAATTTCGTATTGTTTTGCATTCTAACCAAGCATTCAACTGTATTGTTTAAGCTGGCTACATTGCACAGTTGCACTCAGGTTTTAAATGAGTGCATAAATATTTGCAGGGAAGAGGAAAAAAATCTTTACTTGTAGAAATGACTTGTCGCTAATTAATATAGGATCTACAGGCATTGCTCTTCATTTAAGCCTGTAGCTAATTGCTGTGTCACTGACTTCTCAAAGCCAGACATCTATAATACCATCAGCTGAAATTCTAGAGAAGGATTTTAGGGATGTACATAAATAAAAGTATTGAATAATTAGTAAGCAGTGTATGTAAAGAATTTTATGAAAAGTTCTGTGAGCTTTTCTTTTGCCACATGAGAAACTGAGGAACAGAGGACAGACATGAAAGATCTTAATAAAGACTGGAATTTCACTCTTACGCCTCTGTGTTCAGTTTTGGGCCCTGCATGACAGGAAAGATATTGAGGTGCTGGAGCAGGTCCAGAGAAGGGCAGAAGAGCTGGGGAGGAGTCTGGAGCACAAATGTGAGGAGGAGCAGCTGAGGGAACTGGGCGTGGCTCAGCCTGGTGAAAAGGAGGCTCAGATGGGACCTTACTGCTCTTTACAATTCCCGGACAGGAGGGTGTAGAGAGGTGGGGGTCAGGCTCTTCTCCCAGATGAAAAGTGACAGGACAAGAGGAAATGGCCTCAAGTATCACCAAGGGTGGTTTAGATTGGGTGTTAGGAAAAATTTTTACACAGAAAGGGTTATCATGCATTGGAGCAGGCTGCCCAGGGCAGTGGTGGAGTCACTGTCCCTGGAGGTATTTAAAAGACATGTAGATGTGGCCTTTGGGGACATGGCTTAGTGGTGGCCTTGGCAGTGCTGTGTTAGCAGGTGGACTTGATGATCTTGGAGGCCTTTTCCAGGCTTTTCTGTGATTCTCTATATTTTTTTAAAGTTGTTCTTGGTCACCCTTTACTCACTCCCTGCTCTCTCCCTGTGCGGAATTGCTGGGCTCTGGTGGGTAACACAGACCCTCTGCTGCCGTGACTGTAAAGAACAGATCAAAACAAATCCACACTCCCCCACCCCCTCCCCACCACTCCTTATTTAATTTACAGCTGGCATTGGGAACACCTGCAGCTGCATGAGGAGTTGCTGTGGGAATGCTCATCTGGATGGAGCCCATTTTGTTCCTTACACAACAGGTACCATGAAGAGGCAAATTCTGCTGTTGTGCTGCTGCACCTGCACTCTGTTATCTCACTAAACAACTCAATTTTTTCTGTTATTCAATACACTCCTCTGGAACGTTGTTCTATTTGCAATGTTCTTGTGTGACCTAAGATGAATAATGTGGGAGCTGTCAAAGTGTAAAATTAGGCACATTATAAAAACATCAATGGAAAAAAAAAGTTGTTGGGGTCAGATAGTATTTTCCTCAGTAATAGCTTTAAAAAATAAAATTCAAGAGACGTTTTTCTCTTTAGAAATCACACTAAACTTACAACAGATACACAATTCTGATTTCTTTACATTTACATTCCCTGTTATTACTTAGCTGCCATAGAGATAGATACGTGATACCTTGTACAGCCTGCATATGCTTTGAGATTTGAGTTGTGCAATCATCTAACAGTGTAATTTGAAATACTTAATGTTTGTTTTCACTTTCCAAAAAAAGTCATTGCTGTTCTTTATACGTTGTTTGGCAGCTCCTGCATCTTAAACTTCTCTATCAGAATATGTGAGAGACATTTCCCCATGCCTGAGAAAGGCATTGACTAATATGATCTGAATAAAAAAGCAGAAGCTTAAACTTTTAGCCATATTTGAACATTAAAATGTTATAAACGGCAGCATCATGTCAAACCAAAGTACTGACTAGTTTGACTCCTTGTCTCTGAGAGGGATCAGGTGCTAAGGGAAGAATTTCTGAGCAGAGCAAGCATTTATTCCACAAGCCCTGAGTTTTAAGAACTAACTTTGGAATAATAGCTTGATATCATAAAAATTACTACTGTCTCAGTTAAGGTCCCATTGCAAAATGGATTTTATATTCTGGCTCTATTCTATTGCCTATTTTTTTCTTTGTACATACTATAAAAAGAAGAAAATTTCAGCATTACTGGAATATTTCCCCTCTGCCTCTCATTCACAATAATACCAGTTTCCAACCCCTACCATGTTTTTATTTAGTCACATTTAAATGTGCTTTTGACAAGTGAAAAATCAAATTGCCAGACTTAAATAAAAAGTAGGAATCCCCTACTTACTATAGCTATGTGTGTGCTTAACTTTGAGGAGCCAAAGAATTACCAGCGTGACAATTAATTTATGTCTTCCTTTCCACCAGAGGGAATGGCATTTAAGGGATGTTCACGTTTCCACTGTGCTTCTTAACCTGCTGACACCTGGGCCATAAGCTGCAGGTGGCAGGAGGGTAGGACAGAGGTGACCTCTGCTCACCAAGGCTGCAGGTTGGTCCATTACTGTGCTAATGGGATACTTCTGGTTTGCTGCAAGCCCAAGAGTTCTGTGTTTTCAGCCACCTAAAAACACACTCCGTGTGTTTACGTGGTATCCATCTCTGAGTCTGCAACACTGTTAAGCTGTAGCTTTCAAATTATTACATTGTCCAGCAAATTTGTTTCAATGCCTGGCCTTCAATTGCCTGGAATAAGTTGCTTTAGGAGCTGCTGGCATCTAGAGCTTTTTCCGAGGGGTGACTTGGGTGTTACTCTAGGTAGTTAGAGGGACTAAGGACCTCTTTAGTTCCCAGTGGCAGTTTTTGATTCTGTGGTGGAATATGATTCCCTCTAGGGGTGTAATAAAAACACCATGGAAAGACTGTTTTCCTTAATAGAATTTGATTTATTAAATAAGCACCTGTGTCCATGTAAGTCTATATATGGATATTCGATTTGTACACAGACTTACTATGATTTTAAGTGTAAGAAAACCCTTCCACTTCTCAGTTTTCATTATACCATTGAGAAATAAAGGAATTTGAACTCTGAAAACTCTTCATACTCAGAATAACATTTTTCTGTTGCTTAACAGTATAAATGACAAAACACATTTTAGATTCATAGCATATAGCAGGGAAAATGCCCCACAAAGCTGGAATAACTCATTTAAGCAAAAGACAAGACAACTAGACATCTGTCTATAAATGCAAAAGACAATATGTGGATAAAAGAGTTCATGAGATGGATCCTGATAAGTATTTTTTCACTCATATTTCTATCTTCCTTTTTTTATTTGGTATTGTTATTATGATAGGTGTGGAATGCATTGCCTGCTTCTGCAGAGCCAGCAGATGGAGCAAAAGAGCACGATAAATAGTTGGATAAAAATATCCTGAATGCACACATTCCGAGCTGGGGGAGGGGAGGTGGCTTCAACCTTTTTTATGCTCAGTATTTGTCCAGTGCCATGGTTTCCCATCTGTCTAATCTCGTTCCCATTCTGTCTACAGCCGTCTGCATCACTTGCTCTAACTTTTCATGTAATGACCATTTCACCCCAAAAGGACCCAGGTTGACTTCACTTTTTTGTGTTAACATTTTGCTGGTTTACTTCTGTATGACAATGCCCATGGTAAAGGATTAGCTCAGTTTCGTCTTCCAGAAGAGTTTGGCTTTCAGATAATTAGAGTACAAATATTGTCCTCTGAATGTCTTGGTTGATTAAATCAGTATGGTATCTTATTTTTTTATGCGATTAGCAATAAAATTAAGACTTGTTTTAGTTCTAAGCATTTTTGTTCTAAGGAGAAGCTTTAATTGTAAATGTGTTCTGCTAGGTCAGTGCTAACTGTTTGGGGTTTTTCTGACAGCTTTTCATCTCTATGGCCACTCATTGTGTAAAGAAATGCTAACAGAAATATTAACACCATTTTCAGTGGAATAAAAGGGATTGCTCGGAATGAGATGAGATATATGCATAAGGGAATGGAAGCTATCTGCTGCGTACATAAAATGAAGAGCGGGAGGCTTGTTGAGATTTTTTAATAAAATTTGAGCCTATTGTTCATATTTATTTTAATGCGCTGTGTGCTTAAATGTCTTCAGAGATGTCACTGGGTGATATTTTATTGCTACTAACCTGGGAGCAGTTAGTTCTGTATGGGTACACGTATGTTGTACTATAATTTGGTGAAGGCAGGTGGCTGAACACAGATATGCGGAGGACTTTCCATCCATAAACCATGGCAAACACTGCACTTTCCTCTCTGTGAATTCAGTTCTCATTCCATTGTTATGCAACGAAGAAATTACTGAAGCAACAAGTGACAGTGCTGTCTTTTAGTCACAAAATTAACATTCATTTTGTGACACTGATCATTTGTAGATGTAGATACAACCTTACTAAAAGTTTCACAGTCTTGATGAGCTCGTATGAGACCTCTTACTCAACCCGAGCTTAAATCACAGAATCACAGAATAGTTTGGGTTGGAAAGGACCTTAAAGCTCATCCGATTCTACCCCTCTGCCATGGGCAGGAACACCTTCCACAAGACCAGGTGGCTCAAAGCCCCACCCAGCCTGGCCTTGAACACTTCCAGGGATGGGGCATCCCCAGCTTCTCTGGGCAAACCTGTCCTAGTGCCTCACCACCCTCACAGTAAAAAGTCTGTTCCTAATATCTAATTTAAGCCTACTCTATTTCAGTTTAAAGCCATTCCCCCGTATCACAACATGTCCTTGTAAAAAGTCCCTCACAGGGGACTTCTCGTGTTGCAGCTGGTACTTTATAGTACCACAGCAAATTCCAGCAGGCTGAGTTAGTATTTAGTAAAGACCCTCTGAAGACAGAGAAACTTGTCAAAGCCTTGCTTTTCAGGCTCTCTCCATTACATTCTCCATTTCTGCCAATTATCTTTGCATTTTTTCGCCTTTTTTACACGAAACTGCCCGTCATCTTGTGCCATTTGACACCCAGGCAGCAGTCTTCCTCCCTTCCTACCTGAACAGAGAACACAGTTCATCAGGTTACACTTGAGATTTGTAGAAAATAGTTTTTGCTGTCTTAGCAGAGTGCCATGGCAGTCCCCTACAAAAGCAGCTGTGCTAGAGCAGTGCAGGATACTGCTGTGTAAGTAGATCCATCCCACCCTCGAGTTAATACTCTTCTTTTCTCCTCATTAGTAAGATGAGATTGCTGTTGCCTTGTAATTTATAATAGTAATCACATTGACCCTTGACTTGAGGGTCTTCCACAATGTTTAATTTCTTCTTGCCTGTTTGACTGCCCTAGAGAATATTTGTGTTGAATTTAGTAGTGTGAGGTCTTAAGCTCAGAAACTTTTAAACAGTAACTTGGTCGTGTCAGCTGGGCCCAAATGCTTGAGGACTTGTGTAGGGTATCTGAAAGCCAGAGTTATAGATGCTACTTGTATCTTGTGTTCTCAACCAAAGTGGAGATGTGCTAGAGCAGCAGAGTTGAAAAGGAACTTGCAGAAGGGGACTGGGAATGAGCAGTCTCCATGAAATGTGTAAACTGACTAAGCAGGGAAATCAAGAGCAAATGAGGAAAAAGTGTCATGTTACAGGTGTAGCAATTAAGAGAGAGTAACCAAAAAGTCGTGCTGACTTAATCTTGGAAAAATAAATTTAAATGACACCTAGACAACAGTAGAAGAAAATCTAAGGGGGACTGCCTTAATATAAAAATGGCACTGGTTTAATTCTGGATGAAGCTGAGATTAAATGTAACTGGTTATGCCCAAATTACCTACTTCCTTTCCCAAAAGGCTAATGTTAGAGAAGATGGCTAAGGACACCAAGGACAGAGAAACAGCAATTACTAATTGCAAAATACAACCACAGTTTTAACAGGAGAAGCAAAGGCTATTAAAAGGGCTGCCAACTTGTTAGTCACACCTCGCTCACATCCTTTGGAAAGGGTTAGAGGAAATAAATAGTTTCTGATCTAGTAGATAGAAATGACATAAATTTTAGTTTGAGTTTACTAAAATAAGTAACTGATGCTTGTGCTCAGTCTGGGCTTCGGTGAAGTGCTTAATAAGCATCACTTCAGGAAATTGTTAGTGAAATTGGAAACGATGAAAATTATTTCAAGAATGGTGAGCATGATAGAGGACTTGATGTAAAGAACTAAGGCAGAAAGAGGAATTTTAGTGATGTGTGAATTGGTCCTGGTGTGTGTTTTAATATTTTCATTAGTGGTCTTGCAGGAAGAGTGGTCAAATGCAATATGCTGTGACTATGGAGTAGGACAGAATTACCAGTGTGCAGTAAATGATCAGAATATCTGGGAGGAAGATAATGAGGATGGGTAAAATACAAACAGTTTCCAATTTCATACCATGAACTGCAAGGATATTTGCTGAAGTACTGCTGTTTGGGGTTTTTTAACTATAAACTTCTCAATTCACATTATTCCTCAGTTGGAAATGACATAGGAAGAGAAGATACTGGTTGTGGTAGATGGTGCAGGTTACCTGGCAGCCACTAATGAAATGTAGCCGTGAGAGAGGCCAAGTGCAATGCTCTGTGTAAGAAACTTCCACTAAAGAGAGGAAAATCACAATGCCACTGAATAAGGCTTTTGTGCCATTTCAGACCCAACGTGTATTACTCTTGTCATCACATTCACAAATGAAGAATCCATACCAGGACAGGGCAGGGAAGATCTGTTACCATGATGGAGGAAAACGTGGGCATGTGTGTCCTGGGATGGTCGGATCGAGAGGGTGGCAGCAGGCAAAATGTGGGCTGAGAGCCTGTGTATGTTTGCTGTCTTCAAGGATATCAGAGAATTAAAGGAGGAGGGAGTTCGAGGAGTTCCTTCAGCTGGATGCCAGCATTAGCATAAGAAATAAATTGATGTAAACTGACAATTAACTGCTTTCAGGCTTGAGGCTGGGAGGCTTCTGACCATGAGTGATTGCTCTGACAGACACGGTGGGTCTGGACACCAAGCTGGCTTTAACGTGATTTATTTTTTAAAAACTAATTGTGAATGGTAGTGGAAAACTGGAGTCAGTGATTCAAAAGGCCCTGTTCAGGCTTAGGTGCCTCTAGTTCCAATAGTATCTGGTTTACATTATAACTTAGAGTGAGTTAATATAAACCTTTATGCATTTATTTATCCCGTTTCTGGAGTCTGCTGAACTGACAGGAACAAACAGAGAATAAAACCCAAGCAGCATTTCGGAGTTCAGCTGCCCATTACTAACTCCACGTATGGTAATGTGACATTCTGAGGTGCATTTGGCAAAGGAATTGCACTTTCATGCTTCTTTGAGCAAAGTTTCAGGTTGTCTTTGCCTTCAGGATATGGGATTTTTTTTTTCTTTTTTTATTTTACTTTTAAGCCCTAAACAAAATGGTAGCAAGCCCCGATCTATGTTAGGGTATGTCTGCGCAGCTGTGCAAAAAGAGATAATGGCGTATTCAGCTTTTGGCGAAGATTCAGTACTTCTCATCTGTCATCAGAGGTTGAAGCAGTAATGCAAAGTGATACTGGAAAAGCATTATTCTGCTACAGTGACAGCACCATTAGAATCAATAGAATAGGGCTTTTTTATAATCCCTGCTACAGTAAAAGAATTAACATGCCCGTTAGTTGTGCAAAAGCAGGAAATTATCTGGCTCTGTGCTTGTTTGCAGTGAGTTTGGGTTTAGGAGGCTTTGCCTTTCTTTTAAGGAACAATATATCCTGCCTAGGGTTCTGAGTTCTTAAAAACATTAAATTAAAGATCCATCCACTTTTTGGGAAGGATGGATGATATGATTTTGTAAATCCCTTAAACATACTGGTTATAAAGATCATTCTGACCACAGTGGTCTATGGTACTTACAGTCATGAGTGATCTGTAGTTAAAATCCATGGAGGTACATATCCTGCTGGATAGGGCTGTCATAAGGCTGCTGAGTAAGTCTGCACCAATTGTAAGGTATCCCAGTGTGGGCTTGGTTGTTTTTTAACAAGCTCTATTTTCCACATCTTTATTATTAAGATGTGGAAACTGGTTTTAAGCTGAAAATCTGACTTTTAACAATGTTTTTTTTTCCCCTCTTTCTAAAAGGAGCACATTTTTTAGCTCTTACCTGAGCTAGATGAACATTTTATTTTTATTGGCCTGTAACCTATATTACCTGCTGTGAACCTGTTTGTGGAAATAATTTATACTTAATTCATATCATATCTTAGTTTATCAAAGAAAGTAATTTTATTTAAACCAGACTTAGTAAAATCAGTGTTAGACAGCTAATTATTTTCAATGGCTGAGTTTAATTAGCTTGCTTGAGATTACAGACAAAATCTATGGCATAAAAGAGAATTGCCAACTTCTTATCTTTCCCACAAGGTTATAAAAATATTTTGTTACAGTTCTTCAAACACAAGTCTGCATTGAACCAAAACAATACTACATTTATTACCATAGTAATTCAGGCTGTTGCACTGTGGTTTCCAAAGGTGAAAGGCTGATACATTAACCCACTGATCTGCAAGCATATGACAGTTTGTGAAAAATGTTCCATATCCTTCTCCTCCAAGCAGTGTGGCAGAAAGCAGGATAAAATGAGTGGGAGCAAGTGCTAGAGTTAGCTGAGCCCTTTTAGCAGGAAGTGTGGTTTTTATGTCAAGAGGCACACAAAGAATCGGTTGTGGGTTTTTGGTGGTACTTGAGATTTTCTGAAGAAATCCTGGAGGTCTGAACCATCAGTTCTCCAAATCTGTCTTAATTAGTCTGGCTTTTATTTCATAGAAATGTGTCAGCTTAAAGCAACTGAGGTCTGAAGAATGGACCATTGATTGCAAAGTTTTTCAGTGGGCATTCTGACTGCCTTCATCATTTCTCCAAATCTATTTATTTAATTTTTAAAATAAATGGACTCCATAGAATCGAATTTCTCATCCCAGGGCATGGTTCTGGCGTGCCCTGGCACTGAGAGCTGCTCTCTGCAATTGAGTCTTCACACTGGATGTCCCTGTCTGCTGGATGTTGGCATTATTTTCACTAGCCATAACCATGGTAGCCTCATCTGTACTTCACTTTTCCTTTTATCTCTCATCCAATGCCTCAGAGCAAATGCACCCATCCTTCAATTAGTTCTAATGGGAGGTGGATAGAACATCAGAGCTCATAATATACGAACTTCTGAAACTTTGTGCAATCCTCTTTTCATATGTAAATATTGTAAGCAACTTCAGAAAGCTGGTTAGTCGTTCATCAAAGCATATTCTTTCATAATTTCTGGTTTCATATGATTTGCCTCACTTTCTCTGTGATGTTTTCCTGTTTATTAGATTAGATTATAAATCTGCCTTAGATGGTAACTTATTTGGCAATGGATAAATACTTAGTAAGTCATTATGTAAAAGAAATTGCTTTTTAGAAGTCACTTCTGTGATAACCCTGCAAAAATGAAGGAAATGAGCAGAAGAGTAGTTTTGGTCAAAAGCGAGCTGTCCTCTTTTTTCAGATCCACTAAAGATTATAAAACTGTTTTCTCAGCATTCCTTCCTCCTTCCAACTCAATAAACTTCTTCCACCTTTATTTTGAGGGATTATGCTTCAAAACAGTTTTGTAGGGGTTTTTTTTTGTTTGTTTGGGGTTTGTTTGTTTGAGTTTTTTGGTTTGTTGTTGTTTTTTGTTTTGTTTTTTTGCTTTGGTTTGCTTTAGATTTTTTAGCTGGTGGCACTGAGATGGCTACTGAGCACAGTATTGGTCCTTCTGCCTCTGGTCTGGTGTGCTCTTCTGTTAACACCTGATGACCACTGCTGGACCTCTTGGTGGACAAAATCGAGGTTCCTGTGAGATCACTGTTCTTTTATGTGTTGCACAGTCTTTTCTCTACTTGGATCTTCACAAGAAGGTTTTGAAGCCTGCACACAAAATACAGTTGTTAATGACTTCATTAGTAAAATCAGATTTTTTTTTTCCTGGAACAGTGCTGCTAAATGTCTGGATGAATGTGTTGTATAAAGACACAAGATTTGGCACCTGATTTATGAATGAAAGGAAGCGATATGTGTATCTCTTAAGCCTCTGAAATGGAGGAGCAAACAGCAAAGGAAGGCCTCTCTTTAAACTGGTATTCACAAAAGGATCTCCTAGGTTATAATATTTTATAATACATAAAAAAGAGCTGATGCTTGCTTTGTTCTTTGAGGGATGTGCTTATCATGAAAGATGTGACTGCTTTTAGGCTGGGACCTTAAAAAGCTTATTGGTATATCACATCTCTGGAATCTCAAAGGAGAAAAGCAATTTAGATATTAATCTTGGCTCAGTTCTTTACTCAGGGAATACCCAGAAAGGCAGGTTTGTGCAAGAGAACATTTTCCTTGCTTTGACTCTTCCTCTGACGTCACCTCAAGGCCACAGACAGGATTCCTAGAGTTGAAAGAAATGAGATACTCTCCTCTTTCCCCAATTTCTTTTCATTTGGCACTTCTGTATCCCCTCTCAGTGCCCTCTCACAAGAAGAAGCTAAATAAATTTTGAGCTTCAGAAATGGACAAGAAGTGCTTTCAAAGGATGTTACATCCTTTATTCTCTTCCCAGGGAAAACTACATACCAAATTTTTTCAAAATAAACTCAAGATCAGATGGTATTTTAAGACAGGGCTTTTTTAATGAAGCTCAGGACTGGGAGAAGTTACTGATTTTCTGAATACCTGCTTCCATGTACGTGCCTGCTCTGCTTGTAAGGACCAGTTTGTAGCTCCTGAAGGACAATTTCTCTAAGTACAGATATCTGATATTTTTATGTCAACAACACAATATAAAATTTGTTGGCAGAGAGTTTTTGCAGTGACTGGGAAAGAAGCATCTAGATTTGATTGGTGTAAGTGCAGGTTTACTAAGGGATGGAAGGTTTGGAGCTGGTTAGTTATTAGCATCACTAAAAGCTTTGGTGCCAAGTCTTGAGAAGGACTGGGCTCAAAACGTAGCTGCTTCACGAGTGCCCATTTAGAATAGAACAGTTAGAATTTGTAATTGAATAATTAAACAGGGTATGCAAATAAAAATTTTAGGAGTGATAAAAGCCTCCACTTTGATGGTATGAGGAGGACTGACAATGCAAGTCAGAATTAAATATATTTTTTCCTTACTTGCAGAAAATTTGCTCTTCAAACATCAGGTGCTTGGACAACTTCCAGAGTCAGGATGTGGACTAGATTGACCAATTTTCAGCAGATAAATCTTCTGATTCCATTTTTACTGAGTCTTCAAAATGTTAATGATTTGCTATCTGCAGACTTCAGAGTATTTCTCGGGGACTGGAACACTGCCGAACTTACGCCGAGTCTGAAAAAATGATTCTTAAAGCATTTCAATTTAAAACCCCATAATTCATCTGAGTATGAGCTGGGAAAGTAGCCCATAGCATGCTGCAGATGAGAGCTCATAGCTGTGCTGCTGGGGTTGCAGTGCTCTTCAGTTGTGAAGAAAAGGGAAATCTTTCCTTAAGGGTTTGACATCAGTAATGGAGATAGGAATTTAAGAAATTGGAGAGTGGGGAATTTGGTTTGCTATACTTAATGAATACTTTTCACCCATACAGACGTGATTAATCCAGTTGTTTAAATGATGGATTTTATAATTATTTAGGTGTCTGAGGATGCGTCAGTCTCTGGGTGGGAGATTTACACATCAGATGGGAATGAGTTGGTATTGCTAAGGCAAAATATTTATTTCCAGATCATGTTATAAAAATAGATAATTTGCCACTGACACAGCCAGGGCACTTCCAGGGATGGGGCATCCACAGCTTCTCTGGGCAGGACCTTAGAGTGCTTCACCACCCTGTGAGTAAAGAATTCCTTCCTAAAAGCTAATCTAAATCTGGCCTCTTTCAGTTTAAAACCATTGCCCCTTGTCCTGTCACTATCTGTCCCTCCTTTTTTATGAGCCCCCTTAAGGTGGGCTTTGATGATGTTGTACAGCTGAAATCTCATAAATAAATCCATTAGGTTTACGACAGATGGAACTGTTTTGTCTGCCCAGTCTGATAAAGAGAACCCTTAGGGGCTGTGCCAGGATGTGTTTCGGTGGTGTCAATTCTTGTGGTTCAGTTGTGCTGATTTATATCCTCCAGATCTATTTCCAAGGCCAAATTCTTAAGAGGGTTTTTTGTACAAGAGGTAATCAAGTCCACTGGGAGTATTTAGGTGCAGTATAAATACCGAAATTATGAAATCTGCAGAGTTTTGTGGTCTGAAGATTTGTGCAGTAAGCTAAATGAAATAATGCCTGATAGCCAGCTGTGTGAGGCTCAGCTCTGTACCAGGTATGTGCCCACTCAGCTCCAGCCTGGGCAAAACCAGGGGCCAGGACTGTGTGGGGGCTACCTGGCCACCCATAGGTGTCTGCAACATTTACATCTATATATCTATATATCTATATGTGTAAATAAGTATATATAGGTGTAACACAATCATAGAATAAGCAGAGTTGGAAGGGACGCATAAGGATCATGGAGTCCAACTCCTGGCCCTGCACAGCACCATCCCCCAGAGTCACACCATGTGCCTGAGAGTATTGTTCAAGTAGTCCTTGAGCTCTCAGGCTGGTGCTGTGACCATTGCCCTGGGGAGCCTTTTCAGTGCCCAACCACGCTCTGGGGGAAGAACCTTTTTCTAATATCCAACCTAAACCTCCCCTGACAACTTCAGGCCATTCCCTCAGGTCCTGTCACTGTCACCACAGAGCAGAGATCAGTGTCTGCCCCTTGTCTTCTCTTCATAAGGAAGTTGTAACTGCAATGAGATCTCCCCTCAGTCTCCTCCTGGTTGAACAGACCAAGTGCCCTCAGCCACTCCTCACACGGCTTCTCCTCAAGGCCCTTCACCGTCTTTGTTGCCCTCCTTGGGACACTCTCTAATGGTTCCATGTCTTTCTTATATTGTGGGGCCCAAAGCTGCCCCCAGCACTCGAGGTGAGGCCGCCCCAGCCCAGAGCAGAGCAGGACAATCCCTCCCTTGCCCGGCTGGCAATTCCTGATGTCCCCCAGGACAGGGATGTCCCTCCTGGCTGCCAGGGCGCTGCTGACTCAGATCCAACTTCCCATCGACCAGGACCCCCAGGTCTCTTTCCATGGCCCTGCTCTCCACCCTCTCATTCCCCAGTCTCTCCGTACATCCAGGGTTGCCCCATGCCAGGTGCAGAATCCGGCACTTTCCCCTGTTGAACTTCACATGGTTGGTGATTGCCCAGCCCTCCCATTTGTGGAGGTCTCTCTGCAGGGCCTCCCTGCCTTTGAGGGAGTCCATCTGCAGAGGAGCACCAGCCCAGAGCTCACAATTACAGCAGCCAGGGCTGCCAGTTACACCTGGTGCCTCTGAGGATATTGAATATACCTGTGTGGAGAAAGAAAAGGAACATTCATGTGCATACAGAGAGATCCATTTATTTTGCTATTCTAATACTTTATTGAATTTAAATTAAAACAGATCTCCTACAGTTTGAACTTTTAACGGACTAGTTATTGTCATTCTGCTGTAATTGCTCTTTAATGTCATTTGAATAACAATCGGAAAAGGGAAAACAAAATTTATGTGCAGTTAAACAGCTGCAGCTGCACCAAACACAAATGTGTGAAAGTTTCCAAATAGGAACTTTAATTTGGCAGTGATTTTGGCAAATAATTGTCCTTTTAGTGCAGCTCAACATCTGTGTGTAGTTTAAAGTTTTGTTACCTCTTAGATAATTAGCTGCCTAGCTTTCATTGTGTTTTAATGTGGTAAAAGACCCCAGTATAAAATATTCCAGGTTTAAAAATAGCAAACTGTGTTGTACTCTTGTTAAATTTATGTGCCTTTCCACAGCCATCACTAACGGGTATGAAAATATCTAAGCTGTATTCCTGATGAAAGAGCATTTAAAGTAGTAGTGTACCAGAAAATATTTGGGGGGGAAGCAATAGGCACACAACCCCTTCTCACACTTGGGTGGAAAAAAATGTGTTATTCTTTGAATTGTCATTGAATCCCAGTGTACCTGCAAATGTACAGTTTTACTTGGAAAAAATAGTGTATGATTCTCCAGAGATGAATATTTTTGCTTGAAGAAAGCAAGCTGCAGTAATTTGGGGGTGTACGGCTCTGCAGACCCATGTGTGCAGCAGCTCCTCTTAAAAAGCATTAATTTCTACAATATGAACTTTGACTTGTAATCTGCGATTTTTATGGAGACACTTTACAATTCTCAGTAAATACATGTCAGAGCAGAGCTGCTGTTCCATCAAATCCTTCCATACTGAAGCAGGGGAGCAATTTAATGAATCCAGTGGGAGAACAACATAAACCCTGATGATGAAATAATGAAATAATGAGTTACATAGCAAGTGGCGAACATGTAGACCTTGGTGCCTTGGGAAATTGTGGAGTTAGATTATATCCGCTCTACAGACTGAAAAATGGGCAGAATAAACTCTTGGACATCTGATCCGTGGGCACCAACAGCAAGAGGTGGGGACATATCCTCCAATAGCCCCGAACTCAGCAGCTGTGGATGGTGGAACATCCAGAGGACTGCTCCAAGCTGTGTTTTGGGCACTGAATTTCCAGCTCCCTTGGTAGCTTAGTCCTTCTGTACATTAACAAACAAATGCATTTCAGTGTTGTGTATTTGTGAGTTTTAAAACATCCGACACCACTGATGTGACCTTTCAAATATGTAGGAAATACAAAACCTGAGATGCCAGCCCTGGAGTTTTCCACTTAACCTTAATCAAACATCTCAATGCTTCAATCTCTAAACCATTTTCTTTTAAATATCTTTGACATTAATAGCTTGCTCTGAGAACACCTGTGACATTAATACTGGGATTTTAGGCTTTTTAAATTCATTCATCCTTCTGGGAGGTGGACAACCTTCCTTTTGGTTCTGTGAGTGTAGGGTGAGTAGGCAAAGCCCTACACAAAGAACAGGCTCAGATCTGGAAGTAAAAATGAGTAAAAACCTCTGTCAGGTTTGAAAAAACCACTTTTCAACCATACTTAACGTCTGCCTTGTGAAGTGTTAAATCTCTTTGAGTCCTTTGTAAATCAAATAAGCAACTATGCAATCTACACAGAAATCTCTAGCCAGACCTTCTTTCTCTTTGGATTACTGTGGTCTAGCCAGAAAATTTTGGAAGAGAATCGTCTTATTCTTTTTTTATGTGCGTATTACTGCCAGGTGAAGAGATTGTTGTCTTGTGCTGCGGTTCTTTTAAACCCCAGAGTAGAAAATTATTAAAGTTGGCCTTTCAGGCTATGTGATTTTTATCTGCATAGAGTCCTGCTCCAAAAAATTGTTTTAAGCTCAATTAATTTCACCATTATTTAACCTCTTGTTTAAATGTGTGATAATGAAAAGAAAAAAAACCAAAACAGACTAGTGAGAGACTTGCAAGAGGTGAATAATTCAGCTTTAAAAAATCTGTTATAACTTGATTTCTTGGCCTTGGTTGTGCCTCATCTGTGCAATTAAAGCACCTCTCAGTCTGTCCTCCTGATCACCAGATAATGTTTAAACTCTTTATTTCTGGCCGAACTGCACATATTTCCAGAACTAATCACTTCTTACTAGCCAAGGCAATTTATCTTTCTCAAATATTAGATATTATTATTAAATATCAGACTTGCTCTACTTGAGGAATCTGGGTCACTTTTTAGGTTTTGAATTAAGGTAATTGGTGATGTTTTCTCCTTGTTCTTTTGATGTATCATCGGGGTACCAGGAATGTTCAGTTTTCTGCCCCTTCATCTACCTACCAGAATAGAGTGTAAATTGTGGCTGAGGATCTTTGGTGGGGCTGGAGGGTAGAGGAAAGGTGCATCTTGGTGGTGATGTGGACCTCCAGACTAATGTGGCGCAGCTTGGGCAAGTATAAGTGAAATGTGTGGGGTGTAACTGCACAGCCATCAGCTCTTGCCTTGGAGATCCCTGAGCACCAAGTTATTGCACATTTGGAAAAATACGACAGTGTGGCTACTCTGATCTTCGTGCTGTTGTGAGGCATTCACCTTTGGCCATGGTCACAGGCAACATGCTGGGCTGTCTGAGTCCTTGCTTTGGTCTGGGACAAGAATTTGTCCAGTTTTAATCAGAGCAGATACCAGCTGTAAGAAAGTAGGATTCCCAGGAATGGAGGAAGACAAGCAACAAAGAGTTCAGATTCAGGTCAAGAAGCACAACTGGAAAATATTTTCAAGTTTACCTTTATGCTGCTGGGTTTTTTAACAAATAATTTATCTTCCCCTTAGCTGCTTTCATAGCTTCACTTTAACTTCTCTACTTCATGGCTTAGTGGTTCATTTCCATATATTTAATTACAAGTATTTTGCTGCACTTTATGTTCAAATTTATAGAGCCACAGTTTCTCAAAATTATGTAGTAAGTTCATTTTAAACAATTTTACTCTTCCTCAAAAGATTGAAATACACAATTATATGTGCTCGTGACAAAGTAATTTCATTATTTCACCAGACAAAGATAGTTTTGTGATGGATTTATTGCGTGGTTTGAGTAATTTTGGACAAGAGTCCCATGGATTTTTATTTGATGTGTTTTTAATTTAAAAAGTGTATAGGATTAAATAGAAGAAGTTATTATATATTAATGCATTTTTAAAGTATTACGCTACTATTAAATCGTAGTCTTTCTCACACACATATTATATAGACTTTGTAATATAAAAAATGAAAAACAGCTTATAGTCTTGAGGAGTAAAGATTGCCAGCATTTATCTGGATGTGACAGAGAGAAAAATTAATAGAAGGCAGTGAAAGAAGTGACAGTACATGGTAATATTTTTATCACACCAAAAGTCAGTAGATTTTCTTCATTTAGAGCTGGAAGTGTAACATATTCTGGTTTTCTTGTCAGTTGTAAAGACTGATTTCCTCAGGCCTTCCTGATGCTGCTTTTTAGTGACATTATCATTTCCCATCAGCTGGAGTGGGCTTTCATAAATTACGGGAGGCTTAAAAAATGGGCATAAAACCAGGAGGTTTGGGCTTCTGACACCCGGCTCCACTTTTCTTCCTTGTTCCACTCCTAAGTAGGCAGTAGCCCTGACATGCTTCAAGTCTGATTTTCATGGAGTTTGTGCATTAAAGACACTTTCTAAATTTTTAATGTGCATCTCTATATGCTGTCATCATTTTTTATTTGCACTGGTCAGGCCACAGATAAATTTGTGCTTAATAAAAAAGAGGCCATTTTTTCCCCTCCAATTTCTCTCTGTTGTTGATGTAAATTATATTTTAGCAACTTAATTTTGTGCTTTTTCCTTCTTCAGATGCTCACAGGCGTGGTAACTGAGAGAGATCCATAGCTTCAGTGCTTTCATTTCACCAGGTTGGAAGGAAGTGGCTGGATTTTTGGGATGGTTTTCAGCTCTATAGTCGAGTTTCTGATGAGTGCTTATACAAGATCACTTGGAAACCAGCTCAGCTGGCTTCTTGTGCCACTGCTCTTCAGTCCTCCCCTCCTCGAGCTGGTATTAGGATCAGCAGTGCCATAACCAGTGTTGTTTTCTTTCTGGAACCATTTCCAGCAAAATGCAGAGGTCCAAGTCTGCCCCATCAGGTCCCATCATCTTCGGGGCTCTGGGCTCTGCATGTGACTTGGCTCAAAGGGATTGATTGCTGTGTTTCCTAAGAGAGCTGCCTGGTACAGACTGCCCACCCAGAAAATAAGTAAACTGAAGTTATCTGAACCAGAGAAACTTTTAAAATTTCTCATTGCTGCCTTTTTCTCTCAGCCTCGTGTGGTTGACAATGCAACTGCCTCTGCTGAGGTTGTGTGAGGGGTGCCATGGTGATTAAAGGTTTAAGGATAAGAAAAGCACAGGAAATGTTATTCCTCTTCGTTTTCATGAAAATGCTTTTTATTTTCAGTTGAGTGGGGAAAGAAATGAAGAAAAACAAAAAACCAGTCTTATAGCTGGTTTCCAAAAACACAAATCCAGTGTTTTGCTCCGTGGGTTTTGCACAAGTGTCCTCAGGGTCTGGGGTGAGTGAGGAAGGAGGGGAGAATTCTGTGAACAAGTAAGTGTGATGTCTAGATGTGTATTATTGTAAGTATGAATTTGAGGGGTCAAATTCCAAACTGTTCTAGTGTAGAAAGCTGACTGGCTTCATGTTACTGGCTTGGCCAGTGATGGATTTGTTTTCATCAACCAAGTCACTTCAACTGTCTGTGCCTCTTTTTCCCTTTGCCTTATCTCCCTCATCTCTAATGGGAGACATTTGCTCATTCTGAGTTCATGCCATGGGGCTGTGATTTCATCTGGCACACTTAGATGTTACCAGAATAGGGATAATAATAGGTTGTTTGGAAAATTTTTAAGATGCCCTGTCTCTCAGCGGGTTGATTTTTCAGCAATAAACGCAAGTTTCCAAGTTAATTTTGGTTCCATTGCAGTGTAAGTGCCTTCTGCTACATGCAGAGGCTTCAGTTCTCTCAGATACAGAATTCATACATATACACACCTCCCAAGAACCTCCATGTGCACATTTTTATTGGATGAGCTTTGGCTCAGAAATGGAATCGTGCCATCATTGTGTGCATGTGAGATGTAATGTATGTGATAAATGGGAAAAAAACCCCATCTCACTGGAGCTTATTTGCTCTCTCTTCAACTACAAAGTCTGTAGTTTACAGTTAGCAGTGGTTGAGTCTTGCATGCATTCACTGCAAGAAATTCTAGAAGCTGAGTTTCACCATTACTAAATATAGTACTCACTCTAGCAGTCTTCAAAATATTTAACAAAAAGGAAAGGTTGTTTTAGTAGTGTTTGGCATTTTACAGTCTCAAGATAAGCAAAAGCTTTAGTTGTACCTTAATACTGGTTTGAAAGTAAAGTCTGTAATGTGACTTGTAAAATAGATTTCATTATTGTATATACAAAATTTCTCCTAATTCTTTTAAAGGCAGTATTTACAGAGAGCAAAACTTGATTTACAGTTGTACTTGAAACTGTTGCTGTAAGAACATAATGTAAAAATGAGGTAAAACTAGTATAAAAACATGTATAAATGATACAAAACTAGTTTGGGATTAACCATCTGCAAATATTCTATCACGCTAAACATAATGGACCAACACCAGGACTCAAGCGTAATGTTAATAATTAGATGTGTTTGCAAATACAGCAAATGTATTTGTGCATGACTATAGCAGTTTCAACATACACATTTTTCACTTTTCATATTAAATAAAAGAGGATAGCATCTGCTTTTAAGAGAAGTTGTTGTTACCAGAAAAGAAAACAAAATAAGAAGAGGTGAAATGTGCAATAGCAGCAATATTTTACTTCTAACTGTAGTTTTCCTTGTAATCAAATAAGCTGCAACTGCCAGGACATTTATCTTATTTGTCAGGATGTCCAAGTTGTTTGTCATCACCCACCTCAAGTAAGTCAGCCTGTCCACTGCATTATGTTCACTATTCAGCTGGTCAGAAGAAAACCCTCTTGGTACAGACAGATGGTGAAGAGATAGTAGGAATTAAATAAGTAAAACAAAATCACATGAAAACTTGTTATTTGTAAGTACATATTGGGGTTTCTTCCAGGGGTCATCTGGCTTCTTGCAGTTGCTGACTCCATTAAAGAAAATAAAATGGATTTTGTTTCTTCCACTTAATTGCATTAGACACATAGTGCCAATTTTCAGTCTGTTTTCTTTCAGGGTTTTTTCTTTTTCTTTCCTTTTTTTAAAAATTTTTTTATTTTCCAAACAAAAGAAGCAGAATTTCAGCTGCTCTGTCATTATTAAGAAAAAATAAACAAAAAATGTGCATGTACAGAAACAACCCCCACTCCTCCCTGAACTTGCTTGTGTTACAGTGCAAAATTATAATGACCCTTTTTGTGTCAAAGGCCTGATGGAACACCTGAAGGAATACACTTCTATATAAATGACCAGTTAAAAATCCTGTTGTCTTCCCAAGTTTTTATTTTAAAGATTTAAAGGTTTTCCAGAGTCATGCTGATTATTGGCAGTGTGGAAATCAGGCACTGGGGGCAGGAGAAAGGGTTTTTGGAGGGAGGCTGGTGTTCCAGTAGTGCTGGGGGACACACAGTGCTGTTTGCAGGAAGCCACCAGAATGGGTCTGTAAAGGTGATGGTCTTTGCTTATTTTATAGGCCATTCTTCATTATGGTGTCTCAGCCTGGACAGAGTCATCTTTCATTTATAGTGGGTCAAAAGCCATTTTATTGGCTGTTCTTACAATCACAGAATGGTTTGGGTTGGAAGGAACCTTCAAAGATGCTCAAGTTCACACCCCTGCCATGGGCAGGGACACCTTCCCCTATGCTGGGTTGCTCAAAGCCCCACTCAGCCTGGCCTTGAGCATTTGTTCAGTGGTAATTAAACAGATGCCTTCGTCACTGATCCTTTCCCCCTAAATTTTCATGACAGCCTTCCCACTGTTTTCCTTCCCTTCCCTCCCTGTTCCTTCCCTCAGCATCTTAAGATCAGTGTTTCTGGGGTTTGTGGTTTTTTGCTTTTTTGATAATTGTGTGTTGGGTTGGCAGCATTCTTCACTTCATCTCTACCAAAATCTGGATGGAAGAGTTTAATGGATCTTATATTGCACTGTAACAGTCCGCAGATTCAAGAAAAGAAAATTCATGACAAAACCACTTCGCACTTTTAGAACTTTTGCCTCTAGCAAGGAACCATTGATTATCTTTTTGTGATTGAATTAGTTTCTTTTCACATAGATAGTTTGGGTCAAAGTAGTCAAAAGCTTGGCATATGTACAAACTTCAGTGACTGGCTTTTATTTTCTATATAACATGCAAAGTCCCATTTTAAAATAATTTAATAAAATGCATATTCAATATTTAATTTTTAATTTCTCATTACTCTTTTAAAATACAGAAGTTTCATTGTGTTGATGCTATTTACCCCATCTGTTTCTAATTTTTAAAAATTGTTTTGATGTTCATCCATTTTTATTTTTATTTAATAGACTAAATTTCTTCTCTGGTGCTCTCAGTGCTACTTTTCTTGAAATACTTATTATCCATTCTGGAATTTTTGTATTGATGGACTGACGGACCATATAGGCCATTAGAAGAACTGAAAAGTTAAACAGTAGGAGTAGCACTGAAGACATAATTAGGTGAAGTATTTGGTAGCCTTGGGTATGATGTGTAATGTGGAATTCTCTATAATTCTTACTTCCTTCTAAGGAAAACTGCTTAGTTTTATGTGTGCAGGTCAATACTTAACCCCCACCTGCTCTACCATTTGAATATTGCTCAGAATTACTCAGCCTGTTGCCACATTTGGATGTTGCAGATAAAAAAAATATTCTAGAACCTTCTGTGCCTCTCGTGTTCCCCAATCTGGGAAAAACTGACATCCTGTTCAGAAGAGATTCGGGGTTTGAATGTTTCAGATACGTATTTAAACATTTCATTGTGCTGTTTGACAGATTAATTGCTTTTTTGTTTGCCACCTGCACTTTGTGTTGCATCAGCACAGGCAATGCTGCCCCAAGGCCGGGTATCTCCAAAAGAAACACGTTGAAAGGGCTGATGAATTACAGTTTTCCAAATAACACAGCACTAACACCCAGTAAGATTCCAGAGGGGAGAAGTGTGGCATTTGTTTTGCAAACACGGTTTTCTTCCTTTTCTGTGCCTTGTCAGTTCAGCTTCTTGATTTTCCCTTCGTTGAGTTAAGGAAGGAAACAAAAACTGAAGTGGCAATAACGTGGGCACACTGCCTATTGCAAGTGTCTTTAGTAAATAATTTAGCAAAGAATTACTTCCCTGCATTCGACTAGAGGACAGCTTAGCAAGACTGACTATATTTTAGTCATTACGTTTGTACCTTCAATTGTTAGAAGTATTTTGTTACATGGTTATAAAGGCTGGCAATTAAAACATAAAGCTTCTGCCTTATACAAGACTCACAAATGCCTATTTAAACATCCCGGAGATGGCCTGGCTGCATCCACTGAATTTGTGTTTTGGTACCCAAACACTGAGTTTGTTTTTTGACGTGTCACAGACACAAAAATATATGTATATATATATATTGCTTGTGGTCTGTTCCACTTAATCTGCTCAATGGAGTTAGTGGATCTGGCCTGTAGTGTCTCATTTTGTCCAATATTTCACTTTCAGAAGGAAAAGCTGCTTCCCCCCCATGAGTTTGAGAGGTACCATTTGGCCATTATTGTTCTACTTTTATCTGAAGCATGAGTAACGCTTCTTATTTTGCTTTATATTCCGGTTACAAAGCTTTAACTGAAATATAAAATTCATTTAAGAATCATAGAATGAATCAAAATGGTTTGGGTTGGAAGGGACATTATAGATCTCATTCCAACCCCCATGCCATGGGCAGGGACACCTTCCCACCTGCCACTAGACCAACTGGAAGAAAAAGCCCCATCCAGTGTGGCCTTGAACACTTCCAAGATCACTTGCCTTTCCTCCTTGCCTTTCTCAACACTGAACACGATGTTTTATGTTCTGTTTTTGGGGGGTACTAAATTCTGTGCCTGTACAAAGCCACTATATAAATTATTGTTACATGCCTGGTTATACCTTCTAAGCAGATCACTCCCTTTTAAAATCATTTCAAGCTCCAAATGTGCCAGTTATTCAGCAGAGAGTAAATATTTACTTCCTGGAGATTTTTTTCATCAAATGACACAGCTTTATTTCCCTTCCCTTTAGTTTGAACATGAAATGGCCATTCCCAGGAAAAAACCTCCTTGTTCAACACCTGACAGAAAACTCAAGTAAATCTGATGACCTAAGGGTGTATTGTTTTCATGCTGGTCTATGTTGACATGAAATCTGTTCATCTTCTTTGCAACCTTTGGTGTCAAAATATTTGTGCTGTTAAACTGAAATGATGAAAATCCTGTTGACAAGTATATACAGTAAATACAAGAGTGGAAATGTACATTACTGTTTTCCAGGAGATTAAGAAACCTCAGTTACATGATGCTGACCCAAAATGCAGTAGGTCTTCAGGATCTTCAGCTTCCCTTTATCTGGGATGTGTTGGTGCAAGAGGCAGTCAGGGACCACGTGCTTTCTGTGGGGAAGCAGACAAATCTCCCTCTGTACATTGGTTTTATTCTCAACTGGGCAATGGAGTTGTCCCACTTGTCTGGTGGTGCCTTGCATGACCCTGCGTCTGTCTTGGACCTAAATGTTGAGATAAGATGCACCAGGAATGGGTTTAGGGGTCATGAAATGCCATTAGCCATGCGGTTCTTCATGCAGGATCTAGGGAATGTTTTGCTATGCTTAAAGACTTTTCTGCTCTGTTTTCTTGAGAGCAGTGTTACAAAGTTCAGACTACATTTTAAAAGCAGGAGGCAGGAGGACAAGAGAAGTTTGAAGTTGGGTTCTTTGGATGATGTTCAGTCTGAAATGTAGAAGCAGTGGTTCGCAACAGATCAGTGTGAGCAGTTCCCACTGATCCCTGCAGCCACCAAAGGATGGAGGAGAAAAGAGCCAGCAGGAGGACATGGTCCTGAACTTTGGAACTTGTTCCTGTTCTGATCGAAGTCCAGATATTGTTATTCTTAAGATATGCTTCAGAACCTGAAGGGTGTTTTTCTGAGATGACCGTGGTATTTTCTTACTACGTTGAGGAAAATCCATGTGGACTTTCCAAAGTGACCGTGGTGTCAATGATTCTAACTCATGAATTTGTTATATATAAATCCACACCTTTTTTTTTTTTTTTTTTTTAAGTGATCAAATCAGAGTAAGTAGGAAGCATAAATCTGTATGTGGAGTTACAAGAAATGTTATGAGAATCTTCAGTCTGATACTGCAGATCAGTACAAATGAAGTCAACTCGATAACATCAGGACTTAACAGGGCTCTTCCATCAGAAGTAGGATATAGAAATGTTACTTTCCACAGGATGATTTTTTTTCCTCTTGCACCATCTCACAGAGATGTCAAAATTTGCAAAATTAGGTCATTTTAGCCATCGAAGTCTAGAGGAGCAAATCATTAGTATTCCAACATGGGAAGCAGTGGGGAGGAGTTTGAGGGTAAGGAGAGACCAGCTGAGGTTACTCAGGGGAGGAGGGCCAAGCTCACTGACTTCCCTTGTAAAGCGGTCCCTAATACCTTGCCCAGCCCTGGCTGGAGGGGGGACAAGTCCTCCTTCAAATGTTTTCCTCTGAAGAGAAATCTCAGTAAATGAAAGTTTTAGGTGTAATGGTTTCAGGTACAAATCCCACGGTGGCACAGTGCCCTACTACATTCCCCTACTCAATTCAATGATTTATACTTGAAACCTTTCCTCTTTTGGACTGCACTCCGTAATTTAGTCCATGTGGTTCAAGATGATGAACATCAAAAACACTAACGTGAAATGCACTTTTAAAAAATTATCTAAAATAAGTGATTAGGAATGCAATGGCCATATTTTTATGCATTATTTATGGACAAATATTTTATAACCTGACCACATTTTTCATCTCTAGGGCAGTTTAATTAAATGAAACAAAATGTAGAAAAAATAAATTAGAACTTTATTTAACCCAAGCAAACTTTTTACTGAAACAGAAATCAGTTTGCCATCTGTTATAATTGATGGAGGTCTAAATTGTCTTCTTTTTCATAGGAACATTTAGCAGACTGAGCTATATTTAAATCACAAGGTTTGTACTTAGAACATCCAGAAATTAGGTTATTATTTATTAAAAGACCCACTGCATTTTTGTTTCAGTAGTGATAAATGCAGGAAAGAAAAACTTGTTTCCATCATCGAATTTTCAAGTACAATTACTTAGCTGTGCTTGTACAATTACTGCTGAAATGTCATATATATAAATGACTGTATAATCACATTTACAAAAATGTGCCACAGGATGGTATTTCTGTGGCTGCTGGAAGAGAAGACTTTAGGAAATACTGCTTAATCTGGGTGGTTGTGTTTTTTAATTGCCCAAACTGCACCTAAAATATTAAAAATGGGTATTTGTCTGACCTCATTGTTTGTAGTGATTAGCCCAGATAAGAATTTAAGAAGAGGCCTAGGCAACAGTTAAATTAAATTTTAGAAGCCTCACTCTTCTTAAGAGCTGTAATTTTGCTCCCAGTAGGTCTTTAAATGCTGCTCACATGCTGCCTTCTAAGTCCCATTATAGATGTCAGTGCTCCTTAAGTTTGGCTTTGTTTAAAAAGAAAAAACCTTCTTTCTGAATGAAACGTGCAAGCAAATCATTAGATTAAATTGCTCAGGAAATGATATGTGTAAATTGGATCTGTGGAGTCGTTACACAGCCTCCACTAAACTTGGAAATCTGAGGGCATTGTATGGGTGGAAGAGGGGAGAGGCTGCAAAGGAGGAATTTAGAAATACTGCCCTGGCATGCAGGGATAGCATTAGGAAAATCAAAGCTCACGTTGAGACTTGAATGTCAAGGGTAAGAAAAAGCTTCTACAGCTACAGGGCTAATATGAGGACTGGGAATGTGTTTCTGGGGACATGATGCAGAATAGGGTGACTGGGAACAGTCAGTGTGAGTTTATCACAGATAGATCCTGCTGTGTGGACAGATTCACTTTGGTGAAAACCTGGCTGCCTTTGGGGATCAGGGGACAGTGGTGGACAATGTTTTCCTCTGTTTGAACAAGACTTTTGGCACTTCCTCCCACAGTGTTATCCAAGTTGGGGGTATGTGGTGGGATGGTTGTGTCAGGTGGGCAAGCAGAGGGGTAAAGCTCTGGTTGGATGATGGGGTTCAGAGGTCGTGTTTAGTGCCATCTACTCGTTATTTTTCTGGAGACAGCAGCAAGTGGAGGAGGGATCAGTTGAGTTGGAAGATCTTGCTCGTTTAACAGTAGCAGATGAAAGCAGGAAGTGATGCTAGAGTGGAACTGCAGCTTTTGACTATAACCAATATCTCCAGATTTCAAAACTTGGCTGTGTTTCTTACTTGTTTAGTTTATAGAATAACAGAATGGTGGGGGTTGGAAGGGACCTTAAAGATCATTGTGTTCCAACACCCCTGCCATGGGCAGGGACACCTTCCACCAGACCAGGCTGCTCAAAGCTCTATCCAGCCTGGCCTTGAACACTTCCAGGGATGGGGCAGACACAGCTTCTCTGGGCAACCTGCTGCAGAATCTTACCACCCTCACAGTAAATAATTTCATCCTTATATCTAGTCTAAACCTGCTCTCTGTCAGTGTGAAGCCCTTCCCCCTTGTCCTGTCACTCCATGGCCTTGTCAAAAGTCACTCTCCAGATTTCTTGAAGCCCCTTTAGTCACTGAAAGGTGTTCCAAGGTGTCCCCGGAGCCTTCTTTTCTCCAGGCAGGACAACCCCATCTGTCTCAGCCTGTCCCCACAGCAGAGGTGCTCCAGCCCTCTGATCACCTTTGTGGCCTCCTCTGGACTTGCTCCAGCAGATCCATGTTGTGCTCATGTTGGGGGCCCAGAGGTGGACACAGCTCTGTAGGTGGGGTCTCACCAGAGTGGAGCAGAGGGGCAGAATCCCCTCCCTCGATCTGCCCACTCTGCTTTGGATGCAGCCCCGCACACAGGTGGTTTCTGGGCTGTGAGTGCACATGGCCAGGCCATGTAGAACTTCTCACCCACCAGCACCCCAAAGTCCTTCTCCCCAGGACTGCTCTCAGCCCATTCTCCACTGCATTCACTGTTAGAGGCCTTCACTGAGAACAGATTTACATTGTGCCTGCTAAAGGAGAGTCAGAAGTGTAGGACAAAGCCAATGGAGATTTTATTCCCCCCATTAAACTTATTAACACCCTTCTCTGGGAAGCTCTTTCACCATTCAGGGAAATTGAGAGCTTATATTAACATTAGTTAAGGTCTGAAATTTGAGCAAGGTGTCAGGTTCTGCTTAGCCCTTGTGGAAGGATGAGACAAGTCCACACAACTTTGCTGCCCTCACTTGACCATGGGCAAATGGGTAAATCCTTGTGGCAGGCTGGCTGCAGGAGCACCAAGCTCTGGAGTTCACAGGGATATTCCTGGAAAAGATTATTCCATGGCAGAAATCATCCCCTTCTGCTTTCTGAGACTGATGTCAGCAAACATGCCAATTTTTCATTTCTATAACTGCCTGTTTATAGCTGGCATTTTTTTCCCTATCATCTTGCCTATAGCTAATTTGTAATGGGAGAGAGAGTTTAGCTAAGAGAATGTGTAGTAAAAGGTTGTTCTTACTATCTGTATTTTGCTAAAAATCAGAATGAGTTACCAAGAGAGTTGATTTTAAGGCAGGCATTATCCAGGCCAGGGTACAGTACTGATTTAAACATTTATTTTATGATGGCATATGTTATTCCAATAGCTGTAGCAAGCATTTAAATAAAATATGGATTTATTTTACTGAAAATCTTTCAAAGTTTTAGTACAGCTGTGAGCTGAAGTTTATTTTGGCACACTCAACTGTCCTGTCCTCTACATTAAATGTTTAATTGAATCCCTCTAGTCTTTCAGTTTAACATTCTGAAAATTATCATCTGAATAACAGTGATTGTTGTTTCATGTTCATAATTATTTTAAGAGCTCTGAGAAGCAAAAATTAGCTTGTGTTAATGTTGTTTTATGTAGTAAATAGTTAAAGATTGAATTGGAAATTTGTCTTAGCATGTGGAGATCTTGCATACTTGGATGGCAAATCTTCATTGATTTCAGGAACATCAAGGCTTGGTCCATAAAGGAAAAAAAGACTTCTCAGTGTTCCAAATAGATTGGAAAACAGAAAAATGCTGTTTTCAAGCTAAATTGATTGTGGAAACTTTAGACCAATACGGAGTTCACACTTCATATGCTGTAACTATTGCAGAAGTGGTGTGTATTGTGCTTCTCAGGTTCCAGGAAAAGACTTGATTATTTTTTTAATTCTAGAAGTGTTTTGTGCAAGTAATAGTAGCCTTGTGGGGGAGGAATGAGGAGCCAACTTTGTGGCAGATTTTGGTTTAAGCTGGATTCAGAGGATCTGTGTGTCTGGACCTGAGTCCATGGCACAGGGCATGGTGAGTTAAACACATGCAGGTCTTTGCTGGGTAAAAATTAAGGATGAGAGGAGAGCACAGGCAGATGGAGGCACTGACATCTATTATTGATGAATATGGTTGTGATTGGAGTACAGTTACACAGATTGCTAAGAGCTGAGAGCTGAGATAGCCATCTCATAGGAAGCAGGATTGTCTTACATTGTGTTTAGTTCTTCTGTACAACATAGGTATATCTGGCATTAAAAAAATAAATGTATAAACCACACTGGGGTTGACAGTCTTTTCTTGATTCTAACAACAGTAGTTTTTTTTGGTAGTGTAAATGCTTTAGCAAGACATGAATACATTTTCTATTGATCTTAATTTCTCCTTTCCATACTCTATGATTAATTTATTACTGTTTTGGTGATCTTTCAAGGTTTTGCCCAACAGAATTCTTATTGCAATTTTTACAGTTTAGCTTCCTAATTGGATTTTTGTTTTAAAATGAAAGTAAGGTTTTTTTCTTATTCTCGACCTGCCAAGTTTATCTACCTTAGAAAGGACCACTCCTCTCTCATCAGCTCTGTTCTTTGTGTAATAGTAAAATGCTCAGCTCTAATAAAAGTCAACAAAAAATATGTTAAAATATGATTCAGTGGGATGCTGATGTTGTGCTTTCAAAACACAGTAGGTGTATCAAAACAAATGTAACTTTACAGACCTTCAAGTTTATATTGTATCTTTTTTTTAGCAGTAGGTAGGAACTGCAGTTAATTGGCCATAGGGGGACCTGTGTTCATGGACACCAGACAAACTGGGGGGAGTGCACACTGCAGGTTGGATAGTCAGCCTCCTACAGATTGTTATAGGATATTTCTTTATAGGATAGCACTATCTAATCTTTACCATATCCACTGTGGAACCAGAATGATGGCACATTGCTAACACAGCTGAGATCAACACCATGGATGAATGCGTGCCTGTCCTAGGTCTTGTTAGTCATATGGAGAACGACTCCTCAGTTGTAGTGGGATGTCTGAATATTTTATGGATTTGCTCTGACAGCAAGCATGAGTGTTTAATAAGCAAATACTATACATATTTTAAAGATGAGGAACCTGGATACTGACAAGGTTGATAGAAGACTGGTGACAGAAGCAGGAACTGATAGTATGTTTCCCAAATCTTGGCTAGTGCATTAATCCTTCTAATTTCTCCCAGTTTTGAGGCGCTTCTGTTCCCTTACAAAGGCTACTTCTAGCAGAATTCCTCTAGGCTCTGTCTTGTGCAACTTTTTGCAAACTGAATGGAAAAGTCTAAGCTGTGTCATCAGTTAGGATGTCAGCAAGTTAAATACCAAAAATTGATGGGCAGCATCCAGTTCTGCTTGACAGATACAAGAATAGTCTTGCAGTGCATGAGAGAAAACATGTTTAGAGAAGCAGTGACTTAGCTAAATCTGAGCAAGGCAGCAGTGTTGGTCCTTCAGGACTCATTGGCATTATCTGACTGAGGACATTCCTGCCAGCAGCATTCCCTGTGTGGCGTGATGAAGGTGCCACAAACTCCAGCTCATTCCAGACTGTGCTTTGAGTACCCAGCACCGTGATCTGTTTATTCATCGCAGGTCTCCAAACATCCCATTTTGGTGCACTTGGGTACACAAGTGCACAAGCCCCAAACTATTTCAATTATTTAATGGCAGTAAGAAGAACTTGTTATTAATTTAGAACTGAAAGTCCCCGAGTTCAGTGTTTCCCATGCTTTGTGGGGCTTCTCGCTGAAGCCCAGTTGAAATGTCTTCTCCTCTTGTCTGTGGTGCTCTCAGTGGGATCACCATGAGCTCTCTCCTGGAAATCAGCTGGTTTATGGTAAGACTTCCCTCTTCATCACAACTTCTTAGTAATTGCTTCTTGTTAATGGATGTCAGGAGCAGGGAGAGACTGATATCAGGAGATGATGCTCTGTGAGAGACAGCTCATCTGTTCTGTTCATTCCTAGAGGGAGTGGAGCAGTGACCAACCATTAGTCAACTTCAAGTTTTTGGAGCTGTAACTCCCTGAAGTGTAGGATCAACAAGGAATTTCCAGGTTACCTCAAACCTCTTTGTATCATGTACATACCTGATACAGTCCAGCCCTAAATGTTTTATTAGACTGATCTTTCAGAAAGGCATTTGAGGCTTACAGGAGGTAAAGACATCACCATAACCTTTATAGTATAGTCAGTAACATCCACTTGAACAACAACAACAAAAAAAGCTAGAAAATACAGATTTTTGAATCAGCTTCTAAGCTGCTCGGTGTTATTATGTCTTCCTGTAAGATTACGCAGACTTTTAGTGTCTGGTGTTTCTCCCTGCAAAGTATAATCATGATATCTCTCAGGTTTTTTTTTTGCAATCTGAGTACACAATGTTCTTCAGGCATTTTTTTCTCTGGCATTGAGTTTTTCTTTTTGCAGCCTTTCACCCATACAGAATATGGATGCTGCTGGCAGCAGCAGTTCACTATTTATAATGTTGGTAATCCTGTCCACAATGGCAAAAATTTCCTCCATACTTGAATTTAACAATTTTTTCAAGGCAAACACTACTTCCTCATGTCGAGGTGTGGTTCTTGGAGCCCACACAGTTGCACATCCCTTTTAAGGCTCTAATTCCCTACCCTGTCAGCATGACAGCAGTCTTTTGTAATGGCAAAGCTTTCCATCTTGGATTTATTAAAGCATGTTTTGTTTATTTATCTGTGATCCAAAATGACTGCGTGATTGCACTTTTGCTATTATTTTTTAGTCAGTTGTTATTGGTTTTATGATGTTCATAGTCATTTTTGCAAAGATTTTCTATTTATGTTCACATTGTTGGTGAAGATGATGACAAATACCCAGTAGAAACATCTTTACTGAGAGAGTTTTTCCTTGAAAAATGTGTCCTAAGATAACCAATTATAATCCTTTTAATATGTGTTTGTTTTTATCAGCCTTATGTAGCACTAACTTCTTAAACCAGAATTTCAGTAGTGCGAACTCAGACATCCTGCAAAGCTCTAATTTGTTGCATCTTTATGGTTGCCTTAGATGAATATGTTAGATATTTATGAATCCTGCTGATGAATGTAGTATAAGAATTAAGATTATTACTTTCTGATGAAAATAATTTGCTATTTGGTAGAAATAATCAACAGTGTGTAAATACACAGTTTTTGGATTTCATTCGTTGTTCATTCTTATTGGCCAGATCGAGTTTAGAAATAAATTTTCGTACCAGATCTCCCCAATGACCCAAGAATTTCAACAACTGTACTTTATTAATTAATTGAGACCATAATCTAGTGCTAGGAAAAAGATGTTAAAAAAAGAATTTAATAAAACCCCCATAAAGTAGCCTTCCAGTAGAGAAAATGGACTTGGAATCTCTTTATTGGTATTTGGCTCACTCTTTCAAATCTGAATGTGCATGCAGAACTGCACACAATTAGAATTATTTTTTCTAATGCATCTGTGTGGGTGTGCTTGGTTTCTGTAGAGAGAGATGTTGCATTCCCCACTGTAACCATGTAGTGAGTCAAATATAGAGTACAACTTGTTTGGGTCAGAAAGAAGTAGAATTATACTGTGATATTCTTACATTTCTGATGGAGTAAGCTGCTCAAAAATCTATTTTGGAATTATCTTGATTATTTAAGTTCTTTGGATGTCCTTGTGAGAGCAATAGACTGTTCTTCCAGCTGAAATTATTTAGCTGGTTTTTTCCTCAGTTAATGTAGGGAGAGAAAATCAATATAAAAGATAATATTTTAGCATTAGTTGATCCTAGGGTCTTATTTTATTCCAGTGTAGCAGGCCAAGTAGCAAATGCTCTTAGCAATTGTTTCTGTTAGTGGAATTTTGAAAGCACTAAGAGAAATCTTGATCCATGGAGACAGTACAGTAATTCACATTGACATATTTTCCCCATTTGCCACAGGGCAAGTGGAACTATTAATGCTCCTGTGCAAAACCTCTTTTCTCCTTTCCTCTTTTTTTCTAAGAGCAGAACAGAAATAGTGTTGATCCTAACAGTGGATTATATGTAAAAATTTAGACTACCCTGCAGCCATCAGAGGGAAAACGATTTAGAAAATTTGCTGTCACTGTATCTTTTTTTCTAAAAAGAAACCCCTGTTCCACGAGTATATGTATGTATTTACATGGTGGATTTCTGTAGTGTTTTGAAGGTTTGATGGTTGTTTTAAGCAAGAAGGCATCTCTGGGGTCAGGGAGCAGGTAGCAGTGATTGTAAAACAAACTGTTTGAATACTGCATGTCCACATGAACTGACTCTAACAATAAAATATTCTCTGAATCCATTCTGTGCTCCACAATGTACGGTCAGCGCCCAATGGAGACAGCCGTTCCAATCATGTATACACAAGGAATATTTGTTATCCATTGTAGTATTTTGCCTGCAGCTTTGAGAGACCCAATTTTATCTTCCCTTAAGCAGCCAAAATGATGTCAGCATCAGCGTGGTACTTTTTTTTCTTTGAATGTTTCAAGAACCAAGAAATTGAGCTGTTTGTTGATAAATGAAGGTTTATGTAAAATACATATGAATTTAAGCAATTTAACTCAGTGCAGTAAAATGGCTTTTGAAATGAGATTTAAATGTGAGTTCTTGAAAATCTGGTTGGTTAGATGTGCAGAAAATAACAGACAGTTGACTACTAATAATGCCATAAACAATAATTAGTCTGTGAGGAGCAGTTAATGATAGATGAACAAGTATATATTATATATTTTCTCAATGTGCATCATCTTGGCCTTATGTTACCGAACTGTGCCTGTGCTATTAAAGTTAACTAGAAAAAATTTGTAGATAAATTAGCAAACAATTTCTTTGGTGTCCTTTCCCTTCCATCATTTCCCTTCCCTCCCACCCTCCCTTTTTTTTTTTAAGAGAGCCAAGAGACTAAGCTTAGGTCACAGATGAGATGAGTTTGATGACCTCAGCCTATGGCCTCTCAGACATCTGTCTACATCTAGAAACATCCATAGATTTCAGTACCATTTGAAATCTCGTGTCAGGAAAGATTCAGGAATAGACTGGGCATGCTTAATTCTGCTTGTGACTGTGAAACCTCAAGAAACAAACAAATCATCCCTTTCAGTACTTGGTATTTGGGAAAAGTTACAGTTATAATGCATAAAAGGAAAAACATTCAAAATACTCACTGAACCAAAGTAGGGTTGTTTTTTTTTTCTCCTTCGACTATTTATTATTTCCATGAATTATTGTTCATTCCTCTCTTGTGATAGTTCTTTCTGATATGTGCATCTCTGTAATGTTAATCATAGAGGTGCAGCCTCTGGGAAAGACACAAACTTTAACCTTTCTGGGTCATGGGTCTTGGAAGCCACTTCAGTCAGAGATCAGCACAGTACAGCGATATACAGCATGTTCCCATTTGTTTTCAGGTCTTTCAGGAAAAGCGAATTAATTATTTATACCTTATCTATATACATTTACTTATTATTACAGCTCAGTTGTCTTTAGCCTCCAGTAGTTAATTTAAAGTACATTTTTCCTAAGGTAACTTCATCATCTGTGATATAACTTGCACTGTTCATAAGGCGTATCAAATCATTTTAATTAAGAACCCAATCTGTTTGCATGGAAATATTTCCCTTTTTGTCTATGTCTGCTGAACTTTCTTCTTCCCATGGTGATGTACAAGCCTGTACTGTGATCATTCTTCCAGATACATAAAATAATAAGAATTAATAAAAGAGTGTTCTGATATCACTGACTCTTCAGCTATTCATATAATCATATAGGGCCCAAAGAAACCGTAAGAATTTGAAGGAAAAAAATAGGCTTTTTTATACCTTAAGATTTTCCTTGGAATTACATGATAAAAATTAAAGCTTAAAAATTGTTGATTGCATCAGTGTTGCAGATTTTTAATGTTTATTGTGTTACTTGTGATCTTGTAGTTCAGATGGAACATCAGTGTAGTGAAAAATAATAGTTCATTACATAAAAGCAGTGTATGACACCCTGCTTCATGAAAAAGACAGCATATGTTAAGAAACCAAGTAATCATCTTGATGAAATAAATGAAAAAAAAATGAAAAAAGCAAGGTATGCAACATGGTGTGCATTAATTGAAACTGCTTTCAAAAGGTACATAATGTTCCGAGTCCTTTTCTACTCAATACTCTGTTCTAGGAAATTTACCTTTCAAAACTGTCACAGAATTTATTTTAATGCCTTTTGTTTTGCTCTGCAAGCCACTTTATATCATTTCCCAGCAGTCCTGGCTCACTGGGGAGGTTGCAGGAGACTGGAGGTTTGCAAATATGACACCCATCTACCAGAAGAGCCAGAAGGAGGATCTGGGAACTACAGACCTGTCAGTCTGGGCTTTAAGAAAGGCAGGTCCTGCTTGACCAACCCGATGTCCTTCCATGACAGGGTGACTCACTCGGGGGATGAGGGAAGGACCTGGACAAGTGACATGACAAGAGGAAGTGGCTTCAGGTTGTGCCAGGGGGGTTTAGATTGGATATTAGGAAAAATTTCTTCAGGGAATGGGTGATCAAACATTGGAACAGGCTGCCCAGGGCAGTGGTTGAGTCACTGTCCTTGGAGGTATTTAAAAGACATGTAGATGTGGCACCTGGGGACATGGTTCAATGTTGGCCTTGGCAGAGCTGGGTTAATGGTTGCAGTCAGTGATCTCAAACGGTTCTGTTTACAGCTCAGGATGAACTCTTTGTGGGCTTTCCACAGTGCCACCATGAATCACAAATGCTGCAGATGTGTCAGCTCAGCCACCTTGCCAATGCCTGCCTGGCACAATAAGAACTGTCTTTAAAATTACACCAGTGATCCTGCTGTCGAGAGTAATGGTTGTTGTGAGATGATGGAGTTCCCAGAAGACACTTGTAGGACCAGAGTTGTGCTTTGCTGTGATACAAATTGAACAAAACTTCTCTGTCAGATGGTGTTTTCCTGTGTAGAGGAGTTGAACCGTTAAAAAGACAGTGATTTAGCAAACATTTTCATGAGATGTGTTCTCTTTGCAGTATCTTCTTCTTGTAATATGATAAGGCCTTTGAAAAGTTTATCCATTAATCTTTAAATAATACCATCCTATCATAATGCTCAGTGCTGCCTTAGTCTGTAAGTCAGGGTATTTGGCAGTAAAGATCAGCTCAAACAGCAGTAAATCTGTTGATACTGATTATCACCTCTTTGAATCGCCTTTGCTTCTGTAGTGAAATTCTGTGTTACATGAATGTAAGTAGTATATTGCTAGGAGAACACGCTGCTCTCTTTACATTATTCAGCAATACAAAGGGAGCTTTTTCAATATTTTTCAATATTTTTTTCCCACATCACTGTGTAAGTCATCACATAAATTGATGTCTTTTACACATCTGAATTGTATCTTGCATGTCTGGCATAGGGATAAGGATTTCTTGCAGTTTACTTTTCAGCTATTCAGTTTTAAGTCTTGAGAATAGGAAGTAAAAAAGATGCACAAGAGTATTTTGGTTTAATAAAAGAAAAAAGGTGTGCTTCTCAATAACCTCCCATAAATGTTTGTTAGAAAAAGATACACGTATTAGGAGAAGGTTAAAAATATTAGTGTGTCACCAGCTATATGGAGACAGAGAACATGGAATGTGTTTCTCTGGCTAATGGAGTGTGTGTTTTACACATGAAACCTTGCTAGTTTCTTTTTACTATTCTAAACCCATCAACCATTCACTGTAATGGATTGCCTAGCCTGTATATTGTTCCATATGTTGTAAATATGGAATTGATTTTCACTGCCCATCTCTTTGCTTACTGTTTTTCTCTACTCTGATTTTCCCGTTTTCTTAGAGTACAAAGATCACTAACATTGGTATTATTTTTACATATTTAATAGGATGTTTTTCTCATTTTGTTTACAAATCTCTGGATATACTACTTTTTAAATTAAATTAAATATTTTTAATATCCACATAGAGCTTGCATGTTTTGTTGTAGTCTGTTAAATTATCTAACAGTTATGAGTAGGCAGGTTTTACTGTGTTCAGGCAAATGTGTTCAGGTTTTTCAATGTGCCAGTGTCTTCTGTTGCTTGTTACAGCTGCTGTGCACAGTGTGGGTTACTGAAGGTACCTGAAGTGCTTGACTGATGGGGTGCAGCTGCTGACTGGTGTTGGGGTGCAGCATTAACAGATTTTAATTGGATGGGGATGTGATCAGTCAGGGACAGCCAGGGAGGTTCTGTGTGTTATCAGGAGCTGGTGTGGTGATTCACTAGAGGTCACTTTTTGCTCACTAATGAACCACTCTCTTATCTTAGCAGTAGGTGATAGTGGAGTGCTGGTAGTGCAGTATTTCATGGTGGTACAGAGAAGTGCTCAATTTGGAAGAGGATGAAATTCAAGCCTGGTAACTTGTCATCATCCCGAGTAAATTTGACAAAGCAAGAGAGTTCATTTCAATGTCATAAATGTACCTAATCCCAGTGCGTCGTTGTGCCTTGACAGCAAATGGACATTTTCATGTAACACTGTTCTGCTTTTTTCATCCTTTAATATCTTTGCTGTTTTTTCAGACAGGTAAGACTTGTGCTTAGTTTCAGAGCAAGGTCTCTAGCTAAATGCTTAATGAGATGTGGCTTTGATTTCATACGTGTTTATTTTTCTTGAAGGCATCCTCAGTTTTGTAGTGTGTGTTTGAAACAAGGAAGTATGATGCTTTCTATGCCACCTAGTGAATGAATGATGTTCATAAATGCAAATATAATTGTTTGGGAACTTGAAAACTATCTCTGATACAACTTTTGCTTTTTTCCCTGACTACTTGTTGTGCAACTTTGACAAAAATAAGATGCCAAGTATGTTAGAACTCAAGAGGAGGTGGAGAATAGTAGAGTGCAAATGGCATTGCAGCCCAGTAAAACACACCCACAGTAGCAAGTTCACTCAGGACATCCACTGGTTCTGTTTAGGCCACCGGATGGTTCATTATGCTCCATATTACATGTGAAATTACTACCACCAAACAGGTTATTGAATCTACTACAGACTTGTGGGTTTTGATCCCTTCAGTTGGCCTTAATATGTAGATCTCAATTTTGCATGCAGAATGCAGCATCATAAAGAGTATCTGGTTTTCATTATAATTTTAAAGAGACAGTCAGGTTTCATAACTATTCTGCATATGCCAGAGCCTACTTCCCTTAATCGTCTAAAAAATAGCACTTTGCTTCATGAGGCCCAGACTGATTTAAAACTTGAGAAGTAAATTACTACTCAATAATCCAGTTCTATAAAAGTAAATGCAGAACGTTGTTATGCTGGTTCATTATGTTAAAAGCATAGCACATTATAATTTTTAATGGAATGTGAGTGTAATATATTCTAAACGCCTTCTTTAACACTTTGGGAGACAACTGGATCCATGGTCTTGTCAATCGAGGGGCTATCCACTGCCCACAGAATTTTGTCAGTAGCTAAAAGTAAATTTTTAATAGCAGGACCCTCAGCATAGTATGTCTGTGACTTACACAGTTTGAATGAGCTCCACGATTTCAGAAAGGTGAGGAGGAGAAAACCTTCCCCGGGTCACTAACCCGTTTTTTGTCCTTTCATGTTAATTGGCTGTTCATTCCTGGGAACACAGATTGCGCCTCTTCTCCTTTACCTCATCCAATGTCAAATCCCCAAAGAAGCCCTGCCAGCGCAGAAGGGAGCAAGCCATATGGGGTAGGTTGCAGTTGTTCCTTCAGGTCTGGATTTATTCCACTGTGAACAGATGGACAATGGCTGACATCCACTAATGGTTCTCAATAGGTTTCTTCTGCTGTTCAGCTCTATCTTCTTTTTCACTTCAGCCAGAACACAGACCGTCCTGGAGATGGTCTGTTAACTCCTCCTGACTAGATAGAAAATAATATGTCTCATTTCACAACAACCAGAAAATGCAGAGGATTTAATTCCACCCTGGTTCTTATGTTTTCAGCACTTGTGTGAAGAGGGTGAGATCACGAAGAAAATCCCTTAGTCACTTAATACAGATAACATCAGAGGAGAGAGGTTTTTTGTGCTCAGTGGTTTGAAGGGAATCTATTCTTCCACTCATTCAGCACACTATAAGCTTTTTCACTTTGTATTTCCAGCATAGAGCTAGTAGAGCTGTTCCATTCTGAGAAAGGAGCAATGCACATTTGGCATTTCAGAAATGACTTTGAATGTTTGACACAGCTGAACTACTTCTTCATTAAGTGGAACTTTAATCTACTATTTTGATCCTTCACCTTCTTTCTAACAGTAGATGAAGGTCCTCTATTTTATTTCATGCTTGCAATGACCACCATTTCTTAAAGATGAGGTGGTTCCCTTTAGTCAATTATTCTTTTTTTCCCATTTTCCCCCCAGAACCTGCTGAAAATTTTTCTCCAAAATGACTTCCACATGAACCAGAAAGCATTAACTTCTTGCAGTGGGAAGTTTCATTCAGAGGAAGTTATAACTGAAAAAAAAGAAGCTGTAATTAAAATATGCGATTGCAAAATCAAAGTAGGCTGATCTCTCTGTGTTATATAAACAAATGCTTTTTAGAATCTAAGTGAAAGAATTAAGGAAATATTTAAATCCAAACAAAGTTTTCTTTCCAGATTTTAGATAAATTGAATTGACTTAGTTTGATTATACATTTAAAGGATCTATTTTGGATACAGGTTAAGTGTTGGGCCTGCTTTATCCAACCATTCTTCTGACATAAATCTCTCCTAGGATCTCCTAATAGCATCTACGAGATTTACTGTTGACAAAAGTTAAGATATTCCATTGAAACATAATCTTGCATTTTGATTAAAAATGCATAAAGGTTTTAAATTTATGGCTTTAAAAACTGTTACAATGAATGACGTCTGTTTGATAACAAAGCAAAATCATGCATGAAAGAACCACCACGCATGACTGTGACAAACCAAAGAAAATCTATAAGCACACAATAGCAGTATCTTCTTGTAAGAAAATTGTCAAACCCCACTATTCACTTCAGAAAACATTCAACATATATCTTGGCTCATTGCTTAGAGGATAAAAGAGCAAAACTTCCTTTTTCAGTATCTTCAAAGTCACATCTGCTAATGATAGTGAATCCTAATGCACTGAATTTGTGAAAGCCCAAGGTCACGCCCTTATGATTGAACATTCTGAGGGGAATAAAACTTGTACTTAAATTATACATGTGGCTGTTAACAGATACGCTTAAAACAATGTATTTGCTCTGCAGCACATGTACTCCTCCAGCTGACTCTTACGGAGCCAAGAAACAGTTTAGGGGCTTTGAAAAATGCCATAATTCTTAGTTCAGGGCACAGAAGACACTCAGCTGTGTTACACTGCTGTTAAAAAAAAAAGGTTGCAGTTAACAGCAGTGCCCAAATGCGATAAGAAGATAGGGATTGTTAGGCTTTGTGGAGGATGTACTTGTATTGTAGCTGTGCAAGCCGTAGTGTAAAACTCAACTGCTCTTGAGTTATTTCACGTTCTTTTTCATCCTGAGAGTCTGCATAGTTTATTCTGTGGAGCAGGTGCCTTGTGGCAGCTGTCGAAGAGCAGGGTGGAGAGACCTTTTGGCTGGGGAGATGGGGTCAGATAACAACCTCTGTCCTTCAGCAGGTGCAACTCAGCTTGCTGCTGCTGGAGGGAACACTGTTGGTCCAGTCAGCATCAGCTGAGAATCCAGCCCATGATGTTTTCCTAGGAAGCGTGAACTTGTGATGAGAGTGCCAGGAGAGGATTGAGTCCAGGGTTACCCTACAGTGTGTGTATTTGTTAGGTCTCTGTACAATCAGAAAGGAAAAAGAGCAAGCATATGAATCCCTTCACGAAGTAGCGTAGAGAATACCAAACTGCAGTATTAATAACCTCCTGTTATTGAATCCTCCATCTGTTCATCATGCCAACTTATCCTCACTTAGAGCACTCCCCTTGTCATAATATTTTGCGCCACACTCTCCTCCCTCCCCGAAGCAGCAGTTCCAGTTTAGATCTAAACATTTGCCCAGTCATGTAACCCCACCGAGGACATGGTCTCAGTGCCTGTATCTGTTTATGTTTCTCTATTAAAAAATGCAACTGAATTCTTAATTTCACTTCTGATTTTTTCCTTTTCTACTAGTATTTTTTTTTCTGGCGATTCTTTCATATCCATATTGGTATTCACAGATTCTTCTCTTGTGGTTTAAGCGCGTTTGACCCCCTAATGCTCACTCCTGATACTTTGCCACATGACAACTGAAGCAGTGAGGGAGAAAAAAAATAATTATTTTCTCCTCAGAGCTTTGATATGTATGTGTTTTTATATTTGTTACCATCTATAAATGGCAGTAAAGTGGTTAGCCACTTTAAAGTGATTAAACCCAAATTTATTTATACAAACCCCACATGAGGTGCTTGGCTATATGCTGCTCTAGTGATGCACAGCGAGAATTTAGGGAAACTGTTCTTTGAGGGATGTTTGAGGCGTCTGTGCTGAGCCACAGAAGGTTTTCCCAGGAATACAGGAGGAAAATGAAGATAAGTCAGAGGCTGCATAGACTTGTCCTGGGAGTTACCTCCCAATCCTGGTGGATAATCCCCGTGAAAGGGACACACTACTTGGGAAATGATAGGGGAAAACAAGTTATTAGGGAGCTGGAGCCAAGCTGCTGAAGACTGCCTGTATGTTAAAATCCTTGACTTGTGTCCTGAACGGATTCCTGAAATCCACACAACTCGGAAGCTGAAACCACCCTTTATAACCTCTGGGTTCAAATATTCCGCTCATCGACAAACCAACTCCCAAAAAAGCCCGAGGAAAAATCTACAGCCCTGTCCCATCTCCCAGTGAATTGCTCTTGTTTGCTACCCAGGAGTCCCTGTCTTTATCAGAGGGGGTTCGGGTCCCTGAGGGACTGCTGGGACCGCTTGCTGACAGGAAACGATCGTTTTATTTCTGGAAAAGCCCAGAGCAGGGATGTTCGCTGGCGGGCTGGGCTGTGGGTGGGGACGGACGAGCGAACGGCCGCGGCTCCGCTTCTCGCTCGCGGCTAGGAAGGAGGAAGGGGCGGCTGTGGCAGTAGAGTGAAAGTTTCTGGGGGGGGCTGGAGCGGAGCTCCGGGCGTTGAGGAGAAAAGAGCCACGGGGCAGGAGGCAGCGGGAGCAAGAGGCGGCGGGGCTATGGCGGCCGCCGCTCCCTCACCGCGCCCGGGCGGGGCTGCCGTCAACCGACCCAGCGGCCGCGGGGGCGCCGCCACCACTTTGGTTTGCGTCGGCCGCCGCCGCCGCCGCTGCCGTTCGGGCGGGGAGGCGCATGGCGGGCGCGGGGTGACCCCGAGGGACCGCGGCCACGCGGGCGCGATGGGAGCACGTCCGTGGGGGACAGAGCAGCCTTTGGGTCGCCGCATTTGGGCAATTCGTTCTCCTTCTCTAAGAGCTGCTCCCGCTCGCGGCGGCGCCGACCGCGGGGTTAGTTCTGGGGCTCTTCAGGGCGGATCAGGGAAGCTGCAGGAGGCACTGACCCTCACCGGGAGCAAAATCAGAGATTTATGGTTTTATGTGTTTTCATTCCTGTTAGTTCATGAGGGAAAAGCCTTAGCCGAGTCACAAATACAGCGAAACACCAGAAGTGCTAATGTTTTGGGATGCCAGGAACGGGCAGAAAGTGATGGGCAGGAAGTTCCACCTGAACGTGAGGAGGAACTTCTTTCCTGTGCAGTGACTGCACATGGAATAGGTTGTTTAGAGAGGGTGTGGAGTCTCCTTTGGAGATACTCCAGACCCGTCTGGATGCAATCCTGAGCCATGCGCTCTGGGATAACCCAGGGAGGTTGGACCCGATGACCCACTGTAGTCCCTTCCAACCTGACCCATACCGTGATTCTGTGAACGCAGCCGGTGTTAACTTAGCCGAAGTTTAAACAAAACAAAGCAAAACAAAACAAAGCAAAGCAAAGCAGTGGCGACATCGCGTCTCGGGGCAGGTCCCGGTTTCGCTGCGCGCGGCCGAACCAGGCTCGCCCGCCCCGCTCTCTCGTTCGTCTCGGCGCCCGCCGAGAACCAGGAGATCGAGCCTGGGGGGCGCGGCGGCGGCGGCGGCGGCAGCGGCCGCTCCCCACAACTCCCCCCTCCGCCCCACCCCGCCCCTCCCTCCGCGGGGGCGGGCGGGCACGCGTGCGCGCGACGGTGGCGGCGGGGGCACGCCCGGCGACCGGCCCCCGCACCCACCCCCCCCGCAGCGCCCCCCAGCCCACAGAGCCTGGTTCTCGGCGGGC